>NW_022196549.1:0-319164 GCF_008641045.1 Pistacia vera | reverse complement strand
AAATAGAAGGGTGTTTTCGTCTTTTTAGGCGAAAGGGTATTTTGGTAATTTCACAGTGCAATTAAATTTGCTGAGGTCGTTGCTTTTATTTAATTTGTTAGAAAAAATTAAATAAGTGAAAATACGTTTAAATATGTGTTTGCATATATTTAATTAAATCATCATTATTGTTAAATGTTAATATATATAGATTAAATATATATTAATTGATTTTAATTGAGATAATGATGAAATAAAAATAAATATCTAATTGGAAGTGTTTGGTAACATGGGATGTTCGGGTTGGAGCCCAAGCCTATTTCATATGGGAATAAGGCAACTAAGTTTTCAATATAAAAGAAAAGAGTTATTTGTAAAAGGTGTGTGTTAATTGATAATTTCATTTTTCTCTTTGAAAAGAAAAAACACAGCAGCCCCATATTTCCTCTCCCACAGCAGAATTCATTTCTGTCTAAAATCAATCTATTTGATTTTTCTGTCTTGATCTTAAAGCTAAAGAGGATCTAGCAAATCCCTCTTTAGTTCTTTGTGATTGTCTTCGTATGGACTACGTCGGTTCGATCCTACACTTGGGTTGGTAGCAAAAACGTTCATAGACAAATTTGGAGGAGCCTCCAAACGTGCGTGTGTTTTTCTAAACTCATGATTAATTTCTGCAGATTTCTACTTGTACATAAGTTGTAAAATTATACCTTTGATCTTGGCTCTATGGAACGATCCTTGTTATTATTGTTTTTGTTTTCCACTGCCTCAATGGATCGTTTCCTAACACTTGCAATGTGAGTCTGGTTCACATGACCAAGTCGTCAATGCTAAAGATAAGTTTGGTTCAGATCACCATGCTTGGTTTTCTTGTTTTCAAGATTAAGAATTTCCTTAGGGTCTTCTTGGGAGTTTTATGGTAGCGGTTATGAGAGTAAACCATCATAGTGGTTTTGAGAGTAAACCACCGTAGCGGTTTTGAGGGGTTTTTGGTAGCGGTTTTTAAAACACCCAACCTGTGCTTGGGAGTTTATTTTCCAGCAGTTCTAATAGTTTTTTAAAATGATAAATTTACATATATGCCCATAAAAATACCCCAACTTCAACCAGTACTTGGGAGTTTTTTTTTTCAATTACCAGTACTTAGTATCAAAGTTCCTTCCAAGTTTAATTTATTTCGAAGTTCTTTCATTGTATATTATTTAATTTATTTGTATGTTCTGAAGTCAAGCAAGTTCTCATGTCTACTATTCTCACAATATTCACCGTTGGTAATTCATTTCTTTTCAAACAAGTGGCTTCATGCTGACATACATATTCTTCCTTTCCTTTTTAATCATTGTATTCCTTCTAATCCTGTTGTAAAATTACTATGTACATTGTGAATAATTGTACGTCAAATTTTAGGGCAAATCAATCTCAAAAAAGTCACAATATCTCAAATGTGATTAATTTTACCACTAACTGAAAACCTAATTAAAAAGAATAACCTTTTGCAAATCTAGGGCAAATCAATTAAGAAGAACAAAGGATCGGAAGAATCAAATGAAGAGAGGTCAGTGTTGTAGATTTTCGCAAGTGTACGAAATCGTGCAAGTAATAAAGTGTATAAATTACGGATATCGAACCCAAAGGAATTACTATAATCAATTACCANCTCACGGGATCACACCCTATTTTCATGACGGTAGATTTTTTGCATCTACAGATACATATCTTAATTATTATTTGCTTTTAACAAAGTGTTTGTTTTAATTACAATTAATGTAAATTAATGATAATCTTCTATTCAAGTCAATTTTCGCAAGACAATGACAATTACTGAAATTTTACAAATCATAAGAAATCAAGTTATTAAGAGCTAGCTAATAACGAAAATATTCTAATGACAATGGTTTTTTTAATATTTCTGAAATTATAAGAAGTATGTGTATTAATAACCGAAATTTCAAGAGTTTACCGCATTAACTTATTCTGTTATTTTTTTAATTTGTTTACATGCCTTTACAGGTAATTTAAATGTGACGCAATCATTTACTCCCAGTGTCGACCCCAGGGTCGACCAAGGCAGAGGCAAACGTTCTCCTGACGGTCCATCAACCATGGTTGTTAGTATCCTACGATACCCGATACGTATCATACGATACGATTTGATACAGGTCGTCAACGATACGTATCAGAGAGTGTATCCTAAACCATTCGATACGTTGATATGTATCCTACGATATGATACGTATCTATTCGTATCCTTAAAAATATCGATATAAATCGATACGACTTTATTAATTTGGACCAAAGGTCCAAAAAAAAATTCGGGTTGAAACCGGGTCACCCAACCCAATTCACTAAAACCTGTCCAAATTTACCTATTTTGCATGGAGAAAGTGAAGAGGAATATGTATTGCCATATTTTATATGATAATAATAATATAAGTGGAGATATAGATATTGACATTGATCTTGGAATTTTGTGATTAATTTTGATTATGTAATACCGTAATTTAAAGTCAATAATACCACAAAATTCTTTAATTAATCTTGGGGATTATATTAATTTTTAAAAATTTTTGATTATTTTATTAATTTTTTTGAAAAAGGCGTATCTTACGATACGATACGATACGCGATACACGATTCAAAAAATTAGGTTTTCGATACACGATACGATACACGATTTGATATTCATGTGCTCTGCAGATCAGATGTCACAGATGCTAACACTGCACTGCACATTGTCAGCATCATCAAGATATCTCTATATGTGTCTCTTTGCTCTCATGTAGCATCAACTACAGGCACAACTGGATAGGTTTATCAAGGACAATGCGTTCCCCACTGAACTGATGTCGGGGTCTTGCACCTAGGGGGCAGGGGTGCTAATTGCATCCCTTTGGAAAGGAAGAGTGGAGGCTATTGTTGCTTGTTCGACTACCGAATTCACAAGTCATCAAGCATTCATTCATGTTATCCAATGTACATTAACCTAAGGGTACACTAGGGGTATTTTGATCCCTATTCTATGAGCGACTAGCGGAGATCAGGCTTTTGCACATGTGAGTGTCCACGAGAGTCGGATCAAGGTGTGTGTTCCCTTATCAGGTGTGCTCGCGCATGATGATAATCACGGTTGCTCGAATAATAAGGGGCAGAGGTAGACTCCTATGATCTATTACGACAGCAGTTTGAGCTGACACACTAATCTTGAATGTCGTGATGTTGTGGGAGCGATTTGAACCAATTCGCTGGAAACGCGCTCGAGTAATTAGCATCATGTTGGACTTGACTGGTCTCTATCGAGAATAGGCGAGCTCTGGTGGTTGGCTTTCTCCACTTTGGCTGCTTTCCCCAACATTGTATGACACTCTAGTCCCGATGACCTCCTGTCTATGGGTTGATTTGCTATGATCCTCACTGTGCCAGAATATTCCTCGACAGTCTACAGCTTCCAACTGGGAGTTGGCGAATTGAAGTTTCACAAGTCTGGAGCGTTGTCTGTTGCCTGTCCCTCCCTCATGTCTGTCATCCCCCCCTAGGACTCCGATGCGGGAGTAATTTTCTAGAACATTTCTAAGATTGTGAATTTTTAGGTCAAGTGTATCCGCGTGCTAGTGGTTTTCTCCAAAGGGAGCGAAAGACCGACGGAAGGTTATTGGCAACTTCTTGGTTTTTCCCTGGCCTTCCACCGAGGTGTTTGCTTGATTGGTGCCAGGCTAAATCCTGTTGGTTCTGTTTGTCGCGCAATTTTTATAGGACATAGTGGCTGATCCGGTGTACGTCTTGGGTTGCATTGGAATGGACCAAAATCCCACGAGGGGCCCCCTTCTATCCAAAATATTGATGTGAATTTCATATCAATGGTGACGTTGAGACGTAAACACGCGCCAACCAGAAATACTCAGTTGACCGGAAGGAACCGAGCAGATGGGTGCACGATTCCAGAGAATCAAGAGGACGAGCGCGTGACAGTGAGAAGATCGAAGTCAAAGGCGATATTGATAGATAGCATCAAATAAAGAGGCAAGCTTTTTAAAGGTTCGTGTAAAGCGAGCGATTACAAAGGATTTGATTAACATAAGATGTCGAAACTACTCTCTTTCTATATGTTCTCCCCCCCCCTCTTTTTTATCTTTTCTAGGTTTAACTTGGTTTATAGGCTTGCAATGGCAATGTAGTGGGGATACGTCAGTAGAAGATTACTGTCAACCCTGAAAAGTTTTGGGCCGATGAGGTGTTAGGACATATTACGTTTAATCTCAGTTACAGTTGCGAAAGGTAGTCATCGGTTTAACGATTCAGCTGATTGCACGTGGGGATCATGCAGTTAACACGGTGTTAGGTGTTGCAGCAAATGTTGAAGTTTGCCACACCTGGCTGCGAGCTGGCACTTGCCTCGAATGGTTGTTTTGTTTGATTTTTTGGCGCAGCATCCGAGTTGGGATTGCAATGCTTTCCCCAGGTCTGGACTTTATTACCGCACAACAATAACCAAACTTAGAGGATTCCAACATGGTTTGGGAATCTAACAAATTTTTCAATACTTTGTTGTGTTCAGTTTCTCTCTAAAATTGTCAAGCCTTAATAATTATACCAACAATTATGATTTACTTTTCTACTTCGTCTTTCTTTTTTATTATTATTGATTAATAAATATTAATTTTTAAAGGAATTAGAAGAAGAATAATAACTCCTTGAAATTTTGCTAGGAAATAGTTCTTAAACATAGATTGTTGACATAAAGCCACCCACACACCTAAATCAAGAGTCTAAAGACAAACATTAGATCAATTTATAACAAATGAGTTATGAAAAAGAATATACCAAATTAATATAAATATTTCACTTAATATTGATGATGTGTCATGATAGCTAAAACAATACAGTCGACGTTGATCCTTTTATGAGTAATCTTAACAAACCATTCTCTAAGTTTCCAACTTTAAAATGCCTTTCCTAACCACTATTGAGTGGCACAACGATCAACTGAGACTCTTGGGTATATACTCAAGAGTCCTGAGTTGATCACTGGGTTTTATAGGGGTGGTTACCATTGTTTTAAAAGCCGGACCGGACCGGCGGGTCCAACCGGTTGGACCGTGAACTGGCCATGTGTCCAGTTCGGTTCAAGTTAAAATGTTATAAAACAATAAAACCGTTTTAAACCGTTTGAAAACCGGATTTTTGCAGCGAACCGCCGGTCCAACGGACCGACGGGAAACCGGTCCAAATCAAAAATCCCTAATACGCAAAAAACTTCCATCGCATTCAGTTCTTCTCTTTCACTCCTTCTCAGAGTTCTACGAAAATTTCTCAAGCTTCTTATGAAAATTTTCTCAGTTTCTTACGAAATTTTCTCAGATTCTTCTCAGTTCTCTCTCTCTGCGAAAATTTATCAGCTTTGTCTGGGTGTGTTGTCGTTTCTCTGCGAAAATTTATCTCTGAAACCCACCCAAATCGCATCTAAGCTCTCTGAAATCGACGACGACGTCTTCCTCCCTCGCCACGATCGACGAGAAAGCTCGTTCGCTCGCTGGAATCGGACGCGACAGCCATTGTTGACGACAACCGTTCCCGATCCAGGTAGCCATTCTTCGATCAAATTTGACTTTTTGAGAGGGTTTTAAGGGTTTTAGAAGAGGACAGAATCACAGAAATGGGGAAGGAGATGAAGAGAGTGAGACCATGTTGTGAGTGGGTTCTTGGTTGTGTGTGTATGGATAATTTCGGTGATTCCTGCTTGTGGTTTTGGATAAGCATTTGGTAAATGCAGTAAAAACTTTTTATAATGTGCCAACTTAATCTGGAGTTCAAGCGGCATGGCTTTGTCATTTGTTCTTCATAAAACTTTTGACGTAAGTAGTATTCTGTATAGGCTTGGTTGTTGTGGGATATGCAATTTGACTGTAATCGTAGTATTTGTGTAGGCTTGGCTGTGGCTGGATATGGAAACTTTTGAGTTGACTGTAATCGCAAAATCTTACTTATTTTTATAATAATTCATGTGTAAATGGTGATAGTTGGGTTGAAGAGACATGTGTGCAATAGGAAAGAGATCCTTTATGACAATTAATGTTAGGAGATTGATCTCTTTCTTAAGATAGAAAAGCAGCGGTTTACATGAGCACTCACACTTTTCATTGTAGTGCATGTTAGTACATGTTTTTCAAGTTCAGACCGATGGTGTAATTTTTTTAGATGGAAGTCCTGGAACATAATCATATTGTAACGTTTCTATTTGTTCAATTATAACTTAACGATCTTATAACCTTTTAAGTTAGTATAGTATTTATAAGTTAGTACTGTATTAATTTTAATATTAGTAACTAAATGAATGAGAGGAAAAAATGGAAATTATATACATACTATAAATCAGTCCTATATTTAGGTGGGATTACTTCTTAAAATATTTTTGAAGGAGAATACTATAATATACAACAAGAGAAGAGAAAAACTTGAAGTACTAGAAGCTAGCTTGCTGTTTATGTATATCATGATGGCTGTGACATCAGGTCCAACCGACGTTTAACCGGTGGCCGTTGAACAGTGACCCGACCGCAAAGCGGTTTGCTCTCCGGTCCGGTTTTAAAACAATGGTGGTTACTGAGGGGATTTACTTGGGTATCAACTTTAGACCTAAAGGATTAGTTAAAGTATGTGCAATGACCCAAACACCCTGGTCACAAAAAAAAAAAAAAAAAAAAAAAAAAAAACCGCATTATGACCTTCTTAAAAATATCTTTCCACCAAAAATTCACCAACATTTTTTTTTGGTAAGTAAAGTTTTTTGAAAAAATAGAGTCTAAGGGAGAGCAATTTCCACAAAGAAATTTGTTTCATCCCAAATGTTTCTAACTTGACCAACGATATGTTTATTTCTTAATGAAAGTGGTAACTTTACCTCAACATTTCAAAAAAATTGTTGATGAGTTGAAAAACATAATGGATACGATTTATTTTCAGTTTATTTAATGGATTTGCTCTAATAAAAGTTTATTAGTCTTATGTTTGAATAAATGAATAATTCCTCATAAATTTCCAAAATTTACTTTTTTTTCGAGGTCAGGTTTCCCTTGTTTTAAAGAAAAGACAACCAAGGTTTTGCAATACTATTGCAAACACAAAAGTCAATTGTATTTTCCAAGTCAAGGTGGACGTGGATAGAAAAAATAGTTCATTTTTCCAAGTCAGAAGTATGGTCAATGGTTGCAATCTCAACAACGGAAGAATCAACTCAATCCACTTTGTGCAATAGTACTTAGATTTTGTAAGCATAACAAAATCAAGCTACATTTTTTATATTAGCAATACCATCTCTCAGTTATTATAATAAAGGAGAAGAGCATATGGCAAGAATATTGTACTTCTTGTTACTTATTTGTTTCTCCTCTTCAGTATTGCCTTTCTCTTACTCCATCGGTAGTTCTTGTTGGAGGAATCTAAGGGGTTAATAATCTCTCTCTCTCTTTCTCTCTCTTCTCTCTCCTCTATTATTTATATATATACTTATATCATATTATTATATAATATTTATATCGTTCTGTACATTATCTAATTATGATCTTTTTAGAAAGGGTTTGTTTTATTACAATAATGTCAGATAATGATATACACACAAATATAATTAATATATTTTCCAACGCCACATGATATCATTATCTATATATATATATATATAGTATTATATTATAGATAATATATAAGTTTAGGATACTGTTATGGCCAAAAATCGTCTTGGTGCGCACGGGGCCATAGAACACGCTACGTAAGATTCAGGGTCAAAACATAGGGCCTCAACCCAATCCCGCTGGCGCCCACGCCTTAATACAACTCTGTTGACCACCACTCTTGGATTTGGCTATCTACCCATAGTTAAGCTAAACTGGGTTTAGCCCATTAGCCTACAAACGAAGTAAATAGGAATCAGAATCTCCTTCTATTTCCTTCTACTAAATATTCAAATCTTACTCAAACTATTAAACTTGATCTGTAAGGTCAAGAAATCATATCTCTTTCATGATAGGGATTACTCCAATAGGATAGTATCCTACTAAGATCCACTCTTATTTAAACTATTAAACTTGATCTGATAAGGTCAAGAAATCATCTCTTTCATGATAGGGATATTCCCAAATAGGGCTTAGTGTTACTAAGATTCCAACATCTAAAACTATAAAGTTAATCTGATAAGTTAAGAAATCATATCTCTTTATGAAGGGATTATCTCCCAAAAGAGGACTCAAGCCTTAGGATTCCAACCCCTTAGGGTCTACTATAAAAATAGAGGCTTGCCCTCTCAATGGATGAGCAATCTCCACAGTCAATTACACCACTCAAAACCATCTATTTGCTCCTAAGTTCTTGCTCCAAGAACCCAACGCCTCCGCGTAGTCCTAGCCTCCGACAAGACTCTGGTAATTCTCTTTCCTTAATCTTATTAAATCTCTCAGCCTTGCTGACTTGAGCGTCGGAGTGCCTACGGCAAACACCACCTCGGTGTTTTCCAGAAGCTTCACGCTTGCCCTTCATGTGTGCAGGTCTAACGGATTGTCAGTGACCTCAACCTCACGGGTCACACCCATTTTTCATGACGGTAGATTTTTGCATCTACGTTTGGGCCACGTGGGGCCTGACATCATCTGCCAACGACGACTTGCAACATGAGAGGAGACACAAACTCCCCCTGACGACGTTAACCCGAAAATCTCATCACGATAAGAAAATTTTTCACCTCGAACAGCCAAACAAACGCACCAGCGCCAAGAGGTAGCAGAAGCAACAGCTAATAAAACAACAGCGCACGGTCGGACCAACAAGCAAAGTAGTAGCTGCCGAGGCACACGCATAAGCATTAAAAGCAATAAAGCTCCAACCTCAGTTTATCCTACCTATCGATCAGCAAGCTTGAGTGGCAGCACTTGAAGGGGAAGGTAGTGGTCATGTCTCCTTTTATCTACCACTCTATTTGGTTAAATTTCTATTCACGCCATTACTTAATACATGCGGCGCATTTTCCATTTAGCTCACTCTTATTCAGTCCATAACAAATAAACATCATGGATATTAACTCTCAATCGACAATTTGTAAAACTGCATGTCATGCAGTCACTGCTCCAGTCAATCAAAAGGTTTCAACTACAGTCGGTCACCGGGACTTGACGCAAGCTCCATACAGCTCTACTTGGCATACAACCTTCAAACGGCCTGCCGTAAGAAAACTACGGACACCTCAAAAGGCCCTCTGAAAAAAGTACGGACACTCAAATCGGCCTTGCCCGATGAACGTAGGACACACTTCAAAACGGCCATGCGATAACGTACGGACACCTTCATCGGCTTGCCCGCATGGAACGTACGGAACACCTCAAATCGGCCTTGCCCGATGAAGTACGGACACCTTCAAATCGGCCCTGCGATAAAACGTACGGACACCTTCAAATCGGCCCTGCCCGATAAACGTACGGACACCTTCAAATCAGCCTTGCCCGAGAACGTACGGACACCTTCAAATCGCCTGCGATAAAACGTACGACACCTTCAAATCGGCTTGCCCGATGAACGTACGGACACCTTCAAATCGCCTGCCTGAAAAACGTACGGACACCTTCAAATCGGCCTTGCCGATGAGAGACGGACACCTTCAAATCGGCCTGCCGATAAACGTAATACACCTTCAATCGGCCTGCCCGATAAACGTACGACACCTTCAAATCGCCTGCCACGAAAACGTACGGACACCTTCAAATCGGCCGGCCCGTAAAACGCCGGACACCTTCAAAACGGCCTGCCCGATAACGTACGGACACCTCAAATCGGCCAGACGCCGATAAACGTATGGACACCTTCAAATCAACCTGCCTGATAAACGTACGTACACCTTCGGATCGGCCTTGCCCGATCCACAGATTTACACCTTGGATCGACCTGCCGATCACGGATTTACACTTGCATCGACCCTGATCGATCACGGATTACACCTTCTATGGATTTACATTCGGATTGAGCTGCTCGATCCACAGATTTACACCTTCGGATCGACCTGCTCGATCCAAGGATTTACCCCTTGGCGACCCTGCTCGATCCACGGATTTACACCTTCTAGGATTACACCTTCGGATTGGCTGCTCGATCCACAGAACACCTTCGGATCGACCTGCTCGATCCACGGATTTGCACCTTCGATTGGCCCTGCCCGGCCATAAAGAAACAATCCAGTCAGCCAGACTGGTTGAAGGGTTCTTGTACCTCAAATCAACAAGTCATCGACCCAAATCCACACAACGATCACTAATCCGCTCAATCTGCACTTATTCGATTTAATAACTCTCTAAGCTAAATACTCTTTAACTTAGAGAGTGGGGGGCTAACTGTCAGGGCCAAAAAATCGTCTTGGGCTTACGGGGCCCAATAACGAAAAAACATGTCACGGCCCAAGGGCTCAACCCAATCCCGATTAGGCCCATGCTTAAAATCACCTTGGACCTACCCACTCCATGAGTGGGCTATCCTATAAGTTAAGCTAACTGGGTTTCAGCCATAGCCTGCACACAGGTATAAATAGGAAATCAGAATCTATTCTATTTCTCTTTCTACTAAGATTTCAAATCTTACTCAAACTATACACTTGATGATAAGGTCAAGAATCAATCTCTTTCATGATAGGGATATCTCCCAAATAGGACTTAGTATCCTACTAAGATTCCAACTCTATTTAAACTATTAAACTTGATCTGATAAGGTCAAGAAATCATACTCTTTCATGAGGGATATCTCCCAAAATAGGGCTTAGTGTCCTACTAAGATCCAATTCTATTGAAACTATTAAACTTAATCTGATAAGGTTAAGAAATCATATCTCTTTTAGATAGGGATATCTCCCAAAAGAGGACTCAATGTCCTATTGGATTCCAACCCCTTAGGTTCACTATAAAATAGAGGCTTGCTCTCATTAGGATGCAATCTCTCACACGTCATCTACACCACTCAAAACCATCTATTTGCTCCTAAGTTCTTGCTCCAAGAACCCGACCTCCGCCGTAGTCCTAGCCTCCGACAAGATCCTGGTAATTTTCCTTCTTAATCTTAAAATCTCTCAGCCTTGCTGACTTGAGCGTCGGAGTGCCTACGGCAAACACCACCTCGGTGTTTCGGAAGCTGCGCTTGCCCTTTCAGTGTGCAGGTTAACGGATTGTCAGAGTGACCTCAACCGAACAATTATCAAATTAACCCCTAATTACTAACCCGAATTATCTCTAATCAGATTTAAACAATTAGGGATCATTATGCTCTATGGAATTTACCAAAACCTCACAAGTCGCGGTAATCTATCTCTATCATTCGCTCAACCTATGGTTTTACTACCGTAGACCAACTAAGTATCATCTCTCGATCTCAACTTAGTCCATTAGTTCATTCAATTCTTGGGCCCTTAAGAATCAAAAGTATTAGGAATAATAATAAAACTTAGGAAGATTTCTTAATAAACATTAACAATCAAAGATCAATACATAATTAAGAGATTAGGCTACATCTTAGCCCTAGAAAATAAATTCAGTTCATAATAAACATGAAAGAAACAATCATATTTGTTAAAACATTCATCATGAGTTTACAAGAAAAAAACAAGGAAAACTTCTCTATATTGTGAATCAAAGCTCCAGAATTTCTGTTACTTCTCTTTTCTGCAGATTTTTCTCCCTTTCTTCTCACCCAAGAAAATCTCAAATAATGCTAAAAGACTTCTATTTATATCCCACAAGGGTTAGGGTTTTGTTTTTCCTTAATTCTATTTGATTTAGAACCCTTAACCCAATTCTCCTACCTAAAAACGGATAACAAGTTAGTAACTTCCGTGACTGTGCCACGACACTGTGCTATGGCACAATAGCTACTGGAAAAAGTGTTCCACGGCACAGTAGCTACTGGAAAAAGTGTGTCGTGGCATAGTAGCTGCTGCCTTCTTCCTGCATCATTCCACTGTTCTTCAGAGATGGTGATTTTTGAACTTGATAATGATGAAATTTGGAAAGTGGTAAACATATGAAATGTAGCACTTTGAATCATATTTCCAACAGTCCAATAATTGTCTTAATCCGAGTTATAAAACTCAAGATATTCTTAAAATACCAAGACATGCTCATGCTGGAACGTAATCTAGAATCTTCTCTTTATTTCAACTTCCATAACTTTTTCAATTCAACTCCGATTCTTGATCCGTTTGTTTCCACTCGTCACTCATTCCATTGCCAACATGATTCTTCATCCGAACATAACATTTAAGAACTAGTAACCTGAAAAACACTCAAAAACACCCGTGATCCCATAAAATGCAATTATAAAAATATTAAGCAACTTTACCAAATTTAGCCTAATTTCCCACAATTAATCCCCAAAAACCACTCACTAAATGTGTATTTTCAAGCTCTTATTAGTTAGTCTTTTCCTTTGGCCCTCTATTTTGTGACTTTTTTTTTAGCAACAACGGGATTATTGTATATCACAGAATAATAGTGGAAATGGGTTTTTTTGGGATAAAATTTTTAAACCAGCCAAAACACCCCGATTTGGGGTGTTTTATAAACCCTCAAAAATACACTACACTGGTTTTGGGGGGTTTTTAAACTAGTCAAAACCAGTGCATAAAAAATCTGGCAAGAAATGGTTTTACAACACCTTAAAACCAGTCTAATTAAAAACCCCCCAAAATCAGTGAAAAAAAAACTCCCAAGCAGACCCTTAATATTTAAATCAACATAAAGACCATTACGTAAACTAGCAGTTCCACAATGAATATCGTTCAAACTAAAAGACAGCAATATGTTAGCTATCTCAAAATGATATCTATAATTGTCCAAAGTGGACACAAAAAAATATTCTTGGAAATAGTAGGGACATAATAACAATCGTCAAATTCTATGATAAGGCCCGAAGGCGACGATAAATAATAAAACCCTATGGCCAATGCAGCAACTCTTGCTCCATTTCCAACGCGTAGGTCTACCTCCCCTCGGCTGAGCTCTCTGCTCTACCATAGTCCTTGCACATTGTTACAAATGTGAGAACCACATTTAGTGTCAATGACCCTAGATGTTACAGGAGATAAATTTACCTCAATCATAAACATACCTGAAGAAGGTGTAATCTTTTTCTTTCTTACTAGGAAGGCCTTGCAATGTTTCTTCTAATTGCCAGGCTTGCCATAGTGGAAGCAAACCATCTTCCTATCCTTGCTGACGCCTCCAGTAGGCTTTAGTCCATCCTTAGGCTTGGGTTTAGATTTGGGCTTAAAACCTGCCCTTACCTTTACCTTTACGTTTCCCAGAGGCAGCAACTACTAGCATCGCTAGTTTGGATCTTTTCATGTCTGACTCAACTATCTTGAGCATGTTAAAGAGATCAGAGAGGGTCTTCTCCATACTATTCATATTAAAGTTCAATATGAACTATGAGAAGAAATCGGGCAAAAATTGCAAAACGCGATCTACTGACAAATCACCGCCCAATGCTAAACTCAACGTCTCAAGCTTTTGAATGTAACCAATCATCTTGATTACATGCAGGCCAACTTTGATTAGCTAAACCAAACTGCATCTGAATAGTGCCTTAGAGAGCTCATATCTTTCGTGCCTAGCATGATCCAGAAAGAGCTCTTTGAGATTCATAATTATAGATTGCACATCTAAGTGTTCATGTTGCTCTTGCAGATCAGATGTCACAGATGCTAACACTATGCACTGCACATTGTCAGCATCATCAAGATATCTCTAATATGTGTCTCTTTGCTCTCATGTAGCATCAACTACAGGCACAACTGGAATAGGTTTATCAAGGACATATGCGTTCCCCACTGAACTTGATGTCGGGGTCTTGCACCTAGGAGGCAGGGGTGCTAATTGCATCTCCTTTGGAAAGGAAGAGTTGGAGGCTATTGTTGCTTGTTCGACTTACCGAATTCACAAGTCATCAAGCATTCATTACATGTCATCCAATTGTACATTAACCTAAGGGTTACCTAGGGGTATTTTGATCCCTTTATTCTAATTGAGCGACTAGCGGAGATCAGGCTTTTGCACATTGAGGTGTCCACGGAGATCGGGATCAAGGCTCTGTTGGTTTCCCTTATCGGGCGTGCTTGCGCATGATGATAAATCACGGTTGCTCGAATAATAAGGATGGCCAGAGGTAGACTCCTATGATCTATTACGACAGCAGTTTGAGCTGACACACTAATCTTGAATGTCGTGATGTTGTGGGATGCGATTTGAACCAATTCGCTGGAAACGCGCTCGAGTAATTATGTCATCATGTTGGACTTGACTGGTCGTCTATCGAGAATAGGCGAGCTCTTGGTGGTTGGCTTCTTCCACCTTTGGCTGCTTTCCCCAACATTGTTTCAGACACTCTAGTCCCGATGACCTCCTGTCTATGGGTTGATTTTGCTATGATCCTCCTACTGTGCCAGAATATTCCTCGACAGTCCTACGCTTCCAACTGGGAGTTGGCGAATTGAAGTTTCACAAGTCTGGAGCGTTGTCTGTTGCCTGTCCCTCCCTCATGTCTGTCATCTCCCACTAGAGATTCACGATTGCGTGAGTAATTTTCTAGAACATTTCTAAGATTTGTGAATTTTCTAGGTCAAGTGTATCCGCGTGCTAGTGGTTTTCTCCAAAGGGGAGCGAAATGACCGACGGAAGGTTATTGGCAACTTCTTGGTTTTTCCCTGGGCCTTCCATCTCGAAGGTGTTTGCTTGATTGGTGCCAGGCTAACTCCTGTTGGTTCTTGTTTGTCGCGCAATTTTTAATAGGACATAGTGGCTGATCCGGTGGTAACGTCTTGGGTTGCATTTGGAATGGACCAAAATCCCACGAGGGCCCTCCTTCTATGCCAAAATNGGTGGAGAAGAAGAATGAAGGGTTTGCAATGACTTAATTCCTTTTAATACAATTTATGCACAAGCATTCCCATTTTGCCCTTACTCTTCCTTGGAAATTCCATCTATATCCTTTGATTCATTACAAACACACCCCCATATTAACATATTCTCCATGAAAATTTCTTACATTTGACTCCCCTTTTTTCCTACTAATTAGGGGTAGAATGGTCAAATTGCCCTTAGGGAAGAAAATATCTAGAACTTAACAAACATTTTGGTCGGCACGTCGCCGCGGCGAAGCTGTCCAGCAGCTTCCCCATGGGTTTCAACACCTCTTCGCCGCGGAGAAGATTATTCTTCGCCCCGGCGAAGCCTGGAACACTAAACTTCTCCTATTTTCAACCCATTTCAAGGCAAGTATTCAACATACCACTCAACCACTCAATCAAAGGCCAACCAAACAATAATACTAATAAACCGACTCAAAGTAAGAGCAAAAGAAGAAGCATTAGCTACGTACCTCAAGTGGGGCGTTACATCTTCAAGCTTGTGAAAAATGACGAGCTTTTCAGGCTCAATTCGAACTACTCGCAAACTTTTGAGAAACTCGAGACGTCATTCGAATAGGAGAGCTCGTGAGATCAATCGATTTGTTTTAGCTCGCATATTCAGATTTGCCCAAAAATCTTAAACAAATACATTCAGCCGAAAAATCCCTAAAACATAGAAATTTTCCCTTCAACCTTATTTCACCTCTGCCAAATCACACCACAAGATCTAAAACGCCACAGTTGTCCAGCCTTCATTCAGCTACTACCGTCCAGCGACCAGCCTTCATTTACCCTTCAACCTTATTTCACCTCCGCGCCATAAAATCCCTAAAATAGAGACATTTTCCCTTCAACCTTATTTCACCTCAGCCTTCATTTACCTTGCACAAGCTTTGAATATTTCTCATTAATATTCTTATTTATTCACATTGTTGTTTTAGTAATCTGATGCAATCTTTTTTCTTTTTTTTCTTTTTTTTTTTTTTTTTTCCTATTTGGTAGCCAAATGGAAAATGAAATATCTTTGGCTGTTGGTCTTGTTGTTCATGCAAGAAAAGAGAAGCTTCGTGGGTCAGATGGATGCAAGAAAGAGAAGTTGCTGCTCTTGTTTGTGTAGCATGTGTAACTGCTACTATAGAAGAAGACGTGTGATATATAGGATGCTTTTTTGTTTCCCATGGACTTAATTCCATATGCTTAATGTTTGCTTTTATTTTGTGTTTTCCTTTGAATGTTGTTTTTGGATAAGGATTGTTAAATTTACAGCTTGTGTTTTGCTTGGGTGTTGTTTTTGGGATGAAGGTTTGCTTATGTTTTGCTTTGAATGTTGTTTTTGGGATGAAGGTTTCTTTGGGATCAAGTGGTTGGCTCATTTTCCTAGTTTGAATTCTGGGATTTTGGTGAAATTGATTAAATTGAAGTTGATTTTTTTTTTTTTTTATTTGTTGATTTGCAGTGTATGTGTATGATAATTGATCTGAGTTAAACAGAAGAGAGAGGCTTTTTGTTTCTGCATTATTATTTAATCGAGCTCGGCTCGGTTAATAAGTGTTCGAGCCAAGCTCGAGCCAGTAATTTTATGAAACGNAAGCCATTAACTGAGCATATTTAATTCTCTTTGTGAGGCCTTGACCGAAGTGAAGATCGTTGACTAATCAACTTAGAGACTTTTTCAAACCCATTTACATTAGCATTATACAGTAAAACCTCTCTGTAGTGATACTCTATATAAGAATAAAATACTTTACATAATTATAAAAAATTATATTTCCAATTTGAGATAGTTATAAATAAGAATAAACTCCATATTGTAATAAGTTATAATTTTTTTAATTCCTATCTTAAGGAAAGTTACCTCCATATAGTAATAATTATGTGTATATTGCAAAAAAAAAAAAAATATATTAGTTGTTACTTGTTATATTAAAAATTTAAGATGAAATAAAATATTTATTTAAAATTGTTTGAGAGAATGATTTATACTTTAGAGTTGTTACCACATCTTTTAACTTGCGAGTACATTACTCGTTAGCATGTACATGTTCTTATTGAAGCCAAAATATTTATAGCTTCTCAAGCATGTTTGGAGCTTCTAAGCATGTTTGGAGCTTCTTCGCATGAAACTTTTTGTATTTTCGTACTATCATCCTCATGATTATTTCCTTTTTTTTTCTTGTGTAATTATAGCATTGATTTCTTCTTCAGTTAAAGTATACTTAACTTGTTGCTCATTTGAATGATTGAGGAAGATATTAATATCCATTCGATTGGTGTAGTGAAGTTGTCAAATCTGATCACTCAATTCTACAATGATTCTTTGATTCTTCTCATCCACTTTATTTATAACTTGCAATTCATCGACATCAAGAGTACTCCTAATTTTGTAATGCTTAAAATAATTAGCAATTGTCTGTGGCTTTACATCAGTTTAACCATGTAGCAACTGTATTTACAATTCCATCGAGGACATTTATTTTTGCTGGTTATAAGATACGATCTTCTATTTGTTTAAAAAGTAGACAATTGAAACGTTAAATTGAAATCATAATTTTATTGAAACATGAATTGAAATCTTAATATTGTACTACTAAAACATGAATTATAAAATAAGAAATTTTTGTAATTGCACCTCTATTAAATTATAACCTCTTTATAATAATAAAATTAATTAGTCCCACCATTATGACTATAAAGAGGTTTTACTATATGTTGTATTACTTGCTTTAGATGGTAGATGTGGTTTGGTCTAAAACCATAAACCCCCTATAGTATTGGCCCTATCATTAGGGTTTTTTTCAGTTTAATTTAGCAAAATCACAGTAAATGACATTAATACCCTCAACCAAAACAAAACAAAACAATAAACAAAAATAAATTCATATAAAATAATATACGATCTTACTTTTATTTATGAATTTTGTTTATCAATCATAAAGAATAAACAATAANAATAAAAAATACAACCAAACATTATAAAATATATAAATATAAAGTTGTAATTAAACATATAAAAAGCAGTTGTAAACAAAAGTTTAGCATCCTTTACAAAAATCGTATTGGCCATTGTTTGTTTGAATGAAAGCAACTGGGTATTGTTTAAATGAAAACAAAAGGTTGCATATTTCATTCTACCTTTATATTTTACTTTATGAAATTGTCCATCACTTCAATACTTCTTATCACCAACATGTCATCATCACCATCACATTGGTGATGTTAATGTGATTTGTTCTCTGCTTAATTACTAATTAATATTCAATTAATGTTGAAATAGTTACTCTTGCTCTACAAAAACTCATTATACAGGAATTACAAAACATGTTTTCTTTATAAATAATTGTGAGCAGTGTCCAGGGGTTTTCATCAAATAAAAAACTTATATGACAGTCTCATTGTCTATTTTTAAAGTAATCTTGTGAAAAAAATAATAAATTGTATATTTGCTGGTTAAGCAATGAAAATGAAATGGCAAAAACATTGTCACTAAGTGTTGACAAGGAAGAAAATATATGACATTAATTCACATATAATTCAGACATGGAATGAGAATAAGTGAATTATTCTCATTATTAATTATGTTAAGATATGATTTCCTTTGCTTTATTATTGAGATTATATCATTATTTGTAATATTTTCAATTCTTACATAATTGTCACACTTTTGTATAAATAGATTATGTATTCACAACTAAAATACACAACTCAATACAATTAAATTGAATTCCTCTCAGGCATACTTCTACCCTTTCAGTTGTCTCTCTTGCTCTCTCGGGTATACTCCACTCTCTTCAATTGTCTCTTTTGCCCTCTCAATCCTTACACTAGGTATATATCTAGGTCGTAGATTTGCTGAATCAAACTTTTAAAAGACGAATCATAACTTAGATATTACTAAGCCCTGGTAAAAGTCTTAATTAAGCTATGTAGATTAAGCTAATTGAGATTGTTTTATGTACATATATTTGATCTCATGATGTTTCCTGAAGCATTTTTCAAGAAGAATGTTTATAAAAAGTTAAACTAATTGAAATACTTCATGAAAATGGATCTATAATTTAATTCCTTTGATTACAATGCGTCTTTTTCAGATTTAGGAGACTAAATGATAGAATTTAATTAAAAAAAAAAAATTATGATTTACGGCACAGCATATATTCAATCGTTTAAAACTAAGATTATTCTGTATCAATATTCTTTAAGATTATTCTGTATCATGCGGTAAGAACACATTATCATTGTCCATCGATCTATAAAAAACAAGTGAAAGGTCCTAGAAAGGAGATCGAATTTGTTTAGCATTGTCATTAACTAATGAATCCTACTAAAGTATATCCAATTTATGACAGATTAGTTAGAGAATAAATGCATACTAATTAATTTAATCTTAATTTGTAATCGTATAAAATAAACAAAAATAAAAAATTATGAAAATGATCATTAATCAAAGAACTTTAGTCCAATAAGAAAACATAAGATTGATTAGGACAAATAAGTTGCAATCCATCGATCTGTTTCTTTGAACCTTCACTATATCATTATCACAAAATATTTAATTAATTATTCGGTAAATAACGCCCATTTCCGCTTTTGCATGAGACACAAAATCAATCTCTATATAATAACACTAACTTTGCACAGTGCTCCAACATTTACATCTGTATAGATCGATAATATCATTGTCTCTTCTTGTTCTTTTCAGCACTAAGAATTAACAATGCTTAATCCTTCCATGGAGAAAAAACCCACCTCAGATATTCAACTGCTTCCTCCTGGTTTTAGATTCCACCCCTCTGATGAGGAGCTCATCGTTCATTATTTGAAAAACAAAGTCACTTCAACTCCCCTTCCAGCTTCCATCATCGCTGAAATCAATTTATATAAATATAACCCATGGGATCTTCCAAGTATGTATTGGTTCATATATATTTCAATATATATTATTCATTTATTTTTTTTTTAAACTTTTTAACAAATATATGCATGATGTCTTGTTTATTTGAGTAGAGAAAGCGTTGTTTGGAGAGGATGAATGGTATTTTTTCACCCCAAGAGATAGAAAATACCCTAATGGAGCACGGCCTAATAGAGCTTCAGCTTCAGGTTATTGGAAGGCTACAGGGACTGATAAACCGATTCTTACTTCCTGTGGAACTAAAAGTATTGGAGTCAAGAAAGCTCTTGTGTTTTACAAAGGTCGCCCTCCGAAAGGATTCAAGACAGACTGGATCATGCATGAATATCGATTACTCGATACCATGGCTTGGACCCCAAAGCGGAAAGGCTCTATGAGGGTGAGTTATATATATATATATATATATATATAGTTTAACTTATAATGAACTACGCTGATTTTACCACGAAAGAGTGACGAAGTGATTTTTCGTTAGAAAAAAGTTTTACCAGTGAAGTTATGATCTTTTGAGACGAATTCAGTCTGTCTTCAAGTCATTTGTTTGGATTAACATCCTCTCTTGATCTATATAAACTTTTAAAGGCTTGCGATTAACAGTTACAAAATATTAATATATTAGACAAATATATTTGCATTATAAATAAATAAAATACGTAGGTATCATAAGATCCTTAAATCCTCAGATGAGTTCAGATCAGGAGAAGATCCTTATCTCATATTTGTATAGTATTAATTGTTTGTTCAGAGTCTATCTCTATGTTCATTGCTTGTTCAGATTCATACGTAGCTCAAATTTAAGAAATTGTGATATCTAAATCTGAATATTCAAGTATAAGTGTATTGAAATACTTTTGTTCTATTGCAGTTGGATGATTGGGTGCTGTGTCGAGTGAGGCAAAAGATCTGCAGCAACCCAAGGAACAACTGGGAGGATATAAAAGATCCTGTATGTGATCAAGAAACTAGCTTTCTCCCAAAAGTGAATGAGCTCTGGCCGATGAGTGCAAACCCCAAAATGGAGATGGTGAAAAGTTATCTGTTCAACGATTGCCCGATGTTACCTTACATCTTTGCCTCTCAAGATAGTTTTCCTTCCATAGATAGTACTACAGCCTCAAGCATAAGCTTTCAAGAAAGTGAGAACATCCCATTTTCAGTTTCTTCTTTCGACAACTTGTTCAACCCGCTGAAAAGAAAGCTCAGCACGGAGAGAACTGAGCGAGAGGATGATTTTCCACAGAGTAAGAAAATGGCGAATCCGAGAGATGTTGAAAAGGAGGAAAATATAATATCTGTAAGTAACGATAGCATTACTGAGATGAACATCAATGAAACAGACCAGTCAGAGGGTGACAATAATTTCAGCCAATATCAGTGGAACTCCATTATGCAATTTCAAGATCAGCTTAATAACACGCGTGGCCTTCACTGAAAGTGACCATACAAATTAATGTGTATACGGATGCTAGGGTTTATTCATCTGGGAGTGGAAAAAGTATATATGTAGATAAAGAAATTATTAGCTTAGAAAATATTCTTATATTACAGTATAAAGTGTGGAAATTTCTGGATGGAAACCGATACATATATAAAGATAGGGTGAACTCATCAAGAAGATTATAGGTGTGCTTGTACATAGAGTGTTTGCGAGGTTTGTGATATAAGACAGATTTTCCTAAAATTAGGATCTAGAGTGTTTGCGAGGTTTGTGATATAAGACAGATTTTCCTAAAATTAGAATCCTAATTATTTTAGGAAAATCTGTCCTACATCAGTTTGACATCCATGATTATGATTATTATTTGTAAGAGTGACTGATATTTTTGTGTTTATTAGTTGAATAAAATATGTACTGAGTTATATATATGCATATGCTCAAGCTCTTTTGAGGACTTTAAATCTTCTTTTTTTTTTTTTAAAATTTTTCCTACTTTGATGTGCTTCAGTATACATTAATATTAAATATAATCGATGAGATGTTGCAAAATCCGTCGAGCATCAAATAAATTTGAACAAGATAAGAATGATTCGATGATCATATTGAATTGCGGAGTGTATAATGAAATGTTCATTATACACAAATATACTGATGAACTTGATAAGAATTTATTATTTTCTATTTTAAACAAATAAACCATAATACACACAAGTCTCTGGTTCTCTAATCCATTCATTTAACGATTAGTTGATTATTTAATGAGTAATGCTAGCCTTACTCACTCCCCCTACTCACTTCTCTTACTCACCTTTGTAAATATAAAACATAGTAAGGGTACCATACGCATAGTATGGATACCATATGTTATTTTAACAAAGGTGAGTAAGAGAAGTGAGTAGAGGGCGTGAGTAAGGTTAGCATTTTTCTTATTTAATTCATCTAGAAAAATAATCTAAAAAGGAAAAATTCTTCGTTATTTTAGCTAGGGGTGCAATAATCTGGTTAATCGAACCGGATAGGGGAAACCGGAAACTGAACCGATTATTCGGTTTAGACAAAATACAAACCAAAATTGGACCGGTTTATAGAATAAACTGATTGTAAACTGAACTGAATATTCGGTTAGCCCATTTTCAAACCGGTTTTCAAATTCACCCCTAAAATTCTTCAATTTTTACATTCAAAACAAGCGAGCAACTGAGGATTGCAAATCTGAACGGTGGTGGAAATTGGAGTTGTGGTCGACTATCATGACATCGTCTCTATTCCTGGTTCAAGGAATAGATCCAGCGCAACGCAACAACTGTGGACTGTGGTTTGTGGGTGAGTGGGTGATTGCTATGAACTACAACACAACAGCTATGGATTGTGGTCGTCGCTAGTGAGTGGGTGGTTATTGTGGTGAATGATGATGTTGGGTGTCGGCAAAATGGATGCTGGATGGGTTTGGAGTTTGAGTTTGGTGATGGCCTGATAGGTGTAGGTGGCGTTGCTGGCGAAGTGCAAAGATGGAGTCTGGTTTGGAGTGTGGAGACTGGAGGTGGAGAAGAGAAATAGAGAATAAGAGTAAAGAGATGAGATATTGCAAAACATAAAGGCGAAATAGAGAATAAGAGTAAATAGATGAGATATTGCAAAACATAAAGGCAAAAAAATCAAAACACATTTTGCTTATATACATAGGGTAAAATCGGTTTTAAAAACTGGTTTGGGAAATATCCCAAACCGAAAACCGAACCGGTTTTCTGGTTTTTAAAATTTTGCAAACCGAAAATCGAATCAGTTACAAAAAAACCTAATTTTTGGTTCTGTTTCGGACCGGTTTTCGGTTTGGTTTGGTTTCCGAATTATTTCTCCCACCCCTAATTTTAGGATACAGATGCAGATGACATCAATAAAGAAGACGTATTCATTGATACGTCAATAAAAATAGACGAATGTAATGCAATGATAATAGAGGAAGAGCTAATTGAGCAAACAAATTGAGCTACTCTAACAAATTTATTCAANACTGCAATCATATTATAATTTAACTGTATCAGTATATTTGAACCTGATAATTAATTTATTTACCCAAACAGTCCTGGAAGAAGAGACGTTGATGATCTTGAATAGCGTTCAATAAGCGACAAGATCCTTGTAGCCTTCCTCCCAAGACAACCATCGTCATGAATGTTCCTGCCTGTCAGACCAACTAGAAGTAATCTAGCTGTTAATCCATAGATTTCAACCATATCCCTAGACATAAAAACCTTTTCCAAGAGTCCCAAAGCCTCTTCTTTAAGAGAATCAGTTCCCCAGGTCAAAATCTCCAATGTAGGTTTTATGGCATCAGCTTCATGCAAGGCATTGACTCCTTTTTGAGGACTGCCTTCCGGAACAAGAGTGGAGAGTGTCTGAATTGCTTCATAAGCTGTGGCATGAACCTTTCCATGTAAGAGTTTTACCAAATCTGGCAAAGCATTTGTCTGCAGGAGACAAAATGTAGTGTTCTCACTGCATATACCTCCATGAGCTGGGCATAGATGGACACGGGAGGGCCAAAAACACCAGCAGCTTCTTGATTTTGTCACAACAGTGAGCTTCGGAGTGCTTGTGGAAAGAGTACCAATTAGAGCTGCTGCTCTTGCCTTTGCTGTCAGTGAACCAACCCTTAGAAGGTTAACTAGCAAAGGGTATACTCCTTGCTCAACCACAATCTGCTGTGACTCAAGATTTGAGGGATCAGTGAACCTAAAGAGTGCACTTAGAGCATTTTCTTTTGCTTCCATTGTCCCTGATCTTAAAATTTTTATGATTGCATCAAGTCCTTCCAGTTCAATTAGTTTCATGGTTAGAGGTAGTTCAGATTTTGGAAGGTTTGCTAATAAACCAGCTGCAGCCATCTGCACATCACTCTTTTCATCATTCTCAAGAAATGTTACTAAAGCTTCCAACCTTTTTGGCTTAAGTAGATACTCCACAACTCCTTGTGGTTCATGATGAGAAAAGAGGAAAAGAAGATTAATGGCTGTTTCACGAATCTCTGGGTCAGAGTCATCGAGCAGAGGAAGGACTAGTGATACACCATCGGCTTTGAGAACTGCAGTCTTCACCAACTCAGCTTCAGACTTGCAAATTCTAAAAAGTGCACGCAAAGCAGGCTTTCTAACATTGTGGGAAGAATTGGAATTCTGTTGCAAAGCTAACAAATTGGTGATGATCCATTCTAAGTCAAGTTGGTCCCCTTTTTCATCCACAAGGAATTTGATTCCATCATTATCAGAAGAAAGTTTCTCAAGGATTTCAGAACACTTAACAATAATAACCTTGTGCACATGGGAAGAGAACATTAGTTGCAAAACTAGTGGAATCCCACCAGTAGCAGCAAAAAGTTCTTTATTGGCTTGGCAACCCGATAATTTAACCAAGACAGATAAGGATGGCTCTCGTGATTGTAAACTGCCACACTTCACCATTTCAAGCAAAGGAGGTATAATCCCTTCCTTTCCAAGGAGTTCTAAATTTGAATCAACCAGTTCCATATTGACTAGTCCAGTGACCATCAATATCCTTGAAGACTCTGGCCCTGAAAATATTCAGAATGATCAATCTACAATACTACATATTCAATTTAAGGGTTATAGTCATCCATGCAGAATTTCACTCAACATAAAAATCACGGAATGGAACAACCAGTCAAAACAATAATCTTATACTGCATACAGAATTAATGATAGATTAAGGATTTATTGAGATATCTGACACAATAAAATAACCCTCTTATACATATATATAGATATATCAAATCACCATATTATGTTTCGTATACTAGAATTGAGTCTTTATACAAATTCTTAACAACTCCTTCAAATAAATATATTAATTTTGTATAATATAAAATCATTACTACTGACAGTTCCATTTTTAGACCATGGAATCTTCAGATTCCACAGGAAACATGAAATGTTTCCTCTTTTAAGGCTTTTAAGAATGTTATGTTTTCAGTTCCTTTCTTGATTTATTTGCTGCCCTTCAGATTCTCATGAAAGGGGTGATGAGATTTTTAAAAGAGTAGGAATATTAGAAATTGGCCTGAAGACAGCTTTCTGTTTTGCTTTCAAACAACAGATGGCATTTCAATATTTATAAACAGAATTAAATGAATAGATAATTTACGATGGCAAAGGTACAAAGGAAAGAGTTTTCAAAACCTTGAATGATGCGATCAATTAGCGGGTTATACCAGCCTGACTTTGCAGCACGAGAAATATTCTCTTCATCAAGATCAAAAAGCTTCTGCAAGATCTTTTCTGCATATTCTGCTGATTCCCTTACTGGGCCCTTTAACAAAGTAACTAGGAAAAGAATGCCACTGCATTGTTGAGAGAGTTTCCTGCAAGCAGACACGCTCCACCCAGATCTGTCTTGCAATAACTCGTACAGCAATTCAACTGCAGCCCTTGAGATACTGGAGTCGCGCCCTAAGCAGCAAACAATGTGATCCCATCCCTGATATTCAATCACCGCTTCCTGTAAAATGAATCCACTTTTCCTTAGAAAAAATATCTAATTAACATTTATAGTTTGGTAATCGCAAAGAACATATATAAGTGCAGGTTGCAGGTTCTATGCCAAAGATATATTTGATTTGACGTTGACCAAAACTTAAGATTAGATGTCTAGCCACTGTCCAAGTCAATATGGTTCACCACACGTGGTATATAATATACAAGAGGAGAATCAGTACAATACATACTGAATATCATAAATTAAAACTAATTGACTTAAGAATAATACAAATTAGAGAAAAACTTATGGAGGTGGAAGGACAAAATTATCAATTCAAGCACTTTTTTTTTTCAACTTCCAAACGTTAGCTCATTATGGGCCATAGATATTAACTTCACAAAATCTGCGCACATTCTGGAATTATAGAATTGAAGGCATTTAAAAAGAACATATTCATAACAATTAGCAATACATAGTAAACAGACAATTAAAGCATGCAAAATTCAACTATTCCCCCCTCTCTCCCCACCCCCAACACATACACACACACACACACACACACACACACACACACACAAAGACCAGCCTTCTAAATGTCAGAGGAGCATACCTTATTTCTTGCATGCCCTTCAACAAGATCTTTTAAGGTAATTAAAATCTTCTTTTTTATATCTTTGTTGTGTGAAGTCCCCAGGATACTTATTATAATATCAGTAAGCCCTCCTATCGAAATCCAGTCCTTGTTGATGGAACTTTCTCTCATAAGATCCTGCATTTGGCTAAGGGCTTCCTCCTCATATGAATCCAAACCTGACAGCAATTTTACCCTGCAGCATCTGATTTTAAGACAATAATTTAGTTCCCTCCACTCTTCTATTGATTGTCTCAAGGGTAGGTTAGACCTCAAGGAAGTGTCTTCAAGAACCTCACCCGTTTCTGGGTCAGTTTTTTCTCCGCAGTCAAACCAAACTTCAATGGCAGCTCTCTCACAGGTAGTACCGGTGCAAAGGCTGACTGGATCAACCATAACTGTCCCAGATAGACGACAAATGAAAGGATTAAGGGGAGGGATATAGTCTTCCCTTGCATCATAACGCTCTATAACCTGAAGCCTTTGAGAATACTGCTTTTTTACTTCTTCATAGTCCCTCGCAGCATCAGCCCGAGAGAGAAGCTCAATTACTTGCTCTAAGAATAGAACTTCAGCTCTTTCTTTCCGGTTGGCTGCTTCTTCTTTTTCCCTTTTGAAGCTTGCTAGCTCCTTGCTTATCTCTGAGGGCTCAACAGGTACCCCCACTGCCCTTGCTATCTGCTCAAGCATGTCATTTGCAAAACCCTGATCAAGTTTCTGATCTCTAAGACCCTGGTTTAATTTGTCAACAATTTGGAGCTGAGACTGTGAAGCCTCGAATTCCACTCTTTGCATCTCATTTTGTAGCCTATTCACCTGGTCAGATATCTCTGTAAGGACTTCAGTACTCGCAAGGGATAATGAAGCCAAAGACCTTCCAATATCTCTCGTGACTTCTTGTATCTCATTGACAATGTGCCGGCATCTGACCAGTAAGTAGAAAAGGGATCTATTCTTGTACTTCTCAACCAAGTTATTTGCCTTCTCAACATCGGCTTCAAGGCTATTAAGAGCAAGCCTCACAGCTTGGGAATCATTCAATTTTTTAAGTTGCAATTCCTGTAACACTTTTTCAATGTCAAAGAGGTGCTTTGACAGGACCTTGAAACTTTCCTTCTCGATTACAATATTCTTTGCAGCCTGAGCTGTTTTAATGACCTGGTTCGTTAAAACAGTTAATATAGTCCCTATAGGTATGAGCTCCAATGCCATTATGAGTTTTCACTGCCAAATTTTTATTGAGACCAAAGGAAACACTTTTGATTTATAGCCTGAAATAAATTATTTGAGCTGTAACTCATACTTTTGTTCCTTCAAAATGTTTCCTCAACTACACTCTTTTACCCGACTTTACCAATTTTCAGTGGACCTAGAAGAAGTGTCACCCTGAAAGCAAAACCAAAATACATGAATGCTGAATTTAACAGAAAAGAAAGATATATATGGCATAAAAAATAAATTAAAAAAAAAAAAAAAAGCAAAGGATTAGAATAACGGGGACAGATCAATTATGTGATGAAGGACTGAAAAGAATCTTGCTTGGATACCTATTTCAACAATTTTAAAAGATCAATCGTAAAAGATAAAGATGCAGACCGGTTGGAAATAAAAATAGGCAAAAATGTTAACACATCACTGACTTAACACAAGAAGTGAATAGAGTAGATATACCCTTGTTTTTGTTGAGGTCAATAAATTTATCAATTGCAAGATCCCCGTATTCATAATACACATTCACCAGGGGCCTGTTTCTAATTCTATTGTTCTGAAAATATAATTCAAGCACAATTCAGTTATCAGCTTGGCAAACAAAGAAACCAATATCTAAATTTCCTTTTTTACCTTCATTGGTTTGGTGCACTATTCTAACAGAAAAAGAACAAAATCAAAATCAAATCTGTGCACACCAACACCAAAAATCAAACAATACCCCACCAAAATTTGCAATACTTTTACTGTTTTAATATTAGAGAATAAATAATTCAATGAAAATGCAACAAGATATCCAGGGGATGAATTTGACCTCCCGAAGCCATAATATTTGGCATCTTAATCATATAACGAGAAAAAAGAACCGGAAAGATAAAAAAGAAATGAAAAAATCCTTAAGCTTACAAGTAGTATTGCAGAGAAAAGGTCTAAATATGACAACACGTGCCAAGAAAACATTACTTGTAAAACTCAAAACTCCATTCCCTGGGCAAGATATTTCCAATCAAGCTAGAGAGAAAATTAAACATTTATGCAAAGCAACAAACTTAAATAGACTAAAATATCACCTCTTGAAAGAGCTTGAATCCCCAGAAAACGAGAGGAGAATAACTAAAACTAGTTTGCTTGACTTTGATCATTGATGTGTCGTTTTGCATACATTTCTTTCAGTGTGAAATGTGGAAGAATTGACAGGAAGTTTAGTAAAAGCGTGGGGTGGGAGAATAGAGGGGTCTGGTTCTTCATACAAGAAAGACTCGCTATTGTAGTCAATGTTTACATTTACGCGCATTTAAACGTTTCGGAGAAATTGCAATTGCCGGAGTCAAATGAAGTCAATGTTATGACTTCAAAAGTTGATTTTTCCGGGAAATTTAGTGGCAGACGATTTCGCCGTTAATTATTGATTTAATTTACAAATAAAGCAGGAGGGAAGTTTCATTCGTATTAGTGGTGGGCAATTTAAGGTTATAATAATATTATTATTAAGTACTATTACTTATTTAAGACGACAGTATCATAAGTTAAAGAAAAAGTCCCCATAAAGTAGTTTTTATGGTCTGTGATTGGGGAGAGTTGAATCCAAGTCCATGGGGTTCAGGCAGAGTTATAAGGGAACTGCAACCATTTTTTTGTTCTCAAAGGGGAGTGGTTCACAGCTTCAACCATTCATATGTCTGTCACTTCCAAGAGGCCGGCAACGCAGAAAGGTCAATGGTAATTTGGGCCAGGGCTGTTTAAGGCCGAGTGGGCGACTATGCAACTCATATTTGAAGCCAGAGCAAAAATCAGTCCAAACAATTCTGTACATAAATCATGTAAAATTGGTGTAATCGGATTGGCTCTTTGTGGCAACACATTCAGATCTTTCAATTTACCAATCAGAGAAGTAATCCAAATTTCTCTATCAAGTTTGTTATAAATAACATGGGCACCATAAATTATTCAATTGTCAACTAAAATGCCAAATAATATTTGTTTTGTTATTTTGGATAAGATTTTGGGAATAATATTGGGTAGTTGAATAAGGTGATTATTACGAGATAAAATTTAAAAATTAACTAAAAAAAACCTCATAAGTTTGTTAATTTAACTAAACACTCCAATATATAAAAATTTTGTAAAATGACAAAAACACCCCCATACACCACAGTACTAGATTTTGGCTACCATCGCCGGAATCTGATAAGAATCTATCATTATGACGCAGACCGGTCGAATCTAGCCGAAAAAGGCCAGATCTATAGCCAGATCTGGTCGTTGACGGCCGCAAAAGACCAGAGATAGCCAAAGATATGATCATCGTTGACCGTCAACGACAACCATTTCTTTTGCCATCGCTGATGACCAGATTTGGCATTTTCAACCAGATCAGCCAGATCGGTGAATAAACGACCAATTCTGGTCGTTTTTAGGCCGTTGTGATAGATTCTGGCTACCACTGACGGTGGTTGCCAGAATTTGGCAACTATGGGTGGGTGGGTTGTTTTTGTTAATTTTTAAACTTTTTTTTCTGGAGGTGTTTAATTAAGTTAATAAACTTAAGAGGTCTAAAAATAATTAAATAAAATATAATAGTATTTCCTAAATAATAAGTCAAACAGGTATTTTGGGAATAGGATATGAAATAATAAAATAAACACACCTACCACCCAATTTTTTGCACTTGTTTGGTATAGACTGAATGTTGACCTAGAGGAGTAATAGCTCAAATGAAAGGACAAGTCATGTCCAAGGCATTCTTTCTTCGAATAATATTATGCTTACAACTGAAACATACAACTAGACAAAATTTTTACAAAATTCATGTAAAATTACTACTATGTCCTATGTTTTGTGTCTTGTTATATGACTCAATTGTAAGTATAACATTATTCTTTTTTCATATCTCTCCGTTTTTTCTAATCAAGGGAGTTTGAAAATTCTTTGAGGTAAGTTCTTAACAAAAGCTTTCTTTAAAAATAAGTTTATTCCATTCCTATCCTGTGGTAGATCATCGATGATTTGAAGTTTGAACTGCCTTAACCTTATCTAATCTTTGTCAAAGGATTCCTATCTTCATCCAAGGGTCAATTAGGACCCTTATGTGCACTTAAAATAAGGTATAACATATTGATTTCTATTCTAAAAAGACCAACTCAACCATTAAACAAGACCATAAACTTATATGTCGATATCAATCACTGATTAAACCATTACAGGTTCACTCTGGTGCAAAGTGTATCACATATCTCCAGTTGAACAATATACGTCAGTTCTCCAAAAATCTGGTTCTTCAGTTCCAACTTCCAAGAACAACTTCCTGAATGGCTGATTTTTAAATAGTCAACACAAGGCAAAATCTAAAGAGCAGATTCAAATGGCTGGTAGTTTAGCTAGTTTTTTACCCGAGTATCAACGAACAAGGCAAGATATTTCACAAAGAGAAACGCATGACAAAATTTTGACAAAGATCTTTTTTCTGACAACCATACATAAATTTAATTGCTAAAGTTGACATCCTAACCATAAAAGAGTATGCATCTCCCATGTGATTAATGATTATAAAACTCTTATCATTACCCAGAAAAGACATTTATTTCAATTCTGAAATAAAATCCACGATGCTTATCACATATTACATACATATTGATTCTTCAGAAGTACCAGAAAATACAACTGAAAAATACATCGGTAACTTACAACACTAAGGAGTATTTAACGAATGTTGTTCTTGCGGGCTAGTTCTCGAGCCATCTCCCTCAGTTCCTCTGGTGATGGAGGCCTTGGTCCCTCCGGGGGATAGACTACGTAAGACCGCTTCACATCAAAAGAAGCACAGGTGGTTTAGAATTAAAACAAAAAAACTAAAATCTGGATCAGCAAAGTAAATGCCAGAAAAAATCTCCAGGTCTCCAGGCCTTCAGAAGTAATTTTTAAACATAGAAAAATCCTCATCCATGAGAAAGAAGTTGGATGCTTTGGAGATTCTAAAACTTCTGAAAAATATTGTATTAAGAATAACCTACTATAACATATGAACATATTCATGGCAGTGGTATGCTAAGATTCCGTCGCATCATATGCTGCACACTAATATTCTTTTATGAAGCATTAATGATATGCTCATCCAATGCAAACAAACAACAATGCATTCAATCACATATCATCAACAACAAGTAATTTGGTAGCACCAATTTAAAATGGATTACTTACTGTCTAATATAGCAACACAGTATGAATAAAAAAGACAGCATCCTAAATAAGATAAGCTTTTCAGTAAACCATCATATTTTGACAATTATTGCCAAGAGAACAAGTCATATGATCAAGAAATTTGCTTGGATAATAGGAGAAATGGTAGAATTTTTTATGATAACACGCCCTACTAGATCAATGCCATCCCAACCCAAACCGTAATTGAATACTTAAAAAAAAAAAAAAAAAAAAAAAAACAACAACATTTTCACACAATGATGTGGCCATGAACAAGAACAACTCTGAGATAGTTGTTAAGGTTGATGGAAGGAACATGCCTTTCTGGAAGACATAGTTTAATGATTTGGAGAAGTGAACCAGCAAAACCTAATTTAGTGATTCATATGCATGATTTAACATTTGACCAAGAACTTAAACAAACACCAGGATGAGCAAATAAGAAGTCATTTAGTACGCAAAAGGCAGTGTCCATCTAGATGGTAATTTCTTCACCATTAGCACTCTGGTTAAAACAAAAATGGTAAACAACACATATTAAAGTAGGGACACCTTGACAAGAAAACCATTTGATAGTCTTTCTAAACAAAAGGAGTAATAAGCCCTTTGAGGTTCAAAATTTGAATAAACTATTATTTTCCATCTCAAAGTAAAGCCATATGGTGACATCTAGATGATAGCCAGAAATTCCAGTGAAGATACCCTGATCTTTGAGAAAATTACTATAACACCATTACCCTCCCAATGAAATGTAAAGCGAAGAAATCAAATCTTTGCAGTAATTTTTCAACTCAATAAGTCATGAAAACATAATTCACCACAACCCTCTGCCAGAAAAGCATTATCGCAAAATCCAATTTAACACCCTCAAGAACAAATCAAACCAAACATCTTCAACCCTTCATCAACACAGTCCATAATAATCAAACTCCATAAAACCAACTCTCTCAGGAGCATTTTATCAAACATTTTCCTCGCATCATCAAACGGCAGATTTCAACATCATCAACATTTAAGCCGCATTTGATTATAAAGTTACTTTTCTGGGCTTGCTTGTACCTCATTTTACAACATTCTAAAACCCCTACTCGACAAAGAATATAACAACACCCATTTAATATCGAACATTAAACAGATGAAAAATTTTACAAACTCAGATAGCTAGTCAGAGCTTTATATTTCAAATAATTATAATTGATCAAAACCATGATGAATGAACTTTCTTAAATTCACGTACAGAAAGATAGATAAAGAGAGAGAGTTACATTGCCCATAACTTTCTGGATATTCTTGGTGTTGTTGGCGAAAGTGTACATAAGAAAGATTGGAACGCTGACGTACAGACCGAACTTAGCGATCTCCAAAATCCCTTTCGATGTTCCCAGAGATGACATTTTAATCCTTTAATTTTTTTTTTCTCGAGAAAATTGAAAGATGCAAATTTTTCTAGAAACCGAAAAAAAGAAATCTATTAAGTTAGTTGCAACCGTTTTATTGCTGCAGCTGACTGCTGACAAGTGACAGCAAGAGATGGAAATTTGGGAATGTGTATGGCGGTGGGCTGGATCGAGCCGGGCGTCGCTCTATCAGCAATGGGTTTATAGCCCAAATTAGGATTCGTTAACAATAAGAGCCCACACAAGCACAAGAAAGCCCGGGGAGTCGCGAGTCAGATCATCACTTCAAAAGTCACTCAGTGAGAACTGAGAAGTCCCACCAACCTAGAGAGAGTTGAAGCTGAAACGACAAGGATTCACCATTCTTTCTATAGAGTGAGGTTTTGACAACAAAAGATTACCTTCTTTATTTTTCTATTATTCTAATTGTTGTCTTGTGATTTTAATTATTAAGTCTTTTGATTATGGACTGAAATGGGGTGTTTTCGACGGTTTCTTTTGGACAATTAGCATTTGAAAAGTCATTTCATTTCCGGGTAGTACGTTGATTTTGCTAGAGTTTAGTCACTAAAAAATTAAGCTGAGTTTCTTTCTTCTGGGGTTTGTGGTTTTGATTAGGGTCTTTCTGGGTTAGTTTAAAGATTTTTAATTTTTTGAGAATGGGTTTATCGGGTACAAGATGACAATGTAGAATGTGGAATTTGTACAGGTTATTGTTTTTGGTGGAATTACGGTTGTATAAGTACTAATTTGTGTGTTAGATTCTAGTTGTGGATGAAGATGATCCTTCTTTTGACCTTGAGAAGTTTTCAATGTCTATGGTGGGATGCCATAATGGCTTTTCGGCAATAGTATTTTCTGAACTATTCTATTGGTTTTTATAATAGTATTTTTAAAAAAAAATTTAAGTTGAATTGAGTTGAGTTGGGTTATTTTTTTTTATGAGAAATGTAGGCTCCGGTCTGTTACACTCTTGAGTATTCTCAATAAAGTTAAAAAGTAAAATTGACTTATTTTTAAAATATTATTTTATATTATTCAATTTTTTAAATCTCCTAAATTTGTTAATTTAACTAAACACCTCTAAATATTTTTTTTAGAAATTACAAAAATACCCCAACAACCCTCCAACGGTGGTGGCCGGCTGTTCGTATTTAATGGGTGGGTTGATGTTGTTTTTGTTAACTTTTAATATTTTATAATAGAGGTGTTTAGTAAATAAACAAATATAAAGGGTATTTTTGTTAATTTTTAAATCCTACATCGTAATACTCATCCAATTTAACTTTTTTCAAAATATTATTCTAAAAACTATCAGAATAATGAACCAAACGGACCTGTAATTGTTAGGCTTCGTTTGGTTCATTATTCTGATAGTTTTTAGAATAATATTTTGAAAAAAAATTAAATTGGGCGGTATTACGATGTAAGATTTAGAAATTAACAAAAATACCCCCTTATGTTTGTTTATTTACTAACACCCATATAATAAAATATTAAAGTCAACAAAAACACCCTCAACCCACCCATTAAATATGGATAGTCGGCCACCACCGTCGGAGGGTGGCCGGAGTGTTTTTACAATTTCTAAAAAAAATATTTGGGGTGTTTAATTAAATTAACAAATTTATAGGGATTTAAAAGAAATTGAAAAATATAGAATAATATTTTGAAAATAATGATATTTTACTGTTTAACTTTATTGGGAATACTAATAATAGTATTCCTAATAGCGTAACAAACGAAGTTTTAATGTTTTGAGTTGAATAAAATAGGCTTGGACTTTGAGAATATTGAAAAAAATGTATTTTTGGTTTTTTATGATAGGATAATGGAATAAGATAGTGGAAAAATGGTGAAACAAATGGTTGCTTCTCTGGCATTTTTTTTTTTTTTTTTCTCAACATGAGAGGGGAGTGTGGAAGCTGTTGTCTCTTTGAGATGGTTTTGAACGCCCTTTCCTGATCCTTTGATATCCCTATTTCAAGAGATTTGATCATATTTGTTTGATGGATATACCCCACCCACCCATCCATCAAACTCAGAAGAAAAAATCTTATTTTTATGTATAGCCTATTTGGAACAGTTTCTATGAAAATTTCAGTAGCATGTATTAGGTTATAGTTGATTTTTGTCTCACATTTTTGGTGGAGCAAATGTTTCTCAAAGTCAAATTGCAATGGAACGTTGTGATCCCAGCTGAAAATCTGGACGCAGAGGGACTGATGCTCCAAAAGTCTATTGGAAGATTTTCTTGCAAAAAGGCCACAAAAGACCTTGGTTACTATCTTGCAGTGACGACATTGGAGAGCATAGGGCAGGGAAGAGTTAGACAGAACACAGGGTAGGTCTTGGTTTCTGTTTGTATTCAATGCCATCTCCTTCAAAATTTATTGGGGAGAGATTTTGCATGCCATTGTGCACAAGGTTCTGAAACATGGGGTTTACTTGAGGTGCGGACCAATCGAAAATATGTATCTCTCAAATGCCTGACTACAAGTACATTGTAATAAAAGCTGCTGTTATGGTATTTCAAAATACCAAATTTTAATTGCTTTGGACTGTTATGTGTTAAAAGCAATTGAAATTTTAATTGCTTTTGGATTGTTATGTGCAATTGATATTGAAGATTGCTTTTTTGTTGGACTGTTACGTAGTAAAGGCAATTGAATTGTTCCAAGTTATTGCAATTCAAATGGGCAGTTATGGTTTTAAAAGCCATTGATTGACTTCGGTTACAGCAAGGGAAACGGGCAGAATTTCAAGTATAAAAAGGGGATGGTTTTCTCATTTGAAAACACAACTTTTCACTTGGAAATTCTTTGTTTCTCTGTGGTTTTTTAACTTTCCCGCTCTCCTTCACCATTGTTATTTTTCTTATATTATTCTAAATCTCTTTTAGAGTGCGCACTCTAAAAGAAGATTCGTCATTGTATCTTGGAGGTCAATCCGCCGTTGAGCCTTGTTATACCACGAAGATTCTTCCAGTAGGGGCGGAATTCTGATCTTAAGGATCTTAAGGACGGTGCGTTTGCACGCCTTGACGCTACTGTCTTGCTGCTATTTCGCTGCTGTGTCCGTTGCTGTTTCACTCCTGTATTGTTGCTGTATTGCTGCTGTCTCTCTGCTGTTCTTGCTGCTGTTTTTCCTGCTGTTTTACTGCTGTATTGTTGCTATATTGCTGCTGTCTCTCTGCTGTTCTTGCTGCTATTTTTCCTGCTTTTTCACTGCTGTTCTTTTGCTGTATCTCTGCTGTTTTTCCTGCGGTTCTCTTGCAATTTTTTTGCTGTTTCACTGTTGTTCTTCTACTGTTTCATTACTGTTCTTTCACTGGTTTGCTGCTGCTGTTTTGCAGCCAATTTTTTGTATTAAAATCCAACATGTGCAAGGGGAGAATCCAGTGTTTTTGAATGACAAACATTCAAAGATTGAGAAAGATGGTGTTGTTCGTCTCATTGTCATTGGGACAAAGTGGCTTGAGGCAGAAAGATAATTTCAGGCATTACTGAGTTTAGAAGGCGCAATAGTTGTTTGATATATTTTCTAAAAATATTTAGATTATTTTTTTAACCATATACATTTGTTAATTTGGTAAAACACCCTTATAATAAAAGATTAAAAATTAACTAAAGCACCCTAGCCACTCAAGAGGACAGTTGGCCGTCGGACGGCAACCGACAATTATCGAAACGGCACATGATCGGTTGGATCTGGTCGATCATACGCTAATATAGTTGTTTTTGGCTAGCTCTACAACCATAATCTGGCTGTTGTTAACAGCCAAATCAATGCATAATTGGCCAAATCTGGCCTGCCTCAAAGCCAAGTGTTGTATCATGCAAAGAAAGAGCCAGTTATTATTGATTGAACGGGGGAAAATTATTGGGTGAAAGCCTCAAAATAGAAACTAGACAATCTTGATTAAGCCAACTCAACCATTTCCTCAAAATATCTAACTTTCTTTTGGTTAAGATTTGGGGTTAGGGTTGTGGTGAAGGCCGCAGAGACATAATCAAAGTTGAGAAGTTGCTTTCTGATGGTCGATTATTTTAGTCGTCACTTCAACTTTTATTTATGTTAAATAATGTGTGTCTTGTTTGTTGCACATAGTTATACTTTTAGAAATTTGTTGGCTTCATAATTAATATTTTCTAAATTGACATTGATAGGGCAAAACCTAATCCTCAATTTTTAGTGGTTCAACAAGGCACAATGTCAATAGATGTTGTCTTGTCGTTGGACCACATGGATAATGCCATCCAATAGTTGATCATTCTAACTATTGTGACAATACTTATGCTTGCTTGAATAATATAATATAAAAATTAATATCCACTTGCTTAATCATATAAGAATAATGTTACAGTGATCGACGGTAGTGCATCGAATTTGTGTACCAAATGACGTAACAAAATCCTGACCGTTTATTAATATTAAGTTAAAATTTATCAATGGTTAGAATTTTGTTACGTCATTCGGTTCACAAATTTGATACACTATCATCGATGACTGTATTATTTTCCATCATATAATTAGGCTCCTTTCACTATGGCAAAACTAACTAATACTTCCAACCACATACCTTCTTTTTCTTCCCTTTGCCACACGCTAGCTGATTGGCCTCTAGTGAACAGGAATCATCCATTTACCTCTAATTATAAATCTTTTTCCAACTTATATATATAAGTTGTATTGAAGAATCTACTCAGCATGATAGACATAATACATAGTTTAAAGAGTAACTTATAAGAGCATATCTAAATGACCTTTTATATGATTTAAATTCTTTATTATAAATAGTTTATCTACAGAAATAAGAGTCCAACAGAATTTTTATTCGTTAAATATAAATTAAATAGTGAGTTTGACTCTCTACATTTAGAGAATCAAATTTCACTCTTTGTCCTAATTTTAAATAATAAATTGCAAGTTTCTATGTATTTTATTTATTATTTATCTCTCATATTAAGTTTCTTTCTTGAAAAAACATATTCTCTCTCTTAAAATTTAAAGGGTCTATTGGATTCGAATAAAAAATTTGTTCTTGACATTTAAAAATCAATGAAGAGCACCATTAAAGATGCTCTAAGCTGGGTAAAACTAAGAATACTATTTTATGTTTTAACTTTTAAGTAAAATCCCACGAAAAAACTCAAATATTAAGAAATTGTTATATAGTATAACTTTTCTATAGTAATACATTATATAGGAATAATCTCCATGTAATAATAAATAATTTCAATCCCAACTTAGGTTAGTTAAAAATAAGAATAAACTCTAAATTGTAATAATTTATAATTTGTTTAGGTCTCATCTTAAGGAACTTGCCTCCACATAGTAATAATTATCTGTATATTGTAAAAAATATATGCTATGTTACATTAAATGTTTAATATAAAATTAAATATTTATGTAAAGTTGTTTAGGATAATAATTTATGTTTTAAAGTTGTTATCACACTTTCTAAATTTTGGTTGTGGGTATGTAATAACTCGTCACCATGAATATCTTCTTGTTGAAGCCAAAATATTTTTAGTTTTTAAGCATGTTTAGAACTTTTTAGCATGAAACATTTTGTATTTTTGTACTATCATCTTTAAGATCAGTGGTGGATCCATAAATTTTTTTTAGGCTGGGCCAAAATAAAAACTAATTACATATTAATATTAATAAAAACTAATTACATATTAATATTTTTGTTAGGGTGGGCCAAAATCCAAAAACTATATATATTAATATTTAAAAAAAAAAATCATGGCCCACCCAAAAATGGGTTGGATCCGCCCCTGCTTAAGATTATTTCTTTTATCTTTTTGTCTAACTGCAGCAATTATTTATTCTTCAGTTAAAGTGTACATAACTTGTTGCTCATTTGGATGATTGAAAAAAATATTAAAATCTATTTGATTAATATAGTGAAGTTGTCGAATCTGGTCACTTAATTCTGCAATAATTTTTTGATTCTTCTCATCCACTTTATTTGTAACTTGCAATTTATTGACATCGAGGATCTTAATTTTACAATGCTTAAAACAACTATAATTATATGTGACTTCACATCAATTGACTATACAGTAATTACATTTACAATTCCATAAGGATACTTTTTTTTTTATGATTTCAAATAATATTCCTACGTTAGGACAAACAAATAAGAAATCCAAATTCTAATCATAGTAATAAAATTAATTTTACCCATTATCATGAATTTCCATTTAGGTGAACATTGAGCTAAGAAATTTAAGAGAGAACGGACATAAGAGGAAAAATCCAAATGGAGAAAACCTTAAAATTCAGAAAGCATAATAACTATCAAGTAGGTCCAAATTCGAAAGTTTTATTCAACCATATCAGCCCTACAACATTGACAAAGTCACAGATGAAAGGTCTTACTAAATACACAAAAAGCTTTTTAGAAAAAATATTTGTGATCAATGTGGGATCCAGACATTTTGATCGACAATAATCGAATCAATATTCTTAATTTAAACATGATTAAGTTAATTTGCAATAGTGCCACAATTGCCCACATAGAATTTCTCTTTTTAACTGCATTGACTTACCCTGTTACCTCAAATATATACAAAATCTTCAAGACAAAAAAATAAAAAATAAAAAATAAAAGTACAAGCACTGGGTTGTGTCGTTATTGGAGGTAAATATCTTTTAATATAATATTTTTATTTGAAAATCCAAAAACACTCGAGTAAGTGGCTGAAATGGGCCCTCCACAAATGGGTAAAGACACCCCGATAAATATTTTAGAATTAAAAGGCAATGGGACACCAATTATGAGACATTATAATTATATTACTATAAAGGATGTGACTATGGAGGATTCTTGAGTATTGCAAAAGCTGATGAGCAGGAGCCTCCCACCAATCGCACTGCTCTTTCTCATGAAAAGCGATGTTTAGCTTTGGCTTTATTTGCCTACAAAACGCTGCCGTACCCTTTTTTTCTTTTTCTTTTATTTATTTGAAATAAAAATAAAAGTGAAGAAAAGAAATATAAAGAAAACAAGAAACAGGGAAAAGATCCCTGAAAAACAAAACAGTCTAATATTATATTTATTGTTAAATAACATTAGCATAAGGTTCTGTCTGACTAACTTGAGTAACGTTTTGGTTCCTGAATTGAAGTTTGGTAATAACAGGGACCAACAGTTTAGGCCAAACAATTACTCAATCAGGGATGAAATTGTAATTTTTTCAGTAGACAAAGGTGCCAAACCCATGTTTAACATATGCTACAAAACAAATGTACGATAGTGAGTTTGAGTGGCAGACGGCAAACGAACTGAATCTTTGGACTTTATTAATTATTATTATGGTATCCTTTTATTTAGCATATACTTTATTTTTTTAGCATATACTTTATTTTTCCCACTTCTCTCCGTCAGTCAACTATTGTCTCTTACCTGCTCAATTAATTTTCAATTTTTTTTAAAGCACGTAATTGAGCACGCGCGTGACGCGATTTCTTGCACAGTTATAATTTCTGGTTTCTGAGGGCCCCACATAGGTCACTTGCTCACGTGGCACTTCGACAACCGTTCACCTCACCCTGGTTTTGATGCTGCATTGCAACAACCTTTATGCTGGGATGGGACATGCGACATTGTAGGTCACCACTCACGAGTCACGCCCTCTCACCCTCACCCGCTCAATAAATCAAGAGGCCAAACCCCCGTAGGCCGTAACAGGGTATTTCTATCCAAATTACTTAAATGTCCTTCATGTCGCTTTAAGTGAGTTGAGAGATTTTTTGCCCCTATCACCGGGTTGTCTGGGTAACAGGGTATGACTACAGAAATTACTTAAATGTCCTTCATGTCTTTTAAGTGAGACTTGGGAGAGATTATTATTTTTTTTTTTTTATCACTAAGGTGTTGGGGCTAATTTATACACACCTCAATCTTTAAGACTCATTGAATACCTTATAAATCTTATATTCTAGGTAAGCTATAAATTAGATTTGTGATTAGTGACCCCAAGATTTGAACTCAAAAAATTAATGAAATGAGCAAACCTTCTTAATCGTCGGACCAATCCTTGGAGTTGAGAAAGATTTTTTTTCCTTTCTTTCTTTAGACTGTGTTGAATAATGAATACCTTTTAAACCCTATATTCTAGATAAGTCATAAATTAGATTTGCCATAGGCGACTCAAGATTTGAATCCAAAAAGTAAATAAAATGAGCAAAATTTCTTAACCGTGGGACCAACTCTTGGGTTGAGAGTGATTTTTTTTTTTCCTTTCTTTGGACTTGGCTCGTGAAGTTTGACTTTGACCATGAAAGAGCATGCAATTTGCAAGCTGTGTTTTGCTAATGCAATTTGCAAGCTGCAAACCAAGCACCCATGAGTGAAAGTTCTCGGAAAATTTCGAATTGGGTTGTTGGAAGTAATTAACAACATTTATTTTACTAATTAAAAGAATTAATTAGTTGGGTATGTTCTATTTATCAAGGGTCCATAACCTAAATTTTAAAGGGTTGGTCTAATGATAAAAAAAGTTTGTTCCCTTCATTAATTTTTTAAATTCAAATCACTATAAGATCACTTAATATTAGATTTATAAGGTATTTAATGACCTTAAAAATTAATTAAAATATATGTAAATTTATTTGATACACCGAATATAAAGGTGCAGAACCTTTTTGACTGAACTGTTGAGTTGTGTTGATGACAGCCAGTTAATAGTTGATGAAGAAAATGATGATGATGATGATTAGATGCTTTGCATATTCTACTTGTCCACAGGTTTATTTTAGAAGTTTCAACGAAAGTAGAAGAAAAAACTGAAAAAGTGATAAACGAGATTCGTTAATTTCTCTTTCGACCATTTAATCAATAAATAAGGTTTAAATATATTGGCATTATAATCTTAATGGTTAGTGGCAGTAGTTTTCACCAGCTAGAAATAATAATCACGATACATGATTTCCGTATCTTATTCATGTCTCTCTGCTGCAAGTTGATATTTGATGTCATTCAATTAAAAAATAATATTATAATATTATCAATTTAATCTGGCCTCCATAGTGCTGCTTTTAATTCTATTCTAAAGATGTTGACAAAATATCTGTCTCCTCTCCTCCACCGTCTATTTGTAAATTCCCCATTCAGTACGTTCATATTAATGTTTTTGACATATTTGTGCATAATTAATTATATTTTTTTTTTTAACTTTGAATTTTAAACCTTCGTTGTGGGTACGTAGTAGTTATCAGTTGGCCATATTGATTGTATTTTGCTTAGGGCAGGAGTTAACAACGTTATACTTTAATTATCATGTTTTTGTATTTAAGATTCATGTTTTTCATCAATTTTTTTATATTTTTTTCGTTATTAAACCAAATTACAAGCATCTCAATTAATCTCTCAGAACCTGACAATCGGATAAATCTCCTTAGTGAACACTCATATTAACAGTCCAAGTGGGTCAAACTTAAAATTTCTTGAATAATATACCCAAGAGTTTTAGTTAACCGTTCGGTCACTCAATGGTATTTTTTTTAATCAAATTAGTTGCTTTCTAATTGTTTAATTCTACTTGGAAAGTCAATGTTAAAAAAAAATATTTCTAAAATAATTTTTAATTAAGCCAGAATAGTTGTCCAATAATCACAATTAATTTTAAAATTTTAATAACTCTACAAATGAAAGAACCATACTAGTAAAAACAATCATATAATTAAAATATTTCCAAGAAATTAAATCTTATCAATATTTAAAACCCATTAATGGTGTTTATTTAATTATTTTAACCACAATACCTCATTTAAATTCTCTTAATGATTTATTATTTTATTTTATTTTTTGAAAAAATTAAAAGGTATTAAAATCAAAAAGGGAATTGACGAGAAGAAGAGAGGGAGCCAAGAGAAAGGAGTAGAGAAGGGCAAAAAGGTAAAGAAACGAAGTCCTAGTTTGGAACAATGACAGGCAGAACACAACTAGAGGCCGAGAAAAGCTGCTCACAGTTTTCCCCAACTCCACTTATAAAGCCAAACTCCATGACTTCTCAAACTCTTAATCTCGTGTCGTCTCTTTAACTCTGGTTACACCCTCTCTCGGGGTAACCAACACGAGCCATGGCACCCGGGGCTCAACCCTACACCTGCCCCAGCCCCAGCCCCCCGCCGCCTCCACAATCACTGCCCAAAACCACCCCAACCACCACCACGCCAGCACTCCTCAACAGATACCAACTGGGACGCCTTCTGGGCCGTGGCAGCTTTGCCAAGGTCCACCAGGCGCGTTCCATCGTCGACAACAGCGTCGTGGCTATTAAAGTCATTAGCAAGAATGCGAATCTTGATCCCAACATGGAGTCTCGAATCATCCGTGAAGTCGCCGCCATGCGCCGTCTTCAGCACCATCCTAATGTTCTCAAAATCCACGAAGTCATGGCTACCAAAACCAAGATCTACCTCGTGATGGAGTACGCCTCCGGTGGCGAGCTTTTCAACAAGGTTTTGCGCCGTGGCCGGCTTACCGAATCCGCCGCCCGCCGCTACTTTCAGCAGCTTGTGTCGGCTCTCCATTTCTGCCACCAAAACGGGGTTGCTCACCGTGATATGAAGCCGCAAAATCTCCTCCTTGACCAAAACGGTGACTTGAAAGTTTCCGACTTTGGTTTATCGGCTTTACCGGAGCAGCTGAAGAACGGGCTGCTGCATACGGCTTGTGGTACCCCGGCTTACACGGCTCCTGAAGTCATGGGTCGGCGTGGCTATGATGGTGCCAAAGCCGATGCATGGTCCTGCGGAGTTATATTATATGTATTGCTTGCTGGTTATTTGCCGTTTGATGATAGTAATTTATTAACCATGTATAAGAAGATCCAAAGAAAAGAGTATCAGTTCCCATCTTGGATCTCAAGACAAGCTAGATCGGTTATATATCAGCTCCTTGATCCGAATCCCAAATCAAGAATGAGTATTGAAGCGTTAATGAATCTTTCTTGGTTCAAGAAATCGTTGCAGCTGAAGGGTGAACAAGAAAGTAGTTTGTTCGAGTCAGAGTTAGTGTTTGATAACAAAGATAGTAAACGTGACATGGTGTCAATGAATGCGTTTGATATAATATCCCTGTCGTCTGGTTTGGATTTATCTGGGCTTTTTGAGGCGAAGAAGAGGAAGGAGAAGAGGTTTACGACGGTGGAGAAGGCGGAGAGAGTGGTGGAGAAAGTTAAAGAGGTTGGCGAGAAGTTGGGCTACAGAGTTGAGAGAGGGAAGGGTGGCGGTGTCATAGGGTTGGGGAAGCTTGGGAGGATGGTTTTGGTGGCTGAAGTGTTGGAAATTGCACCACAAATGTTGTTGGTGGAAATGAAGGTGGTTGATGCCTGTGGTGGTGGCGGCGGTGTGGTGGAGTTTGAGGAGGTTCATTGGAGCGATTTGCAGGTGGGACTTCAGGATATTGTTCTTTCATGGCATAGCAATGATGTGATTGTTATGTGAAGAGATGATGAATTAAGTTAATTGGATGGGTATTAGGAGTACTGATTTATGAGGGCGCTGATCTTGTACATGGATTTAGATTATCTTCTTCTCTGAGGGTTATGTTTTGTTTATTGTAAATCAGTAAAATTTTAGATTATTAGTGTAATTTAATAAAAGCTTCAGATTGTTTTGTTCATCATTTGCTTCTGTGCTCTGAGTCTCAGTTTTCAATTCTAGAAACTTAATCCTGCTAAGATACCAGGTGTGGTATCCATTACTAAACTCTGTTCCTTTACATAATGAAATAAACCAGTATTCCATGTTTGAACATGAAATTCTCTCGGCTTGCTAATCAGAACCAAACAATATCATGTCCCTTTTGACGAGAATTGTACTGTATAAGATACTGACGCTTTCAGAAGATGGAAATATTGATGTTGGAGCAGCCTAAGCATATAGAAAATTAATTTAAACCCGGATTAACTTAAGAATGAAGGTGCTCATCTGCAATTTGTATTCAGAAAGCTTTCACAATCCGAAATCTTTCTGCCTTCCCACCGCATGGATTGCGATGCTAAAGGAGGAAAGAAGAATGAATCGGTTGATAGCCTTGACCGGGATATGGGAACTAAGCAAGGGATGCTAAACTCAAACAAAAAAGAATGCCATTTAGAGCTTTTTAATTTCCCACCATCTACCCAATTGACCTATTCGATTGATTTACCAGACCATCTTACTAAAAAATCCAACCTGAACTGCCTGATCGATTAGTGTTTCCAGAGCCCGTACGTGATATCAATCCAGCTGCTGTCATATAAAACTACGAACAATAAGGTACTGACATCCTATTTCCTAGAGTTCAGCAAGCCAATTGCCTTCTGCGAAACTGAGAAGGAAATGATTTTATGCAGCTTTAGGGGACTGTGCTCTATCTGATGTTATTTACAAGTGCCTATTTCCTAGCTCGGACCTGGAAATTACTGCTAAAATTCTTTTTGAGCAAAGTTCAGTGGAAATAATTTCGAATGCAACTGTTCAATGCGCTGTTTGCTTATCTAAGCATGTATTTGGTGTCTCTGCTTGAGCAGAAGACACATTCCAGAGGTGTTGAGAAGAGAAAATTACAACCATAAATGAACGGACACAATTAGCATACTGTGTTATTTATGTGATAGGAGTATTGATATAAATTGATTTACATGATGCATACTATAACTTGACAAAGCTTGAATCCTACAACCTTTATCAGGAGCCTCTAGAACTGGCAATCAGCTTTCTTTGGTCTCTAGTCCAACTGTTTTCAAATGGACACATAATCTGCAAACTACTAAATACAGTATCATAGAGCAGATTACTCATTGGCTTTGCTACCATACGTTTGTAAGGCGTTTCAATCAAAATTTTTATACCAGCTAATTGTTGGAACATCATTGATCCAACTACGAATTTTCACATCAAAATGGAAATTTCATACTCAAAAAACTTGTTGCAGAGAAATATCTAAGGACCATCACCATCACCATCTTCATCATCATCTACTCCAGCCACACATGAAAGTGTTGACATCCATGCCTGCAAACCACTCTGAGCATCTTTCTTCCTTGTTAATTCCAGCTTGTTAACAGCTCGCTTTGGAACTCCACATTTCATGAGAACAGCTCCAAGTGATTTGAATGTATAATCATCAGGTTGAACGCCAGAATTCACCATTTCCTTAAAAGTTCCAACCACCTCTCTAAATCTCCCATCCAATGCATACAACCCAAGCACATTATTGTAACTCAATAAAGCAGTTATAAGTCCCGATTCTTTCATCTGTTTAGCAATGTGAGTGGCCTCTTCAAACCTACCATTTCTCTTGTACATGATTAACATCATTGCAAACGTAAACTCATTGGCATCCCCAGTTTTCTTCAAGTTCTCAAAAAGCTCTTCTGCTTGTCTAACCATAGACCGCTCACTGTAGAGGTCAATCATACAATTTGAAGTGTACATATCAGGATGCACCTTCAGTGATTTAAGCATTTGGTAAGTTTCTTGTGCTTCTTTCAGATAACCAACTTTGGTATAAAGCTTAATCAAGGAGCTATATATGACAGCATTTGCAGGCAATCCAGCACTTCCCATCGCATCAAAATAACTGATAGCTTCCTTAACACTTCCAGCATCTGCAAAAGCATTTATCAATACACCAAAGACAAAAACATCAGGCTCCACATTAAATTGAATCATCTCCTTATATAGTATCTCCGCCATTTCCAACTGCCCTAACTTCACAAAGCTTGAGATCACAGCACAATATGGGATGCAATCACTGACAAGTCCTGCCTCCTGCATCTTTCTCAGGTAGGGTTTTGCCATGTGTGGCAAGTCAGCACCAGCTAAAATTTGTATAAGGGAATTATAGCTACATTTGTCAGGAGCTACATCATGAATCTCCATGCTATCAAATAACTGGCACGCTTTATCATAATTCTTTCCCATTCCATATGCCTTTATCATCACATTAAACTCAAGAACAGTCAGCTTCTTCCCTTCTTGGCAACAACTGAAAGCTCTCTCAGCTTCCAAAATATGCCCTCGCTCCCCATATGCGTCAATGTTGGCAGAATAGCCCTCAGAGCTCATATTCCCTGCAAGATGAAACCTTTTAAACCACAACCATGACTTCTCCAACATCCCAGCTTCAATATACATTCGGGTCAAAGCAGATTGGGTATATTCATCAATCTCAAGATCCTTTCTGTCCATCTCCACTATGAGTTCTTCAGCTTCAGAAACCATATGCCTTATTGAGTAGGCATACAAAAGGGTGCGGTAGCTCACAATATCTGGTTCAAGGCAAGCCTCCTTCATCTTTGTAAAGTAGCTAGCGGCCTTGTTTATATCATCATGTTTAGCATGGAGGAAAATGAGAATATTATATGTTCTCGTGTCAGGTGGACGCTTAAGTTCCTCCATCTTCTTCATCAATGAAGTCACTTCTCCTAGCTGGTCATTGTTGCCATAAATGTGTATCATAGTATTGAAAGTCACAGTGTTCGGAACAATCCCTTCTCTGAGCATCTGTGCAAAAGTTTCAGACACCTCTTTAAGTTGTCCTGCCTTCCCATATGTATCAATCAAAGTATTATAGGTATATGAGCTCAAACAACCATGTGTTTGTGATCCATTTTTTACTCTACCAATCATTGTTTTAGCTGTTACTTCCCCCCTCATGGATTCTCTAGACGACCACTTCTTGAAAAACTCCTCCGCCTGTTTGAACTCCCCTGCCTTCTTATACATTTGCAAAACAGCCCCCATCGTCACCTCATCGGGCTCCATGCCTCGTTCATTCATCCTTTCAAGCCAACGGACTGCCTCTTTCTTAAGCCCACCTTTGCTATAAACATCAATCAAAGTACCATAGGTAGAATTAATCAGCCCAATCCCTTTAATATCCATCTCGTCCAACAAACTCTCAACATTACTCCACTTATGAGCTTTGCCTAAAATCCTGAGCATGATATTATAATGAATCACATTCATCTCGTAACATTTCTTTCTCTTAAACCACTCAAAAATCTCTAAAGCTCTCTCCCAACTTGACTGCTCCTTCAAAATAATGCTTCTTTCTTTTCTACTAATCTTCTCTTCCCAAGGCTTTAAAGCCTCGTCCAAATCTTTAACAGTCTCCAAAGCCTGCAACATTAACGGTATACAACCTCCATAAGAGGCCCATTTCATCGAACATCTGGCCTGCACTTTACCATTCGCGTTACCATCTTCAAATCTACTGCCAATATTTCTTTTACTTAATATTCTAGCATCAACCCTTCTGTTTTCTCCCTCTTCTCTAACTGGGTTTCGCTCAAAACTTCGTTTTTCCAAGTCGGTTTCATGGAACACAGAATTTGGCTTATCAGAGCGGTTATACTTGTGAATTCTGTTGAACTTCTTGTTGACTCCTACATAGGAACTTTGATGCAAATTTTTATCTCTGCGTTTGTTAATGGGTTCTTTACTTGTTTCTAGAGAAGGAACTGAAACAGAAACTCCAATATTGTTGGGTGGCGAGATTTTTGCGGAACACAAAGTGTAAAAACAACTGGTTTCTAACTGGGGCTTAACGAACATCTTTCTTTCTTTATTTGTTTCGGACAATGGATAATAAAATTGATTCCTACATATAAAGTTTCAGAGCTATGAAATATGAATTATGATTATGGATTATGGTGGCTCTTCTTACTCATTTCGAAGCTCGCCTCATGCTGATATGAGCTTGTGAGTCTAATTTCGGCTCTAAGGAAAAGGCTTGGTGTCGGGTATGGTTCATGCTTAACGGGCAGCCCACATTTTGAGTATCAACGTAGCAACCGTTTATTAATAACTGCTTTATTTATAAGAAGTTCTTTCGAATAATTATTTTTTACGAAGAAATAATTGCTTTTTTATAAAAAATATTCATTCACAAGAAACGATTGTTCGCATCTAGCCAAAGTCATTTAATATCTTGATTGTGGTGGAAGCTAACGTGACAGTTGCCAACTCAACTGTTACGTTGAAATTATAAGAGAAAATTACGAGCTTTAGTACTATGCTTCATTTGGGAAGTATTAAAACATTCATGTTGTTCGTAATTCGTTAGGGTTCCATCCAATTTTCAATTCAAAAATCTGTTTTACCCCTTGTATCACTTACCAACTTAAAACAATTTATATTTTATTCTTCATTATCTTTCTATTTATTTAAAAATCATTAAAATATTATAATAGTTTTCACATAATTTATTATTCATTTATAAATTTTACTTTAATTATTTTGAAAAAAAAGACTTATTACTAAAATACACTTATTTTTATTTTGTCTTAACTATAATCATTTTAAGGTTTATTATAATTTTTCAGCCTTTATAGTCATTGTTTATCTCATAGTATAAATTTCAAAACATTTGACTTAAAAAAAAAAATTGTTTTAAATAAAAAATTGTTTTTATATATTTTATTAAATTCATTTATCTTAACCAAATTCAATTTTTAATTTGGTTTTTTATTATTAAATCTTTGTTTATATTTGTTATGCAGATGTGTAACCTTGAACCATATACAATAAAACATCTCTATAGTCATAATGGTATGACTAATTAATTTTATTACTATAAAGAAGTTGTAACTTAATGGAGGTATAGTTATAAAATTATAGTTTTGATTTCTTATTTTATAATTCATATTTTAGTAGTACAGTATTAGGATTTCGATTCATATTTTAATAATATTATGATTTCAATTCAACGCTTCAATTGCTTACTTTTGAAATGGATAAAAGATCGTTTCTTAGAACCAACAAAAATAAGTGTCATTGATGGAACTGTAAATGCAATAGATGCATGGTCAATTGATATAAAGCCACAGACCATTGTCAATGGTTTTAAGCGCTGCAAAATTAGAACCACTATTGTCAATGAATTGTAAGTTAAAAATGAAGTGGATGAGAAGAATAAAAGAGTCACTATAGAATTGAGTGATCAGATTCGATAACTTCACTATACTAATCGAATGGATATTAATGTCTTATTCGATTGTCCAAATGAGCAACAAATCATGTATATTTTAACCGAATGAGAAATCATTGTTGCAATTAGACAAGAAGAGAAATGAAATAATCCTAAGGATACTAGTACAGAAATACAAAAAGTCATGTGTCATGAAGCTCTAAATATGCTTGAGAAACTAAAACTATTTTGGCTCCAACAAGAAGGTATTCATACCAACGTGCTATTACGTACTCGTAAGGTAAAAGATGTGATAACAACTCTAAAGCATAAATCATTGTCCCAAACAATTTTAAATAAATATTTTATTTCATTTTAAACCTTTAATTTTAGATAACATTTTTTTTTTTTTTTATAATATATAGATAATTATTACTATATAGAGACAAGTTTCCTTAAGGCGGGAATTAGAAAAATTATAACTTATTACAATGTAAAGTTTATTCTTATTTATAACTATCCTAAATTGGGACTAGAGTTTTTTATGACTATGTAGAGTTTATTCCTATATATAGTATCACTATAGAGAGGATTTATTGTAATTGTAAGTTCAAGGTTGATTTGAGTGGAGTATTGAAGAAATTAATTTAAGTTGGTTAGTCACGGAAGAGGTAATAATAGTTTTAGATTTAAAATTGAATGAAATGAAACCCTAACATGTCACTAACATCAAAGACATTTTTAATCCTTTATGAACGAAACGGATGAGTTTAATACTATATCAATCTTATAAGGGTGTAAATAAAATTTATAAGGGTGTAAATAAAATAAACCCTTATTCTATATTTTGTAGTTGTAAATAGATAAAAGAAAATATATAAGGCTTCCTTGGATTCATTATTGGGTAGTTTTTAGAATAATATTTTGGAAAAAGTTAAATTGGGTGGGTATTACGATGTAGAATTTTGAAAATTAACAAAAACACCTCTTATGTATATTTATTTACTGAACACCCCTATAATAAATTATTTAAAGTTAACAAAAACACCCCCAACTCACTCATTAAATACAGACAGTCAGCCACCACCGCCGGAGGGTGGTCAGAGTCACCGTATCGATGCATGACCGATTGGATCTTATTGGTCGTGCGCCGATATGGTCTTTTTCGGCCAAATCCAGCGTGGATCTGGCCGAAAAAGGCCAGATCTACAACTAGATCTGTCCAAAGATACGACCGTCATTGACTACTGTTTACGGCCAAAGATCTGGCCGTCAATAGATCTGTTCTTTTCCGGTTAGATCCACCGTAAATCTGACCCAAAAAGGCTAGATCGATGCACTATCGACTACCAGCCAAATTCAGTCAGTAGTGCGCTATTACACCAAATTCTGGCCAGCTTCTGGTAGTAATGGCCGGAATCTGGTAAATTTAGGTTATTGGGGTGTTTTTGTCAATTTAAAAAAAAAATTTTGGATTATTTAGTTAAATTAACAAATTTAGGAAGCTTAAAAAAACTTGAATAATTTAGAATTATATTTTGAAAATAGGTGAACCAAACACAATTTTTGTGTTAACTTTATTGGGAAAAATATTCCAATATATGTACCAAATGGAGCCTAAGCATTCCGCAAAATGATCTGTCCTGTAGAAAACTGTACTTATTTAATCAATCATTTCAAGATATTGTAATTATTCTGATTTTACATAACTTTTGCAAAGCAATAAACAGGATCAAGCAGGACATAAACAATGATACACTGACAGAGAGAGATCGTTGCCATTATTAAGAGTGATCGTTTTACAGGATGAAACTAGGGCTACAAAGAGAACCAGCTTTACCCATATAAAGATGAAGGATTTGTTTAACCCCCATTTCATCTTCAATTAACTTTAACAATCAGGAATATATATATATATTATTCATCCCGCACAGATCAGCAACGCATGAGATAAGTCAAATGCCTGCTCATTTACAATACTTCTTGAACCACACTCCAATATTGAGGAAGCTTTCAAAGTCCGACTGTGGCCTGCAGAAATGGAAAATATAACAGAAGTCAGAAACTAGACTGCGGTTGTTGTGGTCAGGATAAAACATGAAAGCATGAAGGGACATTTTTACCTTTCAATTGCATGAACATCCTTGGGAAACAAAATGACTTTGGTTTCGACTCCTTTCTCCTTTAGTGCCCGTGCGCACTAGACAACAATTCAAACAAAAACCGTTCATGAAATCTTAACATACCATCTGCTAATCGTCTACACTAAATAATTTATGGTTGTTCCAAGGTTTTCGGGAGTGGAACAAAAACAACAACCGAGGGCAGAAAAGAAAACCAAGTTTCCATTGAAATTCCCATTGTTTCTCTGGTTGTTTTACCTGGTGCTCCTTTGCAGAATAACTTAGTAATCATTCAAGCTCTTGCAGAAATATAAAGATAATTCATTTTCCAAGTCGAATAAAATATCTTACTTGCAAGCCATTAGAAAATGGAACACGGAGATCCTGAGCACCTAAAAGAAAGAGGGTCGGTGTTTTGACCTGCAGAGACCATCAAAGTGTGTAAGTTAGCAAGAAGATTCTATTTTAGCAGGCATCCATCAACTGTCATGATTCTTTGAAATATATTTGTTTTTTACCAGAAAAATAAGTTCTAAATGTTTTACTGTCTCGTATCAAATTAAATCTGTGGACGTGGCAAATAAATCCAACTTATTGCAAGCCAAAGAGTTCAACTTTGCTAAAAGATGAGAGAGAAGAGAAACACTGAGAAACTCCACCATCACCATCCTTGTGTGGGAAATAAGTCCATAGGTTCAACTTTTCACCATGCAGTATAATATTGTCCACATTTATCCTAATCCACACGGTTTTGCTTCTGCAATCACCTAAAAGACCTCGTACTGATAGGAAGCGAGTCTCTACATATATTGTACAAAGACCCTTTCTAACAACTTGATGTAAAAATATAAATCTTGATCATCACCTCATTCATCTTGGTCATCTTGTTCAGCTCTAGTATCCTTGAGGAGTGTTGGATATTGGCTATTACATTTTTTCACTCTTTACTATCGATATTTTGCCTCAGATCATGCCATGAGCACAGCTTCCAAATGTTATCACCAAAGAATGCCAAGCAACCAGTAGCAATGACTCAAATCAAACATGCACAGGCATTATGCCCATTTGGCTACACTAATCCCTGCATTCAGTTTGAACAATAATGTAACAATTCTCCAAAATGGAAATCCTTGCAGGATTCTTTAGTGGATCACCAATGCTCTAATATCACTTGGATGAGGGCTTTCTTGCACTCAGTTTTATTTGGATTAGATCACTGAATGGCATCTCATTTCCATTCTAATGTGCTTCAATCAAACGTCCTTGAATCAACTACCAAAACTAGTAAAAGACATTGGTAAACACACCTTTGAGACGTGTGATATAGGAGACTTGCTGTAAAAGAGAGTCAAATGCTCAGCTGAAGGTGAGTCTGTAAAGCTATCTTTCCCCTTGCTTCCATAAGATTCCACATAACACCATTCAGGGATATCTGTTGTACCAACCATCAGTGCAAGATTGCAAACAGGATTCCTTACAGCAGCTGCAACAAACATATCCGGTGCCTGAACAAAATTATAAAAAAATATCTTCATGATTTTGAAGTATAACAAAACCATAAAAATGTTGTAACAAATCACAACATCCAGTCTACTGAAGAACGCCTAAACATCAGTAGGACACATCTGTATTATCACAAATGAAAAACTACCACACCTGGCCAATCAAGTGACTAGTTAGAAAGCCACCATGGGAGCCGCCAAGCACAGTTATTTTAGAGGAGCTAGCAAGTTCCATATCAATAACATGATCTATAGCAGTGAGTACATCATTTACATCCTGTGGGTAATAAGCCAAGATATTAGGAGACACATCTCATACCAAAATATCTAAAGAATCTGCTCATGAAAATTTAGTTGCTCGTGAAGGAAATGAACAATGAAAGTGTGCATAACAAATCTGGATTGCACCTGGGATCCAACTTTCCCTGGAAGCGATTGCAATGCTTCTTCACCGAATCCCACTGACCCTCTGAGATCAACTACCATGTTAGAAAAAGCTTGAATGAAGATTTATGCCTGCCCCTTTTCTTATTTTTCTTTGCATGAGAGGGGTTACATGAGAGAGAGAAAAAAGAATCTATTTCCAAGGTCAATCAATTTCGGTGATCAGAGTGGGATTGTGTGATTTGGGGTTTAGTAGAACAAAGTATATGCCAGGGGCGGACCTAGGAATTCATTTTAGAGGGGCAAGTAATATAATATAAAACAGGAAAAAAGTAAATGAGGGATGTCAAATCTGGAAACATGAATACAAATTCAGGGGGGTTAAAGCAAACAATCAAACTAAATTAATGAAAAATAAAATTTGAGTGGGGTCACCATCCCCCCACTCATCATAACTTGAGTCCCCCCATATATATAAATATATATATATATATAATGAATGGAAAAGTGAATACAAGAAGTCAAACTCATCATATTCACTCTTCCATTCATTTTCTACCACATCACTTTGTATAGAAATCTTTGTAAGATTTCTTTGTATGTATAGTATTACTTATATATATATATGTAGAGAGAGAGAGAGAGAGAGAGAAAGACGTATGTATATATGTATATATATACCTCTACATATATGTAGTATATATAATATATGTATATTTATATGTAGATATATGTATATATATATATATATATATGTCTACATATATGTCTCTCTCTCTCTCTCTCTCTCTCTCTCTCTCTCTCTCTTCTCTCATATAGATATATATATATATATATATAACTTGGGGCGAGAGTTATGAGTGGGGCCCCCACTCAAATTTAATTTTTTATTATTATTTTGATTGTTTGCTTTAATCCCCCTGAATTTGTATAATGTTTCTAGATGACTCCCTCTTTACTTTTTTTCTGTTTTATATTATATTATTTTTAACTTGCCCCCTCTAAATTAATTTTGGGTCCGCCCCTGATATACTCTGTTTACACACACACACACACACACACACACATTATAGCTTAAATTTTAATTTAACCAGCTAAAAAGGTAAAGATTCACTTGCCTGTAATTTATTATCAACAAGTCGAAACAATTGAGAGAGAAAAGCCAGGACTTTGAAAAGCTTGACAGAGACAGAATGTGGCCCCCATGAAGGACTGCAATTAGTGGATCACAGCCGCTATCTCTCTTAATTAAAGAAGACGATATAGCTTCAAACGGTTTTTTGGCACCTGAAATGAATTAAACACATAGAGGACCTCAAAGATCATGTGCATGAGTATATGATTTCAGAATTCAAATACTGCCAGGTATAAGACAAAGATTATTAAATAAATGCATCACTCTACATGAACTAAGGCATCAAATATTTGCAGGGTCTGAACCTTGTGTAGACACTTTAGAAATATCCTATTGCTTGTATCAAGAATACAATGATTTATATTATTCACCAAACCTCTGAGCACTCAAGATCATTCTACTTTGCCATAAAACCCCAATAAATTTCATTTTTCATTGATCTTTTAGATTCTCCATCGTCAACTAATGAAAAACAACGCTATTCTTTCTTATCACCATAGAATATAAATCCTCCAATACTATGACACATCAGTATTACTATTTTAGTCCTAATTAAGCCAAAGCATACACTCTCAACAGAATGCTATCAGTAATATTCCAACAGCCTTAATGAAGCATCACTTAAATTCAAAAATTATGGTTTCTTTAAACCAAAATCATTGTAATACCTTCTGTTAGGTTAGCAGAAACATCCTTCACTGGAATTTTTATCATACTGAAATTTAAGAGATGAGAGCAATGATCTAACCTGCACAAGTAGAGATGCTGGATATATACTCTTAATTTGTTGTATTGACTGTATGAAGAAAGAAAATGCATAACCTTCTCAGAGCATCTAAAGATGGGGCTTGATACATTTAACCTTCCCTGCACCATTCTATTTGCACTCTCAAACACCAGATTTAACACCACACATAGACATCATGATATATTGATTTATTAATTTTCTGAATCTTTATTATTACTTTAACCATATTCCATATTTATAAATTATAATTATGTAAATTTAAATAATATAAATTTTTATTATAATAGAATGATAAATAAATTTTTTTTTTTTTAAATTTAAATATAATTAAAAAAATTTAATTGATCATAAGGGTGTCATTTTAATTCATTTTTCATTATAAATTTTTTTTGTTTAGTATTGCCATTTATATATAATTATAATGAGACAACAATAATATATTATATTAACATTTGTTTATTTTCAATTTATACAATATCCACATCCCATATCATCTTTATTATAGAACTAAATATCTATATAATGTTTACTTATTGTATACAGTTACATCAGCAAATTTAATTTCCATGTTATCCCACCCCCCCCCCCCCCCCTTCTAAATTAGTATATATATGTTAATAACATTAAGTAATATTTTTCAATAAATGTATTTAAAATAACCGTGTTAAATATTTACAAATTGCTCCACCACCCCCCCCATTTTTATTTGCTCTAAAAAAATAACCGTATTTGATTTGAGGAATGTCTACTGGACTGCTAGACACTGCGAATGTCAAAAGAGAAGAATTTAATTCAATTTCTTTGCTTCAAAATAAGATGTGCTATGGATAAAGAACAGATCTCTGTGTTACCAGCAATAATATTGTCCCCATTAGTGTAAGAACATTCCATGAAAAATTGACTTAGTGGGGCTAATGCGTAATGACTCCACTGTAATTTAATAATCTATCATCAGTTGATTTTCAAACAGATTCACCAAACAAGGTTATAAAATCATTAAGTTACCTCAGCACATTCACTGAAATTATTACTTGACTAATACCCAGGTGGAAGATAAAATCATAGTGCATCTATCAGAAAGCCATGGATTACTTAGGATATCTGAACAATAAAGCCCTGGGAAGCAATCATCCTTTGCACACTGCACGATGGAAATCTGCAGAGATTTTATAGAATAAAGCAATGTGAAATGCAGCTAATATCAGATACCAAAAGAATAAATAGATAAATAAGTATATGAAGAAATCAAGGTGTTCCAAATCCTTCAAAAACTATTTACCTAAGTATGCTGTTGGCGATTTATCACCAATAAAACAAAAGAGAGTGGAGCACTTAAGCAAACAAAATATTTAGCTCTATCTCCAACTTGTGTTCATAAAGGTTAGTAATTCTAGTAGGTAAGCGCTATTTTCACAGGTTCATAGCAGAATCAAGGTTCATAACTTGCACAAGCATGCAAGGAAAACAAAGTATTGAATACAAATAATGAGGTTTCAATCAGTCAATGAAGTTGATTATATCAGAAATAATTATAAATACTAGATTACTCACCACATCAATAATTTTATCAGATGTAGACGGCTTTCCATTGGCGGCACCAATCAAATTCTGTGAAGTGAATTTGTTGCACAATGCGCACAGAGTCCACAGAACATTTGCAGATAAAAACACAAGGGACCTTTCCATTGGACTGGAAGACAGAAAAAAGAGAAACAAAAAAACCTAGTGGTATGTTCAACCAGAACCAGAAGGTTCAAAGCAAACTAAAAAACTATGATCTATGACCAAACCTACTTTAATAAAGGTATAAAATTAATCGTAATGGCTACTGATCCTGGCAAATTTCTCGAATCTTGATAAATTAATTTGTATATCCTCAATTTCAAAAACAACAAATGTTTTTAACAGGTCAAATCAAACAGTACCCAATAATAAAAATGCAAGACCATTGTAATACCTGAATCGTGGAAAGAAGGCACTGCTGATGGTTTGAGTTAAGTTAACCACAGGAAAATCTTTACAGGAGCTATCTCGGGAACATGAATAGAAATTCAAAATAGTCAATACATCAGAGTTAGTAGTAGTTATCCAACTCCTATATGATATCAACACATCCCCCCAACCCAGCGGGGCCACCCCCCACCCCAACACGCACACAACACACACAAAAAATAATTTAAAAAAGAAAAAAGAGCGAAATTTAAAAAGCAGTGACCCACTTGAGTTCGAGTCACCTGCCTTCTGATTTGTAAAGTTGATGACGGATGCATATAATGCACATGCCCTATTGTAGCAATATTTTATACCAAGCTTTCTTGAATCTGATGGCCACCCAACAAAAACCAATAATTGGGACAAGCCTTCAGTTGATGGAGCCCACACAACTTGCCCAACGCTCAAAGATTTTGGAATTCCTTTTACAGCTTGTACTTCTCCACTACACAGAAATGGGAAGTTTAATTTTAGGTTTCAACATTCGAATATAAACTCTATTTAACTAATCATAGCAATAGAATAAACAAAACAAAGATGCAGACCTGTCAAAGTTGATTAAGAAAAGAGAAGGCTGCCTCTTTCCCGCATAGGTTTCTCCCCAATCCTCCTCCCAATCACCTTGACCCTTCCAGGTACCACAATCCTTATCCGAGGAACCAGCTTTCTGGTAGCCCATACTAAATGTTGGCTTTGGAGGAGATGGTTCCTCGGCAACATAAGCAATAAGAGTTTCATCAGAGTTCCAAGATATTCCCTCAAACCTGTATCATCAAGGAAGCTTTCAATTTTTCTGGGACTGGTAAGATAATATGGATAAAAACTCTTCTGCTAGCACAAACACAGCCACTACCAGTATAACTACTTATAAAATTGAACAGTACTACAGCTAAACACACATGCAAAGAGGCAATTATATTTTAGATTAACTCAGCATACTAAAGACTAATCACAAGAAGAATGATAGTCAGTTAATTAGTTACCATCCATCAACGTATACAGAGCCATGCACAGTTTGAGGGATTTGGAATTCCTTTTCCAACTGAGATTGACTCCAGATTTCAAGATGAGTAGGAGATTCATTTTCTGGATTCCTTACTACAAGAAGCTTTGAACCTGAAGGTGATGGAACAATTGTAGATGCACCTGTCATCTCAACAGGAAATGGGGCCCATTGAAAGTTTACAGAATTACTATTTTCCTTTGAAATAGCAGTAGATAGCATAAACTTCCTCTTCTTGTTAGCCAAAAGATTTGGTTGGCTAATTGAAAAAATTGCCTGTGTGCCTATTCCTGCAACAACGATTTAAAACCAAAAATTATTGTGAACCATGGGCATTATGAAGGAATGAAGTAGGGCAAAAAGTTGCAAACATTGCTAGTCATACCATTGCCCGACTTAAAAGTCCACGCCTTGTCAATGGTAGAGATATTAACAAACTCTTGAAGCAACTTGGATTGGGAAGCATATTCTTCTTCAGTGGATGAGTCTAACCCCGAGGGAATTTCCTTAGGGGTGTCAGCCTTAGAACTATCCATGGCTAGAGATGTGGACAGTTGTTTACTACATATTTAACGAAAAATACAATCATAAATAACTAACAGTCAACCAGGTAAGAATTTTGAGAACGGGAACACATTTCTGTATTAGGCGAAACACAATTAGTCCACAAAATTGAAGGTGCAATACAACCATTCAAGTAATAATCAGTAGATTGGCCTCAAATAAAACATTGGATTCAGGGACTGAAACACATGTAACAATTACATTCTCCCAAATCTTACGCTTTCCTTCTCCCACAAAAGTATGACAATTTCTAAATCTGAATTATATAAATTGCATGGTATATATAACCATTTCATGGTTTGGTGCATATAAACAATTCATAATGAAGCAACTTTTATGTGTGCATTAGTGTGCTCAGTTATAAAAGAAAATATCATAGTTTACTTCTATTTACAACAACAAATATACATGTGAATGTGAAGACATATTAATAAGTTCTAGGAACCTGATAGAATTTGGGAGTCAAAACATTTAAAAAAAAAAAAAAAAAAAAAAAATCTGCAAAAATAACCGTTGAGTAATTAATTAATTATTTCTGAATTTAAAATAAGAAATTCTTTGAATACCTTGATGAAGCAAATGAATATTCCAAAAATAAAGAAAGAAATAAAGAAAAGAAGTTGCAACTGCTAGAGGTGGTATAAAAAGTAAAACCAAGAACATCAGAAATGATAGGTTTTGCCTGCACTTATAAAACAAGGAAAACATAGACAACCAACTAGTTACATCGATAATTACTGAAACAACAATTAGAATTTCAACTAATCAAATTAACCAACCTAAGTTATTTTCAGTTAATATGTATTAAACATAAGAAAAAGCCTCCGCAACAGTCAGTGACAGTAATAAGTCATAGCAACCCCGAAGTTAATTAACTCGATTTATGACAATAATATGTTTGCCGCAATATTCTATTCTATCAACAAAATCGCTAAAAGTAAATGATATAATTATCACTTCTTGTATCAAGAATCCAGAGTTTTCTTGGACTTTAGTACATTTACTTTCAACACTTGAGACGAAACCAAATACAAATTTAGTTAAAAAAAAATTAAAATATTTAACAAAACTAATACCAATGATTCGGCAATGAACCTTCAACATACGAGTGTTAAATAACACAGAAATCATCCAATTCAAAAAGTGATAAAACTGATCAAGACATGGAATAGAATAAATGCAGAAATTAGTGAAGTGGAATTCACAAAGTATAAATTTAATCCAACCATCCATACATATCAATTGATTAAGGAACTAAAGAAAAACCAAACTGAAACTAGTAGTTGACAGAACTTACGCTGAGATAGAAACCGAAGTGCCGACAGTGAGGAGACTTGGACCAAGAGTGTGAGAGTGAGAGTGAGGATGATGAGATAAAAAGGGCAGAGAGATTCGAGAGGAAAGCACGTTGAAGCAACATGAGTTAGTGATAATGTCGTTTAATAATAACATTCTACCCATTACAGGCATGTGTTTTGTTGAAATTTTCCAAAACCAAATTTCATAATTTTTTAGATATCAAAATTATTTATAAATTTCAATTGATTTTAGATTTTGTATTTGTATTCCTTAACTTCATACGGGACGTAGAGGGAACATGACCTTGATATTCAAATTCAATTTTACACAATTTGAGAATAAATGATAAATTAAAAAAAAAACAAAAGACAAAAACCTACCTATCAATCACCGTTAACGGCAGATGAAAAAGACAAAGACCTAATATCAATCACCTAAGCTTCTTAATTAGTAGATAGTTTTAAGTACGGGCTAATTCTAAAGTTTAAAGATTATTTGAGATACGTGTAAACCGATCTTAAAACTTTGTGATAAAAAAAAACTATCAATAATACTATTCTTATAAAAAAAATCTTATAAAGATTTTTATACACACTTTTGTATTCATTTTTTGCTATACCATTTTATATGAAAATCTTTATAAGATTTGTTCGTAAAAAAAATCTTTTAATAACTGATAAATTTATTTTTCTATTTATTTTTTATCACATCACTTTGTATAAAAATCTTTATAAGATTTTTTTTTAAAAAAATCTTTCAATAATTGAAGAATAGAATAAAATTAGGAATAAATCTTTTAATAATTGAAGAATAGATAATAGCTATGCTTTTCCTAATTTTATTCTATTCTTCAATTATTAAAAGATTTTTTTTAATTTATTTTGAGAGGAAAGAAGTAATAACTCCAAACTCCAAAGTGGATAAGGAGGACCAGAGGAGGAGCCCAAAACTCCAATGTACACAAGACTGACAATCGACTCACTGGCTGTCACGAAAGTAAACAAGAACGTCCACTAATCGGATGCCACGTATACATTGCATTACATCTTATGAGACAACCGTCACGGGAACTTTATCTTACCGTTAAGTGAGGCGGGCAATTAAAGGCTATAAAACATGGAGCTAAAAAGAAGAAGATGATAGAAGAGAGATGGCAGTTTGTTCATCTTCATCACTCTCTGTTTTCTCTGTCAATTCAGTTCCCAAAACCAGTTCTAAGAACTCTGACATCAATCTCAAACTAAACAAAGCTTCTTATAATGTCGGATTGTACGGAAAATCTAGTGGTCGAAGTGGGCTCACAAAGTTGAATGCAGGTGGGAAGCTGAATCTCATCGAGCCAGATCTCAACGAAGATCCAGTTGACCGTTGGGCCACATTCGGTGTTAGCCCTGTATATCTTCTTAACACTCTCTCTATGCATGGATTATGCTGTAAACTCGTTTCATTCAAACTTTATATATAAGTGAAGTGAAAATTGCATGAATACATGTTATTGAGATTTTTACTGTATCATGTATGCTTAAGTAGATGTTAAAAATAATGGTTTTGATGCTTTAATGTGTGTTGTTGAGTGCAGGAAGATTTTAAATATGGAGAGTATGATGGGCACCATACTTACTTCGAAACCGACGAGAGAGGTCTCAAGTTTACTTTTTTGATTAATCTATAAGGGCTTCATTCCATTTGTTAACTATTTTTCTGTTGGGTTGATAAACATGTAATTGCAATTAGAGGGTTCTGAACTTGAATGTTGTATAAGCGTTTGGTGAATGATTCTTTTTCTTCTTGAAATTTCATGTCTATCAAACTTAAGGGATTAATTTTATCTGGGTGTAAAGTTGATTTTTTTTTTTTTTTTTTTTCTCGAGGAAGAATTGAATATGTTTTATGAACCTTTTGTTATGAGACTATCAAATCTTCACCATTTTATTAATATTGCTGAAAATTTTATATATAGGATCATTTTGGGGAGCAATTGCCGACGATGTCAGGGCCACAGAACCGCCATCAGGCTTTCAAGGTATCAATAGCTGTTGCAGACCTTTGATAACATGGAACTTAAATTAAAGGCACTGTCATTTTTAAGTAATTGAATTCTCTTTTATTGTTTTTCAGGATTTATATCATGGGCTTTCCTCCCTGCAGTTGCTGCAGGAATGTATTTCAATGTTCCGGTAACTCTAAATCTAGATTTAAACCTATGAAAGTATTCATTATTGAGTCTCCAGTTAATGATTTTAAGAACTGAGAATAACCACCTATATGTTTCATCTTTAATTGAGAAACTCCTCTCATTTGTGATCTTTTAGGGGGAGTACTTGTTCATTGGAGCAGCTGTTTTTGTTACAATTTTCACCATATTTGAGTTAGATAAGCCGGACAAACCCCACAACTTTGAGCCCGAGATATACAATATGGAAAGGGGAGCTCGTGACAAGTTAATCAATGACTACAATACCATGAGCATCTGGGAATTCAATGAGAAATATGGACACCTCTGGGATTTCACAGTGAAGGTGGAAGAAACAACAAAGAGATAATTTCCTCTGATGAATAGGGATTGTAATTGTTACTCTATAAGCAAAATTAGAATGCAAGGTATAGTTCATATTTTCCTCTCATTTTCATTTTGCTTCTGTATATGAGCTGTTTTGTTTTGTATACGTTCTATAAAGTTCAAGTACCATGGCAATGAAACTCTTAAGAAATATGATCTTCACACCTATCTCTACATCTCATTTTAGAGACTATTAAGCAAACAAGTAACTCATGGATCATGGTGTCAATGCCGATTAAGTTTAAGATATAATATTGCTGCAGGCTAATAACAAGTGTCAAATCAGAGGCTTGCCAAAAAAATTGGTTAAGGTCAAAGGTCATTTTGATTGGATAATCTGAAGCTTGCATTACTTTTGTGATAAAATAAAATAATATTACATCCTATATATATTTTTACTACCTTACATTTACATATATACCCCTAACTCTATACACATAACTTCTATCACTCTCTCTCAAGCTGGAGTATATATATCTATCATGCCCAACTTGTTACAAATATAGGTTACTTTTTTTCCAACTAGAGATTTAGTAAAGAAATCAGCTAGTTGTTCTCCTGTTTTAAATTGCTTAGTGGAAATTAATTTATGTTCAAGTTTCTCTCGCACAAAATGACAATCGACTTCTATATGCTTTGTCCGCTCATGAAAAACTAGATTGTTGGTTATATGTATGGCTGCTTGATTATCACACCACAAGTTCATAATCCCTGGATCACCAATTCCAACTTCTGTAAGGAGATATCTCGTCCATATCAGCTCACAAGTTACTTGTGTCATAGCTCGGTACTTAGATTTTGCACTTGATCTAGCTATAACAAGTTGTTTCTTACTTTTCCAAGAAATAAGATTCCCTCCAACAAAAGCACAAATTCCAGTCACAGAACGCCTGTCTACAAATGATCATGCCCAATTTGCATTTGAAAATCCTTCTATTTTATTATGACCATTGTTACTATAAAGGATCCCACGTCCAGGAGCCCCTTTGAGATATTTCAAAATATGAAGAATCGCATCCCAATGAGGTTTCCTAGGAGATGACATAAACTGACTTATCACACTCACTGAGAAAGCAATATCTAGACGAGTTACTATAAGATAATTCAAATTTCCAACTATTCGTCTGTATTGTTCTGGATCATCAAACACTTTTCCATCCTCAGCATTCAATTTTACGTTAGGAATCATAGGAGTATCACACGGCTTGGCTCCAATTAGACTTGTTTTAATCAATAAATCTAACACATGCTTGTGTTGAGACAAGACAATCCCTCTCCTACTTCGAGAAACCTCAACTCCCATAAAATACTTTAAGGAGCCTAAGTCTTTCGTGTGAAATTTGGAAGCTAAAAAGATTTTCAAACTATGAATACCAACACTATCACTACCAGTGATTACAGTGTCATCAACATAAACAACAAAGAGGAGAATACCAGAACTAGATTGCCTATAGAAGACAGAATGATCATAAGCACTTCTATGCAAACCAAATTCAGTTACTACATCATTAAATCTCCCAAACCAAGCACGTGAATATTGTTTCAAACCATATAAAGATTTCCTCAGTTTGCATACCTTTCCAAACTGTCCTTGAGCAACAAACCCTGGTGATTGCTTCATGTAAACCTCTTCAAGAAGATTACCACGATCCACGAAGAAAGACATTCTTGACATCAAGTTGGTAAAGGGGCCAACCATAAAAAGCTGCAAGAGAAATAAATAACTGAACATAGGTCATCTTAGCAACAGGAGATGCAACAAACTTAGTCGTTGGAAAAAATAACAACTGTGAACAGTGTCTCGCGAACAGTATCGTGTGAACAGTGTCACGTGAACAGTGCCATTGGCCACCACAACAAAACCCTAAGACCAGTGCTCTGATACCATATGATAAAATATTCTACTGTGGTTTATTCAATAATCAAATAAAATAATATTACACCCTATATATATTTTTACTATCTTATATTTACACATATACCCCTAACTCTATATACACAACTTCTATGAACTTTCACTGGATAGGATACAAAGTTTCTGAGCATGAAAATGGTTACATCACTTGGATCTTCCTAAGTTTTTCCACATAGATATGTAGAAGTAGCCAGTAGGACACGTGTTGTTGACCATGCCTCTTTCTTAGTATATACATATTAAGTTTTGTAAATGCATAACTTTAATGAGATTTGATTGTTCAAAACTGGATGACTAAATGTTAACGTATTTATGACGTGATTGTGAGGTAATGATGAAATTTGTTGTTGCCTTTATTGACGAAGCATCTAGATTTTTTGTTGCTGACAATTCAAAGGACCCTCTTGCCTCTGTATTCAACATTAATGCAGGAAAGTCTTAAAAAGTTCTGAAATTACAGAACTGCCACTCTGCTTGCTTCTTCGTTCGATTCTTCGATTTTCGGCTCTCTTCCTTGGGAACAAGCTTCATCGTGCTTTGTCCTGCTCCAGAACTCTCCTATCTTCTGAGATCCGCTAATTTCTGAGTCAAAACCATCCAATTTTGTCTTTATTTGCTCAAAAAGTCCATTTTAACCTGAAACATGAGAAGTAAAGAATTAAGCAACAATTCAGGTAAAAATGCACTAGAAAGTACCTGAAATCCGACAAAAAGATCTAATAAAAACTGTATAATTTACGAATTATCAACTAGCTAGGCGATCTAAGAGCTCTTATGCGTACTATCTTAGAGATCTGACCGTGCGATCTATGAGCACTGATGAGCATGATCTAAGATATCTGATGCCCCCGTTCTGAGCCAAATCTCTCAAATTGTGCAGCCAAATCTCACAATTAGATTTGAGAGATTTGGCTATGTGATCAAGAAGCTGTTATGCATACAATCTAACAGATCTAATTGTGCGATTTAAGAGCTCTGATGTTTTCAATCTGAGATATCTGATGTGCGCGATCCAAGCGATCTAACCACTGGATCTGAGAGCTCATACGCGTGCAATCTGAGCAATTTGACCGCTTGATCTTAGAGATCTGGCCGCGCAATCTAATAGCTCTGATGCATACGATCTGAGAGATCTGATCGTATAATTTGAGAAATCTAGCCGTGCGATCTAGGAGCTCTAATGTGCACGATCTGAGAACTTTGATGTGTGCAATCATAAAGTTCTGATGCTTACGAGTTGAGAGATCTGATCGTCCAATTTAAGAGATTTGACTGCACGATCTGAGAGCTCTAATACGCGCAATCTTGGAGATCTGATGTGCGCGATCTGACCACATAATAAAAAAGCTCTTATATGCGCGATCTGAGGAATTTGACTGCACGATCTCAGAGATCTGGTCATGCAATCTGAGAGCTTTGATGCATACGTTCTTAGAGATCAGACTGTACGATCTGAGAGATCTAGCTATTACATCTGGGAGCTTTAATGCACACGATCTGAGAGATCTGATACCTGCGATCTAACAACTCTAAAGTGCGTGATCTCAGAGCTCTTATGCACGCGATCTGAGAGATCTGGTCAGACGATCTTAGAGATCTTATGTGTGCAATATGAGAGATCTGGCCGCACGATCTGAGATATCTGGCTGTGCAATCAGAGTGCTCTTATACGTACGTTCTGAGAGATCTAGTGCGTGCGATTTGAGGGCTCTGGTATGTACGATTTGAGAGCTCAGATGCATGCGATCTAAGAGCTCTTATGCGTGTGATCTGAGAGAAATAAACGCGTGATCTAAGAGATTTGGCTGCACAATTTGAAAGCTCTAATGCATGCGATATGAGAGTCTAATGCACGCAATCTAAGCGATCTGGCTGCATAATCTGAAGCAAAAGATAAGAGTGATCTGAGCGCGTGACCTGAGCGATCTTAGATTTATGATACGCACGATTTGACAGCTCCGATCTGGAATATACTTCAGTGTTTTGGAGATATCTGGCCGCTTTGAAGCGCAATCATGGCGCTCAGAAGTGCGGGATCTTGCCTCTCAAAAGCTCGATCTTAGCTCAAGATTAACCTTCACTGTGAAAATCCACTTACACCCAATGGCCTTTTTGTCACCAGGTAAATCAACGAGATCCCAAGTACTATTATGCTCAAAAGCCAACATCTATTTTGTTAGGAAACGATCAAGTCATGGCAGCGGAAACCAAAAATTATTTATAACATGGATCGTTCCTTAGAACCAAGATCAGGGTACAAACTTACAGGTTATACATTATATTAGAATCTGCAGAAAAATTCAATCTAGAGTTAAGAAAGCATACACACGTTTGGAGGCTCCTCCAACTTGTCTCTGAATGGTTTTTGCTACCGACCCAAGAGTAGGATTAAACCAATGTAGTGCACACGAAGATAACCCTAAGGAACTAAAGAGGGATTTGCTAGATCCTCTTTAGCCTTAAGAACCAAGAACAAATCAAGCAAATTTTGTTTCAAGCAAAAAGGCAATCTGGCGTGGGAGAGAAAAGGGGGCGGGAGGTTTTTCTTTTGAATGAAATGAAATGAAATTAATTAAATAATTTCACAAAGTGTTGCACTTATATAGTGCACACTATGCCCTATTCCATCATGGAATGGGCTTGGGCACCAACCCAAACAACCCCTATGTTCAAACAGCCCCATTTAGATNTGGCAGCGGAAAACAAAAATTATTTACAACATGGATCGTTCCTTAGAACCAAGATCAGGGCACAAACTTACAGTTTATACATTATATTAGAATCTGCAAAAAAATTCAGTCTAGAGTTAAGAAATCATACGCATGTTTGGAGGCTCCTCCAACTTGTCTTTGAATGGGTTTCACTACCGACCCAAGAATAGGATCGAACCAATGTAGTCCACACGAAGATAACCCCAAGGAACTAAAAAGGGATTGGCTAGATCTTCTTTAGCCTTAAGAACCAAGAACAAATCAAGCAAATTTTGTTTCAAGCAAAAAGGCAATTTGGCGTAGGAGAGGAAAGGGGGTTGGAGGTTTTTCTTTTGAATGAAATGAAATTAATTAAATAATTTCACTAAGTGTTGCACTTATATAGTGCACATTATGGCCTATTCAATCATGGAATGGGCTTGGACAACAACCCAAACAACCCGTATGTCCAAACAGCCCCATTTAGATATTTTAATTATTATTATTATTATTATTATTATTATTATTATTATTATTATATCAATTAAATTCAATTAATATATACATCTTATATATATTAACATTTAACAATAACTATAATTCATTTAAATATATGCGAACACATATTTAAATATAATTGCCCTTATTTAATTTTATTAACAAATTAAATAAAGGCAACGACCTCAACAAATTTAATGACACTATGAAATTACAAAAATACCCTTTCGCCTAAAAAGACAAATATGCCCCTCTTATAAACTAGCTCTTAAATTATCTTCTATGTGTGTGACTCGTAGGCTCTTTATCATACCAGTAGTGTGTAGTATCGCGATTAACACCAATTAATCGTCTCACTACTCACAGACCAAGATTGGCCCCTAGTAAGGCATCATGGCCACCCGATAGATTCGGATTCAGCGAAGCAGCTACCTGTCAACTATATGGTTACCTTACAATTCAATCCTTTCATCATCCATTATCTCAACGAGACCGAGGCATATAAGTAGTGTCAACCTCACTTACTCTCGATATGTATGTATTCAGTTACTGGACCAATGACTAAAATTATAAACTGGTTGGAGCAACAACTCAATCCCACTGTGGCCACAGTTTTAGTGTCATTGCCATTTACTGAATTGCGCCATGAGATAACTTCCCCCGTACCCAGGAGTGATGAATCCTCTGTCGATCCACCATAGTCTTGATACACTCCTTGATGCAGCCAATCACTACTGTATTGATAGCTCTGAATAAAACTGTGTTGGGTTAGTGTCAAACTACACCAATCGGTGCATAAGGCGCTCCGGTGATCTCTAGTCTAAGGATCACATGCACCACCATTCGTTAGAGGATTTGTTCCATAGACACTGGTGTTACCATCCATATGGAATCCTTTGGTGGGTCAGTCTAATGAACTTGCCTACAGCAAGCACCCATGTGTTGCATCAGGTTGTCACCAAACAAACTTGACAAGTGAGATTAGTCACTGCCTTTCGACAAGGTCATTCAACACTATGATAGTCTTACCGTGTTATCTGTGCCCTTACTTTATAATAATATTGGGGCTACGAACGCTTCTAGAATGGCCACCATATGTGCTCATAGGGGTCTCACTATCAAGATTTGAAACACTTGATACCCTCATCATGGTTCTACCATTCTAAGGATATATATCAATACTTACAATAATGATTTACGCGATATAGAATAAAATGTCTTTTATTGATTAATGAACATTATTACAAAAAGCCAATTCTACAATAATTGATTAGCTCTAGAGCACCTACTCTAACAATCTCCCACTTGCACTATAGCCAATCATTCATGTATTTAATACCAAACGATCTCAAGTGCCTTTCATGCTTCTACTGCAACAAAGGCTTTGTTAGTGGATCTGCGAGATTGTCGTTAGTATGCACTTTACTGATCTGCACATCTTTCCTCTCAACTATTTCTCTGATTAGATGGAATCATCTGAGTATGCGTCTGGACTTTTGATGAGACCGTGGTTCCCTAGCTTGAGCGATTGCTCCATTGTTGTCACAATAGATGTCTATTAGATCAACAATCGTGGAAACCATACCAAGTTCGGTAATGAACTTCTTAATCCAGACTGCCTCCTTGGCCGCATCTGATAATGCAATATACTCAGCCTCTATTGTAGAGTCTGCTACGGTGCTTTACTTGGAGCTCTTCCAGCTCACTGCACCTCCGTTGAGACAAAATACAAACCCTGATTGCGATCGATAATCATCTTTGTCCGTTTGGAAACTAGCATCTTACAGTGGGCTCATCTTCCCCTCCATAAACCAAAAGCATGTCCTTAGTCCTCTTCAGGTACTTAAGAATATTCTTGACAAACATCTAGTGACACTCACCTGGATCCGATTGATATCTAATGCAANAATTGGGTGGGTGAATTATTAATTACCCCTGACAATTTGTAGATCTACATTTGGTCTAAAAGTTTTGAAACTTTTTACTTTGGCCCCTGTGCACTCGAAAGTGCAGTCGCTGCGGCGATGGATTAGATCGCCGCAGTGTGTGCTGATTTGCGTAGCGTACATGCACCACGTGCGATAGCCGCAGCGATGGGTTATATCGCGCAGCGAGTGCTGATTTTCGTCAGCGCGCACCTTAGATTGCGATTGCCGTGAAAAATTAGTTATATTGCCATGGCGAGCGCTGATATTTAATTAGCGATCGTGCTAAGGACGATCACCGCAGCAATGTGTTATATCGCTGCAGCGAGTGCTGATTTTTGCAATCAGCGAGTACGCCAAACAACGCACACCGCGACAATGGGTTATATCGCCGCGGCGAGCGTACACTTGTCTGCAACACCAGATCAGTTCAACCAGCCACCAAAAATATGCCAAACAGATTTTGTAATCAATCTTAGCTACTGATTTCAACAAAAATCCATAACCCAATATATTCCAAAATTGCAGATCATCAACAATTAAATTAATCAATTAATTAATTTCTTAAAACATGCTTTCATGGAAAATTTTGTGCAGATTCATCAAGGCAACATGTTATCAATCAAATACATGTAATCAACCATTCACAAAAACTGTAAAATCTGGTACCCTAGGCTCTGATACCACTGTTAGGAAACAATCAAGTCATGGCAGCGGAAAACAAAAATTATTTACAACATGGATCGTTCCTTAGAACCAAGATCAGGGCACAAACTTACAGTTTATACATTATATTAGAATCTGCAAAAAAATTCAGTCTAGAGTTAAGAAATCATACGCATGTTTGGAGGCTCCTCCAACTTGTCTTTGAATGGGTTTCACTACCGACCCAAGAATAGGATCGAACCAATGTAGTCCACACGAAGATAACCCCAAGGAACTAAAAAGGGATTGGCTAGATCTTCTTTAGCCTTAAGAACCAAGAACAAATCAAGCAAATTTTGTTTCAAGCAAAAAGGCAATTTGGCGTAGGAGAGGAAAGGGGGTTGGAGGTTTTTCTTTTGAATGAAATGAAATTAATTAAATAATTTCACTAAGTGTTGCACTTATATAGTGCACATTATGGCCTATTCAATCATGGAATGGGCTTGGACAACAACCCAAACAACCCGTATGTCCAAACAGCCCCATTTAGATATTTTAATTATTATTATTATTATTATTATTATTATTATTATTATTATTATATCAATTAAATTCAATTAATATATACATCTTATATATATTAACATTTAACAATAACTATAATTCATTTAAATATATGCGAACACATATTTAAATATAATTGCCCTTATTTAATTTTATTAACAAATTAAATAAAGGCAACGACCTCAACAAATTTAATGACACTATGAAATTACAAAAATACCCTTTCGCCTAAAAAGACAAATATGCCCCTCTTATAAACTAGCTCTTAAATTATCTTCTATGTGTGTGACTCGTAGGCTCTTTATCATACCAGTAGTGTGTAGTATCGCGATTAACACCAATTAATCGTCTCACTACTCACAGACCAAGATTGGCCCCTAGCAAGGCAACATGGCCATCCAATAGATTCGGATTCAGCGAAGCAGCTACTTGTCAACGATATGGTTATCGTACAATTCAATCCTTTCGTCATCCGTTATCTCAACAAGACCGAGACATAGAAATAGTGTCAACCTTAGTTACTCTCGATATGTATGTATTCAATTACTGGACCAATGACCGAAATTATAAACTGGATGGAGCAACAACTCAATCCAACTGTGGCCACAGTTTTAATTGCATTGCCATTTACTGAATTGCGCCGTGAGATAACTTCCCCCATACCCGGGAGGGATGAATCCTCTGTCGATCCACCATAGTCTTGATACACTCCTTGATGCAGCCAATCACTACTATATTGACAACTCTAAATAGAACCACGTTGGGTTAGTGTCAAACTACACCAATCGGTGCACAAAGCGCTCCGGTGATGTCAAGTCTAAGGATCACATGCACCACCATTCGTTAGAGGATTTGTTCCATAGACACTGGGGTTACCATCCATATGGAATCCTCTAGTAGGACAGTCCAGTGAACTTGCCTATAGCAAGCACCCATGTGTTGCACCAGGTTGTCACCAAACAACCTTGACAAGTGAGATCAGTCACTGTCTTTCAACAAGGTTGTTCAACACTATGATAGCCTTATCGTATTATTTGTGCCCTTACTTCAGAATAATACTGGGGCTACGAACGCTTCTAGAATAGCCACCATATGTGCTCATAGGGTTCTCACTATCAAGATTTGAAACACTTGATACCCTCGTCACGGTTCTACCATTCTAAGGACATATATCAATACATATAATAATGATTTACGTGATATAGAATGAAATGCCTTGTATTGATCAATGAATATTATTACAAAGAGTCAATTCTACAATAATTGATTGGCTCTAGGGTACCTACTCTAACATATTCTTCCATAGCCCTTCACCATCCATCATGAGTAATTGCGTCAACCACTGAATGGGGAATGGACACAGAATCTAAAGAGGCAACAAACGACTTGGAAGATAGAGACAATGAGTTATAAGAAATAAAAGAGGAAATAGGATAAGTACAAGAGCGCTTACCTTTGTATAGAGCAATAGGAAGATCTAGGTTTGAAGGAGGGAGATTCAGATCCGGGGGTAAGGCAGGTAGTAGGGACAATGTCTTAAGTGTCTTAGATGCCGATATTGGTGCTAGTACTGGTACCATTTGTTATGGTGGAGGGCGACAAGAGTAAATCTGAGTGACAGGAGGATAATACAGGGGTGGAGAACTATAGTGAGTAATGGTATAAATAAGAAAATCATCAATGACCAGAGAAGAAGATGGAATGGAATTGTCAACATAAGGAGTAGTTTCGAAGAATGAAACATCAGCCAAGACAATATACTTACCTAAAGTAGGAGAAAAACAATGATAGCCCTTTTGATACCATGGGTAACCCAAGAATCTACACTTGAGGGATCTACGGTCTAATTTGGAAATATGAGGGCGAACGTCTTGAACAAAGCAAGTACACCCAAAGATTTTGGGAGTGAGAGGGAACAAAGGTTGAGAAGGAAAAAGAATGGAATAAGGTATTTGGCCAGATAGAATAGATGAAGGCATACGATTAATTAAGTAACAAGCAGTGGAAATAGAATCTACCCAAAACTCTTTAGAGACTTTCATATGAAAGAAGTGTATGAGCAACCTCTAACAAATGACAATTTTTTTGTTTAGCAACTCCATTTTGCTGAGGCGTATACACACAAGACGATGAATAATACCCCTGGTGGACAAAAAAGAAGAGAGAGAGGCGGAAAAATATTCTTTGGCATTATCACTTCGCAAAATTTTGATAGATGAAGCAAATTGGTTTTGTATCTCAGCATAAAAGGCACAAAATATAGAGAATAATTCAGAACGATTTTTCATAAAATATAGTCACGTAACACGTGAAAAATTATCCACAAAATATTTATAACCAGATTTAGATAAAACAGGACAAGAACCCCAAATGTCAGAATGTATAACATCAAAAGGAGCAATAACTCGTTTATTTTTTCTAGGACTAAAAGGCACTTGATGGTATTTCCCAAATTGGCACGGTTCACAGTTAAGCTATGACAATGGCTGTAAACTAGGACATAACTTCTTCAAGATTGGAAGAGGAGGGAGACCAAAACAACCATGGAAGAGAGAGAAGGATAAATCACTAATACATGTAACATGTGGCGGTACTGGAGTAGAGATGCCATCAAGCATGTACAAGCCACCTGAGAAACGACCCTTACTAATAATCTACTTTGTCCCAAGATCCTGAAAGATACAATGATTAGGGAAAAAATAAACACCACAATTAAACGCAGTAGTGATTTGACTAACAGATAAAAGATTAAAGGGAAAGTGAGGAAGACACAGAACAGAGGAAAGAGACATAGATTTGGTGGCATTAGCAATACCCCAACCCATGTAACAGCTGCTTTCTACTCATATACTCAGAAAATACATATAATAAAATACATGTATTATAACATAAATTGATGGGCCCAAATTTTTCTTTTATTAAATATGCATATACTTTACACAAATATAAAGTATTATATATATAAAAGCTCTCAAAAACAGGGTGGACAGTGTAACTATTTCACTTCGCTTGCCGACGCCCATCCGACTGCATCTTCACCCAGAACCTGCAACCATAAAGGAAAATGACGGGGTGAGCACAAAAAGGCTCAGTAAGTAAATCCTCTACTAAGCTATCCCCGTAACTCTTTCTCTTAATTCTTTTCCTTACAATACTCTCTCGTTCTCTCTGTTTCTCTTCCACATAGCTCTTTTTTCTATCAACTGTTTCTTAACTGTCACGACCCCATCTTACCGGAGGCACAGTTGGAACTCGCTCCACTCTTCGTGACTTATACTTTTCTCTCTCTGTTCTTTCTCATTTGAATGTCACGGCCTCATCTCACCGGAGGCACGGCCAGGAACCCAAGCCCGCTCTGCGTGACTTTTACTCACTCATAGGTCACGACCCCGTCTTATCGGAGGCACGACTGGAAGATCACAAAGCTCCCACTACTTGTGACCTTTTCTCATTTCTGCTTTCTTACTATTTCTATTTCTATTTCTCATACTCTTCTCTATAAGTTCTCTAATGTATGTCACGACCTCTTCTGACCGGAGGCATGGCTGGATGGCGTTCTCACAACACCATCTCACTCTTCATGACTGTCGGGTGGAGTTCACACAGCACTAACCCGCTCTTAGTGACTACCGAGTGGGGATCACAAAGCATCTACTCGGTTTTCATAACTATCGGGTGGAGACCACAAAGCACCTACCCGTTTCTCATGACTTTTGGGTGACGATCACAAAGCATCAACCCATTTTTAATAACTATCGGGTGACGATCACAAAGAATCAACCCGTTTCTAATAACTATCGGGTGACGATCACAAAGCATCAACCCGTTTCTAATAACTATCGGATGACGATCACAAAGCATAAACCCGTTTCTAGTAACTATCGGGTGACGATCACAAAGCACCAACCCGTTTCTAATAACTATCGGGTGACGATCACAAAGCACCAACCCGTTTCTAATAACTATCGGGTGACGATCACAAAGTACCAACCCGTTTCTAATAACTATCCCTACTCTCGCACTTCTTATTCTCTCTACCCGTAGAATAGTTGCATTCACAAAGTTTTCTACTCATAAAGCAAGTGCATACACAAAGTTTTCTACCCTTTCTTAAGTCAATTCTCAATGCACAAATAATGCATATAGATGGTTCATCTCCACTAATGCACTTATGAAATGCCAATATGCAATGTTGCAATAATTAAGGTTCATAACTCATTCTCATGTTTCTCTTAGGCATTTCATCAAACAACTCAAGTGCATATACAAACTCTACTATAACAATAGCTCTATTTCTTTCTCTAACCATCCAAAATGGGAGAAAACTTCCCCACAAAGCTACAATTCCTATCAAGGAAAAACACTTCTAAAAAGGTTCATTCAAAACCTTCCAAACTCCATCTCAAACTACATCCTCTCATCACATTTTAACAATTCTCTTACATGAAGTGTAATCAATCACAACATGGATAAATACTCATAACATCTCAACTCAATTTCTCAACAAGCTTAATACATACAAACATGAAGAAATCTCTACTCAAATGATTTCTTAAACTTTAGCTTGAGTTGGATTTTACTTACTTGTGATGGAGTGATTCCACTAGCACTTCTCTTTACCTTTGATAACTTGTCTATTCTCTTAGGATGTTTTAGGTAACTTCCCACTTCAACCTACTCAAAAAGCCCTCTTGAATCCTTGAAAGATTGAAGGAAAACTTGAGAGGAATGGAGAATGAAGGAGGCGGTGGAAAAAGAATGAATGAAGGGTTCACTAAGCTTTAACCCTTTTTAGCTCAAAATATCCTCATTCATTCCCATAATGCCCTTGCTCTTTCTTGGAAATTCCACCTATATCCTTTGATTCATTACAATCACACCCCTACACTAACATATTCTCCATGAAATTTCCTTACATTCTACTCCTCACTTTTCCCACTAATTAGGGGTAGAATGGTCAAATTGCCCTTAGGGAAAAAAATATCTAAAACTTAACAAATTTTTTCAGCCGACCCGTCGCCTCGACGAAGAAGCTTCTGTCGCCACAGCGAAATACTCCAGCAGCTACTCCGTGGGTAACAGCACCTCCTCGCCGTGACGAAGCTTCTTCTTCGCCCCGACGAATCCTGTAACCCCAAATTTCGCCAATTCTTCATAATTTTCAGGGCAAATACTCAACCAAAGCAACTCATCAATCCAACTAAGGGCCAACCAACCAAAAATGACAACATGCAAGCTCCAATGAGGATAAATCAATAAACATTCAAGCCAAACATCAAATCTTAACTATGTACCTCAAGTGGGGCGTTACAACCCATAATCGGTATAGTAAACCCATTAGCTAAAGTAACACTCTAATTTCTTATCACTTCCATTTGGTTACTTATCACTCTCTGTTTGTGGAAGTGAATTCGTAGGTGGATCCTCAGTCAAATGATCCCCCGTGTCAATGCTAGAAACATATCTCCTAATAGTTTGTCTCCATTGAGCATAATTCTGCTTTCCCAGTATCTTCCTATAGTAATCTTTGCAGATGAGTGGACTGAAATTTCAGTCACCACCTATTTACCTTCCACTGCCATAGCTTAATCAAACCAATAATGAATTCTCTACTAAGCTCACAAACAAGATCACCTCTAATCACCAATGTCTAACAAACCCAAATCACCAATTCACAACAAATTCATGACTCAAATCCAACACCACAACTAGAACAGTATAAAATAAACATAAAAAAAAGAAACACAATAACTGGAAACTGCAGAATAATAGAAACATATCACCAACCGAAAAACAAGACCAGAAAATAGGAGACGTGACAGACTTAGTCGCCGAAAAAGTGACAACCGTGAACAATGTCTCGCAAACAGTATCGCGTGAAGAGTGCCACCATGAACAACGCAATCAGCCACCAGAAAAAAACCCTAAGACCAGTGCTTTGATACCATGTGATAAAATATTCTATTGTAGTTTATTCAATAATCATAATAAAATAATATTACACCCTATATATATTTTTTCTTTACCTTACATTTACACATTTACCCCTAACTCTATACACATAACTTCTGTCATAAACCAAATAACGGAATTTTGCAAAATAAACGAAGATTAACCTCGTTATCTTATATGACCCCTAAAATCATAAAGAATACACCTGATAATTTTTATTATTATATTCTACTTTTGCATAGGTTAATCAACAGTCTAGTTATATAGACTTTATTATGATATCCTGATAACTCTTAGGTCTAGGATTATCCCTTTATTCAAACAGATAAAAACAAGATAAATCCTAAGTTTAAAAAACCCTTACTATCCTTATTAAGAACTTCTACACTCCCCCTCAAGCTGGTGAGAAAATATTTAGCATTCCCAACTTCAAAACTAGATTGTCAAAACTCTATCTAGACAATCCTTTTGTAAGAATGTCCATAGTTTTTTGGCTAGTAGGTAGATAGATAACACATAGCAACTTGTTGTCAATTGTCTCTTTAATAAAGTGCCTATTAATCTCCACATGCTTGGTTCTATCATGATGTATTGGATTATGCGCAATCCCAATTGCAGCCTTTTTATCACAGTAGAGCTTCATAGGATCTTTACTCTTGATTTCTAGTTCTGCCAAAAGTCTTTTTAACCATATTAGCTCACAAATACCTTGTGCCATTGCTCGAATTTAGCTTTGCAACCACAGTTTGCTTCTTGCTTCTCCAAGTCACCAAATTTCCCTAAACAAAGGTATAATACCCTGAAGTTGACCTTTTATCACTTATTGAACCTGCCCAGTCTGTATCTGTGAATGCCTCCACCTTTCTTTCATTAGTTTTCTCAAAAAACAGTCCTTTCCCAAGTGTCATCTTCAAGTACCTTAAGATTCTATTTACAGCTTCAAGATGCTTCTCCTATGGGTTGTGCATGTGTTGGCTTACAACACTTACAGAGAAGGCTATGTCAGGCCTTGTATGAGCCAAGTATATCAGCCTCCCACCCTGTCTTTGATACCTGCCTTTTTCAACTGGTGTGTCTCCACTTTCTTGGTCAAACTTCACATTTGGCTCAATAGGAGTCTCGGCAGGCCTACACCCTAGTATTCTAGTATCTTTTAACAAATCCAAAACATATTTTCTTTAAGAAATAGAGATTCCCTTCTTACTCTTAGCAACCTCCATCCCTTTAAAATATCTCAATTGTCCCAGATCCTTTATCTCAAACTCATTGGCAAGAACCTTTTTTACCATCTCCATTTAGTCCAAATTGTTTCCTGTAAGAATAATATCATCTACATATACTATTGAGACAGTAATCTAACCCCCATTATTCTTGAAAAACAAAGTGTGATCAGTCTGACCTTGTGTGAACCCTTAACTTCTAATAGCCTTGGTAAATTTTTCAAACCAGGCCCTAGGAGACTGTTTTAAGCCATACAAGGATTTCTTTAGCTTACAAACCTTCCTCCTTATCTGATTACCTTCAAAACCTGGTGGCAACTCCATATACACCTCTTTTGCCAAGTCACATTCAAGAAAGCATTCTTTACATCCAGCTATTGCAAGGGCCAGTCTAGGTTTGTAGCCAGGGAAATGAGAACTCGAATAGTATTCAACTTGGCTACGTGAGCAAAGGTTTCCTGGTAATCTACTCCATAGGTCTATGTGAATCACCTAGCTACCAACCTTGCCTTTATCTCTCAACTGAAACATCTACCTTATATTTTATTGTAAACAGTAAACACCCATTTATAGCCCACAATAGTCTTCCTCTCAGGTAAGCTCACCAATTCCCATGTTCCATTTCTTTAAGGGCCTTCATCTCTTCCATTACAACTTCTCTCCATTTAGGATCATCTAATGCTGTAACGCCCCACTTGAGGTACGTAGTTTGTAATATCCCACTTGAGGTACGTATTTAAGATTTGCTGTATTAGTTAAAAGTTTATTGTTTCAACTTTAATTGAGTTTGTATGTTGAGTTGGTTGAATGGTTGCCTTGTAATTGGTTGAATTTTGGTAAAGTTTGGAAAATCCAATCTTCGCCGGGGCGAAGAAGAAGCTTCCCCGCGGCGAGGAGGAGATTGCAACCACGGGTAGGTTCTGCCCTGTTTCGCCGGGGCGACGGAAAGTGCTTTGCCGCGGCGACGAGCCTAAGACAAAGTTTCTTGAGTTTTCTAGAGAATTCTTCTTTTGGGACACAATGACCATTCTACCCCTAATTAGTAGGAAAAGTGGGGAGTAAAATGAAAGGAATTTTAGTAGAGATTGTGTTTGGATGGGGGTGTATTTGTAAAAAAGGCTATAAACTGGAATTTCAAGGAAGGACAAGGGCAAAAGGGAAATGATGCTTATATATGAACTAAAAAGGGTTAAGTGTAGAGAAACCCTTTACTTCTTCATTCCACCACCTCTTCCATTTGCCCATTTTCTCTCAATTTCTCCATTCTTCCAAGATTTCTAAGGGATTTAAGAGGGTTTTGAGTAGAGATTCATCTAAAGCATCCTAAGGTAAGGATTCATGCTTAGAGTGAGTTTTCTTATAATGTAGTGAAGTCTTATTTGGTTGTTGTTGTCCTGTGGTTGTTTTGGGTTGTAGAGAGGAGACAAGACCACAAAGGGAAGGAAAGTGCTAAAGAAGTCATCTTTGCACAAGGTAAGTAGATCCTACCAATTTGAGTTTTGTATAAGTTTTTGAGTAGAGATGTATGCATGATCAGTATGTAGTATGATGATGAGAAAATTGAGCTGAGAGAGTAGCTATTTTTGTAGTTGTTGGATAGATTCCATGTATGAGAGTGTTTTAATGTGTATTGAGAAATGAAATTTGAGATGAAGTTGAGAGATGTTGTGTAAACAGATTTGGAAGTGCTTTTCTTGACGGGATTATGAGTATTGAGGGAGTTTTTCCCCAATTTGGATGGCTAGAGAATGAAGTATAGTATTAATTTAGTAGAGTGTTTATATGCACATGAGTGTTTGATGAAATGCCTAAGTGAAATCTGCCCTGTCACTGCTGTAATTCTAAGTATATGTAGACATTTACGGTTTGAACTGGGCTGAGACCAAAACATAAAAGTTGTAGCCCTGTGTTTAAGCTTTAAAACAAGACCAAAACCGTAGCAATCCGAGGTGTATAGAACAAGTTATGGCGCTTTTAGTGGACCTGTGCAGAATGACGGTTTTGAGGAAATCTTGTAGTTGGCATTTCATTAGTGCCTAGTGAGCATGAGTTAGCTCCACACAATTGTTTATGCACTTAAGTAGTAAGAAGTAGCTTGAGATTTAGTAGAGAATTTGAGTATAAGTTCCTTAAGAGTTAAGAGAATAGAGTAGGTTGTGTGATGGGGAACCCGTGAGTAATGGGTAGAGTATTCCCGCATGTACGCCGCATTGACAGAGCAGCATGGTATCAGATAGAGAAGTGGTGTAGCCCGTGAGAGTGCATGCGGAGGGTACACGAGTACCCAGAGAGAGAGATTATAGACTCACATGGCCAAGGTGTTCCGAATCCATGCATAACCGAGTCTGATCAGCTAGAATGAGTAGAGGTCACGTAGAGTGGGAGCGAGTCCCGGCCGTGCCCCGGTAAGATGGGTCGTGACTTGCTAAGAGGTAATAGAAAGAGTTCTAAGAGAAAGAGAAAGAGAAAAAGAGAAAGTACCCAAAGAGAAATTGAACGAGGTGTTGTAAGGAAAGAATTAGAGAGAGAGAGTTACGGGCTAGCATGAATAGAGGATTTACTTACTGAGCATCATTTAGTGCTCACCCCATTATTTTTCCATGTTTGAGGACCTAGGTGAGGACACTGTCGGATGGATGTCGGCGTTCGAGAAGAAGCGGTTACACTGTCCCTTAGTTTTTGATGACTTTTGTATATGTTATACATTTTATGTAAAAAAGTATATGTTTGTAGAATAATATAAATATATTTAATAAAAGAAAATTTTGGGCCCAATTTCTTATGTTATTTTTATATGTATTTCATTATAAGCTTTTGTAGTAGTGGCTATTACATAGTTAATGCTCTTCTTTTGCTAATGCTTCTTCTTTTGCTCTTTTTGAGTTGATTCATTAGTATTATTGTTTGTGTGGCCTTAGAGTGATATGTTGAACACTTGCCTGAAATTGGTTGAAAATAGAAGAAGTTTAGTGTTCAGGCTTCGCCAGGGCGAAGAATAATCCTCGCGCGGCAAAGCGGTGTTGAAGCCTCGGGAAGCTGCTGGACAGTTTCGCCGCGGCGAAAGAAGCTTCCTCGCCGCGGCGACGTGCCAACCAAAATGTTTGTTAGTTTTAGATATTTTCTTCCCTAAGGGCAATTTGACCATTCTACCCCTAATTAGTAGGAAAAGTGGAGAGTAATATGAAGGATTTCATAGAGAATATGTTGATTGGGGGTGTGTTTGTAATGAATCAAAGGATATAGATGGAATTCCTAAGGAAGAGTAAGGGCAAAATGGGAATGCTGTGCATAAATTTCATTAAAGGAGTTAAGTCATTGCAAACTCATTCTTCTCCTCCATCGCCACCTCTCCTTTCTTACTTTCTCTCAAATTCTCTTTCTTTGTTCAAGGATTTTTAGAGGGCTTTTGGAGTGATTGGGGTAGAAAATCAATCTAAGGCATCCTAAGGTAAGGATTCTTGCTGGATGTGATTTTGTGAGATTTTGAGTATATTTGAATATTGAGGTTTTTGTTCATTTGTTTTAAGAGTAGAGAAAAGTCAAGCAAACCAAGAGAAAGGAAGAGCTACTGAGATCTCTCATAACAAGGTAAGTAATCCCAACCCAAGTGAGATTTGAGAATTTTCTTGATTAGGGTTTTAATAACAATTATGGATGTATGTTATATACATGTTATATGCTATGTTATTGAGTCTTAAATGGAGATTATTAATGCTTTGTGATTGTTCATACATTTCAAGTATAAGAAGTGAGATGTGGGTTGGAAAGGTAGTTTGAGATGGAATTGAAGGATATTGAGAAATCCTTTTTGGAAGTGTCATTCTTTGGCAGGAATTATGGCTATGTAAGGGAGTTTTTCCCCATTTTAGATGGTTAGAGAGACATAGAATTATTGTTATAGTAGAGTTTTGTTATGCACTTGAGTGTTTTGATGAAATGCCTAATAGAGGTTTGAGTATGAGTAGTGAACCTTAATTCTTGCAACATTGCATGTTGGCATTTCATAAGTACATTAGTGGGATGAACCATCCATAGGCATTAATGTGCATTGAGATGTGACTTAAGAAAGAGTAGGAAACTTGTGTATGCACTTGCTCTAAGAGTAGAGAACTTTGTGGTTGCAACCACTCTAAGGTAGTAGAGAATGAGAAGTGCTAGAGTAGAGAGAATGAGAAGCGCTAGAGTAGAGTGAATGAGAAAAGTATTAGAAATGGTTGATGCTTTGTGATCATCACCTGACAGTTATGAGAATCGGTTGATGCTTTGTGATCATCACCCGATTAGTTATTAGAATCGGGTTGATGCTTTGTGATCATCACCCGATTAGTTATTAGAAACGGGTTGATGCTTGTGATCGTCACCCGAAAGTCATGAGGAACGGGAGGTGCTTTGTGGTCTCTATCCGATAGTTACGAAAACCGGGTAGGTGCTGTGGTCTCCATCCGATGTTACGAAAACGGGTAGGTACTTTGTGATCCCCACTCGGTATTCGCTAAGAACAGGTGGTGCTGTGTGAACTCCACCCGACGTCAGAGAGTGAGATGGTGTTGTGTGAACGCCTTGTGTTAGAGTAGATGCCCTAGAGCCAATAATTATTGTAGAATTGACTCTTTGTATAATGTTCATTAATCAATAAAAGGCATTTTATCTATATTCGCGGAAATCATTATTATTGCAATATGTATTGATATATGTCCTTAGAATGGTAGAGCCGTGACAAGGGTATCAAGTGTTTCAAATCTTGATAGTGAGAACCTATGAGCACATTGATGGCCATTCTAGAAACGTCCGTAGCCCCAGTATTATTCTGAACTAAGGGCACAGATAATACGGTAAGGCTATCATAGTGTTGAACGACCCTGTCGAAAGGCAGTGAATGATCTCACTTGTCAAGGTTGTTTGGTGACAACCTGGTGCACACAGTGGGTGTTTGTTGTAGCGGCATTACACCACAGCAAGTTCACTGGACTGACCCACCAGAGGATTCCATATGGATGGTAACCCCAGTGTCTAGGAAAAATCCTCTAAAGAATGGTGGTGCATGTGATCCTTAGACTTGAGATCACCGAAGTGCCTTGTGCACCGATTGGTGTAGTTTGACACTAGCCTAACGCAGTTCTTTTTAAAGCTGTCAAACGGTGGTGATTGGCTGCATCAAGGAGTGTATCAAGACTATGGTGGATTGACGAGGATTCATCACTCCCGGGTACGGGAGAAAGTTATCTCACGGCACAATTCAGTATATGGCAATGACACTAAAACTGTGGCCAAGTGGGATGAGTTGTTGCTTATCCAGTTTATAATACGGGTCATTCGTCCAGAAACTGAATAATAATATCGAGAGTAACCGAAGGTTGACACTATTTCTATGCCTTCGTCTCATCGAGATAACGTATGATGAAAGGATCGAATTGCACGGTAACCATATCGTTGAAGGTAGCTACTTTGCTGAATCCGAATCTATCGGGTGGCCATGATGCCTTGCTAGGGGCCAATCTGGTCTGTGTATTAGTGAGACGATTAATTGGTGTTAATCGCAATACTATACACTGCCGATATGATGAGGAGCCTAAGGGTCACACACATAGAAGACAATTTAAGATGCAAGAGAAGAAGGGCGTTTTCGTCTTTTAAGGCGAAAGGGTATTTTTTGATATTTCACAGTGCAATTAAATTTGCTGAGGTCGTAGCCTTTATTTAATTTGTTAGAAAAAATTAAATAAGTGAAATTACGTTTAAATATGTGTTCGCACATATTTAATATATTATCATTATGTTAATGTTAATATATATTTAAATATATATTAATTGATTTTAATTGAGATAAGATGGAAAATAAAATAAACCAAATTGGGAGTGTTTGGCAACATGGGGCGTTTGGGTTGGAGCCCAAGCCTATTCCGTATGGGATTAGGGCAAATTGTTTTTTAAGATAAAAGGAAAAGTGTGTGATTTTTAATTAAGGGTTTTTTTTTCTCTTTGAAAACAACACACAGCAGCCCTCTCTTGATCAACATCCCACGGCAGTAACTTTTGAGCCTAAAAATCAATTCAATGATTTTGTTTTTTCTAATCTTGAAGCCAAAGAGGATCTAGCAAATCCTTCTTTGGTCTTGAGATTGTCTTCGTGTGGACTACGCAGATTTGATCCTACACTTGGATCGGTAGAAAACGTTCGTCGAAAAATTTTCAAATTTGGAGGAGCCTTCAACGTGCGTTTGTTTCTCTTAACTCATGTTGAATATTTATGCAGATTTTAATATAAATTGTAAAATCATACCCTTGATCTTGGCTCATGTAAACGATCCTGTTATAATATTTTTGTTTCCGCTGCGTATACGGGACCGTTTACTAACAATTCGGTCGTACCTCCGGTAAGATAAGGCCATGACGTTTAGTAGGAAACAACAGAAAGTGTGAGGAAAGAATTAAGAGAAATACATACGGGGATAAACAGTTAGAGAGTTTACTTACTGAGCATTATTTTGTGCTCACCCCGTTATTTTCCTTTGTGGATGCAAGATCTAGGTGATGATGCAGTCGAAGGGACGTCGACAAGCGAGGAGCAATAGCTACACTGTTTCCCCTGTTTTTGTCTTTTTAAATGGCTTTTTGTAAATGATGCTCTTTGTGTATAAAAGACTTATTACATATAACAAAAAGAAAAGTTTTGGGCCCATTTTCTATTGTTTTTATGCATGCATTGTACTAGTTTACAGTAGTTGTTACAAATACTTCCTGTATTGACTTAGGAACCTCTATGGTTGAGAGATTAGTAGCAAATACTCAAAAATTAGAAAATAAATTGTCATAGGACACAAAATGAGGAATAGGATGTAGAATACAAGACCTAACCCCTTTCCTAAAAGTTATAGGAAGATCAGTATTCGACTTAGACTCACTAGGAGGCAAAATTTTCTTACCTTAAGGCTGTGATTCATTGACTTCTTTTGGTTAGGATGACTTGCCATGTAGATCGTCAGAAGGATTCTCACTGTGAGAATAAACTTTGAGGTCTGGTTGATTTAGCCAAGTCAAACCTCCCCTTGTTTTCATATGTTCCTGAGTCAAAGTGTCAAAATTCTCTTCTACTGTAGAGTTTTCAAGATTTTATGTTCTCATGGAATTAGGACTAGTATTTTCTATTCTGATGGAATTAGGACTGGTAAGAGGCTGAATTTGAGTTAAAGGTGAGTTTTGATTCAGAGGTCTTGGAGTGGATGTAGGATTCTAAGTAGATGTAGGAGTCTAACTTGTGGGAAATGTTATTTCCCAAACACTATCTTCATTATCAATCCGTGATTTCTCCCCCTAAAGAGAGGGTTTGGGAAAATAAGGTTGTGACTAAAAAAAAGGTCACATCTTTAGAGACAAACAATTTCTTCCTTATAGGGCAATAACACTTATATCCTTGTTGATTGGGAGAGTACCCTACAAACACACACTTAATGGCCCTACGATCTAACTTGCCTCTATTATGAGAGTGAACATGAACAAAGGTAGTACACCTAAAGACTTTCAAAGGTAGAGAGTTTAAGGCTCTAAAATCAGGAAATGTCTAAAGAAACATGGAGAGAGGAGTACGGAACTTTAAAATCTTAGTAGACAATCGATTTATCAAATAAGTTGCTATCAGGACTGCCTTCCCCCCACAAATAATTAGGCATGTTCATGGTGAACATAAGTGCTTGGGCAACCTCTAAAAGGTGCCTTCTTTTCCTTTCTGCAGTACCACTCTGTTGTGGGCTATCTACACAAGAACTTTGGTGTATTATTTCATGACTGAGCAAATAGTTTCCCAGGCTAGAATGGAAGTACTTCCTACCATTATCTGTTCTTAGGACTTGAATATGTGTGTGAAACTAATTCTTAACCATGGAATGGATATTCTGGAAGACTCTACCTATTTCAATTTTTCTTTCATAAGGTAAACCTAACATAGTCTAGTGTGATCATCAGTGAAAGTAATAAACCATTTTGATTCAACAATATTTTTAACTCTAGATGGTCCCCAAATATCACTATAAATTATAGAAAAAGCCCTAGAACTCTTGTATTGTTTAGCTGGAATCATTGATCTAGTATGTCTTGCAATTTGGCAGATTTCACACTCAAATAATACTGGATTTTTATTTCTGAATACACAGGAAACAATCTTTATAAATAAGGGAAACTAGGGTGACCAAATCGGTGATGCCACAACATTATTTCTAAATTACAGGACATAGAGATAGAATTACACCTAGATATTATAGCTTGATTATTCTCAGAATCCTTGGCATCAAAATGGTAGAATCCTCCTTTTTCTCTAGCATTGCCAATCATCTTGCCCAAGAGAGAGTCCTGAAATTCACAGTGAGAAGAAGAAAAATTAACTACACAGTTTAAGTCCTTAGTCAATTTGCTAATAGAGAGGATATTACAAGCCAGATTAGGCACATGAAGTACAGATTGTAGACAAAGATTTTCAGATAGTTTGACAATCCCTTTACCATCTAGTTTTGATAAAGAACCATTAGCTGTTCTAACCCTTAGATTACCATAACATGGGCTATAGGTTATGAACATACTTGAGTTACCTGACATATAATTCGAGGCCCTTGAATCTATAACCCAAGAACTGGTTGTTCCTTCACTGGTATGCAAAGTTGTGAGGGAATTACCAGTCTCAGCAAATGAATAGGAGTGATTAGAAGAACTAGAATTGGACTGATTGAATATTTCCTATAAGTGTTCCAACTGTTCTTTGCTGAATGGTACAGACCTTGGATAATCTCTAGATTCCTCTATCCCAACATGAAATCCCTTGCCTCCAGCTTTATTAATCTTCCAATTGGTTGGCCTGCCATGTAGTTTCCAGCAGGTAGCCTTGGTATGCTTTGGCCGATGACAATACTTACACCAAATTTTATCTTTTTCTCCTCTTTTTTGCATCCTCTACTCTCCATTAGACCTGGTATGATTATCCCAACCCTTTGAAACCAAAGCTGAAGACTTTGATGGTGTGCTTAAACTGTTGGATCCTACTAATTCACCCATCTTCACTTTCCTCCTACTTTCTTCTCTTCTAACCTCTGCAAATACTTCCCTTATAGAAGGTTGAGATTCTTTTCCGAAGACCTTACCCCTTGCTTCATCTAGTTCCTTATTCAAACCTACAAGGAACTAAAACACCTTCTTTTTTTCTAACATTTTTGTGTATTTGGCAGTATCCAAAAAACAACTCTAATTTGCTTCAAAGAACAAGTCTAGCTCTTGCCACAATTTAGCCAAAACACTATAGTATTGAGTTACAGTCATGTTCCTTTGTTTGGTCTCTCTCAATCGAGACTTCAACTCAAATATCTGTGTTGAGTTCCCCACATCAGAGTATGTTTCCTTTGCAACTTTCCAAATATCCTTTGCAATGGGAACAAACAGGTACAATTGACCAATCTCCTCTTCCATGGAATTGATTAACCATCCCATCAATGTACTATTCTCAACATCCCATTTTTGGTATGTTAGATCATCTTCTTGTGGGGCTTTAATCGTGCCAGTCAAGTAGCCTAGTTTACCTCTTCCTCGAACCATCAACTTCACCGCTTGAGACCATGATACATAATTCTTTCCATTCAGTTTGTGAACACTAATCTGGATTGAATTATTATCATTATTACCTAAAGAAAATAGGATTTCTGGTTGTCCAGATCTCATATTTGAGGAGGCTGGAATTTCATGGGATGAAGGATTGGAGGATGAATCTCGAACAAGTGGACTTTGGCTTTTGCCTTTTCTCTCACCAGTCATGGCAGTTTTCACCATTAGTATAGCCAGAGGAACCTGGCTCTGATACCATGAAATCATGATGAAAACACCTGATAATTTTTGTTATTATATTCTACTTTAGCATAGGTTACAGCAGTCTAGTTATATAGACTTTATTAGGATATCTTGATGCTCTTAGGTCCAGGATTATCCCTTTATTTAAACAGATAAAAGTAAGATAAATCTAAAGTTTAAAAACTCTTACTATCGTCATCAAGAACTTCTACAACCCTGATCCAAAGGCACCCAAAACTATAATATATTACTGGGATGAGCTTTAAACAGACCGGTCCAAAAAACCAGTCCGGTTCAACTAAAATTACCGGGTTTCAATGTAAGATTTAGCGGGAAAACTATTTAAACTTTATTATTTTTAATATAATTGGCGCCAAGAAAGTAAAAACAAAACACTTAAAACCCTAAAAATTCGAAAATCAAAAAAAAAAAAAAATCGAGGAATCAATCTCGAAACCATAGCATTGATGCAACCCAAAATCAATTCCTTCTTCAAGCCCTCTTCTTCTTCTTCTAGTTTGCCTGAGCCAAAATCTCAAGACCCAACTCCGATTCCGGAGGAAGAAGACGATGAATTGGCGATTTGGGAGAAGAAACAGCATGTATTTGTCAATACTTACAAGCGTAGAGCTAAAAAGTTTGATGGGTATGGATTTTATTTTACTTTTTACGGTAGTTTACTTGTGGGTTTTTGTCTTGGTTTGGTAGGTGTGAGTTGGGTTTTGTTTGGTTTCTTAGAAAATTGAGGAAAATTGAAGAACTGGAATTATACTTTATTTTAGTTAAATAAAGAAATTTAATGTTGTCATTATAATTTTTTTTATGTTGCTTTTGGTTTTAATTGTGCTCAATAAATTATATTTGGCTCACTTGAGTGGCAATTTCAATTGTTTGTATGATCTAAATTCTAAATAATGATATTCTATATTTGTTTAGTGGTTTTCTCCTTTTAACTTCAATTAATGGAGTCAATTCTGATTTGTTGACATGAGTTTGGATTGATTCTGAATTTTTTTTTTGAAAGAAAAAAAATAAAAAAGAAGTGAAATTTATATAGAGTGGGCATGTTTGATAGCGTTAAATGTGAAACTTGAAACAACATAAATTTTAATATAGAACATAAACCTTGTAATATTGAAATGTCAAATATGATGTTTTAGAATCAATACTTTCCGGTTTTGGATTGTTCTCGGCTCTAGAGATTTACTGTTTATATTACTATAAGACTTTGGGATTACTTACTTTTTCGGGGGTTTTCATTTTAGGGCTCCATTTGAGGGTGGAAGAAGTGAGGTAAATGAAAGTTCAAATTTTGATACATTGAAGCAGCCTGAATCACTGGATTTGAGTTTGAAACCGCAGTTGACAGCTTGTGGAAGAACACTAAACAAGAAGAGAAGCTATGCACAGTTCCATCTAGAATTAGGCCAATCTGATTTTTTTCTTCACATATGTTCCACATGTGGAATCCAGTATGCTGCTGGTGATGAAGAAGATGAAAAGGATCACAAGACATTTCACAAGAATTACACACATGGGGTTCAATTCAAGGTTCATTTTTAGAATCCTTTGTGCTCACTTCTGTTTGTTTCATTTGTTTTAATGTCTGTTTGATCAAATTGTTGTTGTAATTTTATCAGGGTTGGCGCAACGAACGGGTAGTTCATATGCCTAGTGTTGAAAGGGGGCACATCGTTTTGGTGCTAGATTGTGACTCTCCTGCTCAGAGGAATAAGGTTAAGTTTTTCATTTTGATTTTAATATTTTTAATTCATGGTTAATGGGTGGAGCTGCTCTTATTGATTTACAAGTGGTACAGCTGATATTGGTTGGGGATGTTAATGGTGATTCCACTGGATTGGCAGGTTCAGGAGGTTGTGAAGATGATGGAGATTGAACTAGGTGAAGGATGGATCTTTCATAAGCTCTGCAAGGTATCCTGATTATATTCACAGTTGAAATATTTTATGAACTAGTTATCCATAACCCAAAGTTTCTCCAAAATTTTGTAAATGGTTCTTTATAATATTTGAATACTATATAATATAGGCTTTTGGTCTCCACAAAGTTTGTTTCCAATAGCATTCCTTATTAATTCCTTATTAACTGACTGACACTATTCTTTTTCTAAATTTTGTTGCTGTTATTGGCTTTCAAGTAAAAGTGCTACTATATAATCCAAATTCTTCAGTTTTAAGAGTTGATAACTTCTGGAGTTTCAGTTCTGTTGCTTGGGTTAAATTGATTTTTTGACACCATTCTGATAAATTTTCTTTGCAGGTGTATCTGTTTATTTCCTCTCAGAGGGTTGCCGGTTGTCTAATTGCCGAACCAATAAGAGAAGCATTCAAAGTTCTATCATGCTTAGTCGGCGAAAGAACTGATGACACTAACACAAGAGAAACGAGATCAAACTCAACCACCCTCAAATTTGGGAAAATTTTATTACAAAGGGAAGTCATGAAAAGAACCCCTTCTGTTAATTGTCCTGATCTACTAAATGGAAATCACAATGGAGCAATTGTCTGTGAAAAGGAAGCCATACCTGCTGTTTGTGGCATCAGAGCCATATGGGTCACTCCTTCTAACAGAAGAAAAGGCATTGCTACTCAATTGCTGGATGCTGTCAGGTAAATCCAAACATTCTTTTGTCAATCATTATCTCCTTTGTTCTTGATATATCTCTTTGGATATTTGGGGAACTCTTCTCCTACTAAGGCTGATTGATATTTATGAATATTTATATAAAGCCCTTATTGTCATCCATATACGAAGGTCAATCTTGCCACCTCAAAGTTGAAAATTTTAATGATACCACTTAACGCAAATAAAGCCAGAATATTTAGCAACCTAGTAACATAGTATTAAATAAATTTGATTGGTGAACTTTATAAAAGACCTCAGAATTTCTTGCATCAAGAGTGCACTTGATGCCTATACTTTGTGGTTGAATGAAAAGCTTGATTTGGTTGCTTTTTCTTATGCAATAATCAATTTGGTTTACTTTGGATATTATCTTATTTCTTTCTTATAAATGCAGGAGAAGTTTTTGCACGGGATTTATTCTTGAAAAATCTAAGTTAGCATTCTCTCAACCTAGTGTATCCGGGACGGCGTTGGCGTCAAATTATTTCGATACTGAAACTTTCTTGGTATACAAGGCTGAAGAATCAGGATGTTAGATACTACAACCTCACTTTTTTAACAGATGTATTATCCAGTGTCATTTTTTTTTTTTTTTTGTGGGTGCTGATTCTGTCTGGTTTATAAAATTGATAAACAATGGTCTGTATTTCATTTACTGTCGCATTAGCCTGCTGTATGAGATTGAGTAAAAGATTTTGAATTCACTGGCTGAAATAGACAATTTTGTTAGCATGGCTATTGTTGCATTTAGTTTGCGTTTGTTAGCTTCTGTTTAGGGGCATTTGGATTGATGGTCAAAATGAGAGTTGACCAACAATTCAATGGTTTACCTGTCCCGGTAATCTTACCAGAGCCGTTAAAGTCACCAGACTAGTCTCTTATTTCATTGGCTTTACCTTCTTATAGTTTGTCGAGTAGAAAGGAGAACACTGGACTACCGTCTTAGACAGACCTTCAAAGTTTGAAACCGTATTACTAATACCTCTTTGCCTTATTAAGTATTAACCGCATTCTCTAAGTTTGAAAACTCTATCATTGAGACCCTTTGCCATTAACTCTTTAACTTTATTGTTAGGATTAAATGAGTAAATCATCTTATTACCTCTCTTAAAAATGATTTTGAAATATACATCCTTCTCATTGAAAGGTTGAGTTTCAAAATTTATACACTATTTCTTTTATGAGTTTTTTTTTTTTAATAGTAAAACCCCATGTGTTTACCTTTTATTGTAGTGAGCATTTGCTGGTTTTAGAAATGCAATCTTAACCCTTATTATGTGTTTGGCCTTTTCGTAGTGAGCACTTATTGGTTTCAGAATTGCAACCTTAACTCTCGTGTGTTTCGCCTTTTCTGTAGTAAGCATCTACTAGTTTCATAAATACAACCTTAACCCTAGTGTGTTTGTTCTTTTTTATAGTTAACACCCACTAGTTTCAAAAATACAACTTTAACACACATGAGTTTGGCCTTTTTTGTAGTGGCACCCACTGATTTCAGAAATGCGATTCTAACTTCCATTTTTTACGTATCGTTAGGTTATTATGTTTAAGTTTGTGAGGAAGAGACGTTTTTATTATTCATCCAAGTTTAATCAATCTAACATTCAAAACCTATAAACAATGTTAAGAGGTTAATATATATTTTTAAAGCTAAATTGATGAAATTGTTGATAAATTTGAAGGTTGAATTGATGATCTTTCCAAAACCAACATGTGCTCACTACAAAAAAAGACTAACCACACGAGGGTTTAGGGCCACATTTCCAAAACCAAAGAGTGGTCACTAAAAAAAAAAAAAAAAAAAAAAAAAAAAAAAAAAAAAAAAAAAACAAATCACAAGAGGGTTAGGATAGCATTTCTTAAACTAGTGGGTGTTTACCACAAAAAACTAAAACAAACGATTTACTGAAAAACCCTTTCTTTTTTAAAAGAAAACAAAATTCATAAAACTTCTTATAAAACCAAAGTTATCATTTTATCCCTGCATCTCTAAAGAACTCTTTATATGACTTAAACTCTTTATTATAAAGAGTTTATCTATAAAAAAAAAAAAGTCCAATAAACTCTTTATTCTTTAAATATAAATTAAGAGTGAATTTAACTCTCCACATATGGAGAGTCAAATTGCACTCTATCCTAATTTTAAATAATAAATTACATGTTTCTATCAAGGTTTTAAAATCTGGATCGACCCGGCCAGTTTAACCGGTTCGACTGGGAGTCGGTGGCTTAACCGGGCTGGTCAAGGTAGAAAACCAAGAATGAGAATTAACCCGTTTTGACCCCGGTTTTACTGTAGCGACCCATCAGTCCAACCGGATTTGTTAACTCAAATTCCTAAGTTCTGAGATTCAAATCCCTTTTACAGTTTTCAATTAAAGACATGAGGCTAATCAACCCAAAAAAATAATACTAATTATTGGATAAGTACACTCATGATGAAGGGGCGTGAGAAGTGGAAACTGCCAAAGGCAGTTTCTCACGAACCGCTCCCATATAAAAAAAAAAAAGTTTTTCCTTTTAGTAAGGGTTACTCACTGTTACTCAAAAATGCGCAAAAGGAAAAATACACACACTCTCTCTCTCTCTCTCTAAAATTGGAAAAGAAAAATACTCTTCGTGGTTTTCTTCCAGATTCAATTTTTTGCTTCAAAGATAAGGAGAAGGCGTATTTATGCTGTGTAAATTTATTGTAGTTCGTTTATATACAAATGTGATTGCAATGGGTGACTATGATCTTGGGATTACCTTAGGATATATGTTATTCTGTGTTATTTCCAACATTGATATCACAGCATTTGGTTTATATATTGTTTTAAAATTCGTACTATTAAAGCATGTTGTTTGTTGAATAATGCAGTTCTGAATTTTGAATTTTTGTGCGTAAAAAGTTGTCGTTTCGGTTATAATAATTACACTATTAGATTCCTTATGAAATTATGAAGAAAATGGCTTTCGAATCATAAAAAATGGAGTTAAAATGACTTAGATATGCCTCTTTAAAGTTTCGTGTTTCGTATGGGTTGATTTCCAGGTCGGGTATTCAGTTGCAGACCTAGACAGAGGTTGAAGACGACAAGGACCGACATGTCGTTTTGAATCCAACCTTATAAATGGCAAGTCGTTTTATTTTATTTCATTTTAATAAAAAATCATGCAAACAGGCGTGGTTGGTGAGACTTAAACCCAAATCTCCAAGGATAAAAGCCCAATTCCCTAACCATTGGGCTATTTTTGTTTTGTGTTAAATATACTGACAAACCCAATATATTCCTTTCCAGCCCAACCCACTAACCAAAATAAAAATGGGTCAAGTGGACCCACAGACCCGACCCATATGACCAAACGGGTTAGTCAAACCCGACACATAAGGTCAGACGGGTCAGTCAAACCCAGTCAACGCCTGACCCATAAGACTAAACGGGTTAGTCAAACCCAGTCAACACCTGACCAGTGAAGTCAAACAAGTCAACAGGTCAAAATCGGGTCAAGATTGACCCGGTTAAATGTGAAACGAGTTGACCTGACCCGAATCTGTGGGAGGCCGTGGGAGCTCCCGCCAGGGCGTGAGGGCGCGTGGCTTCTCTGGGCGGCACGTGGGGGCGCGTGAAGTATTCTAAATTTTTTTTGTTTTGCTGTAAAGAATAAAATGCACACTTGGTATATTGTTATGAGTCTAATTTTTGTTATTAAGCCATAAACACGTATATATATTATTTATCAAATATAGTCAACCTTTATTTGATAAATAAATAGTTTTTTTTTTTTTTGTATTTGTTACAGAAAAATGTTACGTTATAAATGTGCAATGGTTGCTAGAACACCCGCTCAAAAGGAAAGGGTTATGAACATGATTAGAACTCTACAAACTCACACATTGATATTAAGAGACACAAAGGATAAGTTGGTGCAACTCGTAAATCATTTCATTCATGTGAATGAAAAGATTTAGGAAATTATCTGGATAGGGGGATTAAAGGAAGATGAGTCAAAATACAAAGTCCTAAGAGAGACTCTTGGTTACCCTAATGTAGTTGGTCTCCTTGATATGGTTTGGAACAAGCTGAAAATTCAAAAATTTAAAGATGACAATAAAAATTATAGACGTTTAGTCAACAACTACATCAAGGAGTACATAGATTGAGGTGCCAAAAAGACAGTTGGTGCATCTATAGGAGTCTCCACTCGTAAAGGACATCACAAGAAACTGGGAGTTCCCTTGCCTAGGGTTAATTACAAGTTAGATAAAGACCTTAGGATAAGGATTATCAGATCCTTCCCAGTTTTAAGAATGTGTAAATACACTTAATTTTTTTTTGGGACATTGTTTGTTTAATTTCATTACATGTTGAATTCTATTTACATAATGGAATTAGTTTTATTTATTTATTTATTTATTTTATTAAAATTTTATGTGAATTTATGTTGAATTATATTTATATGATTGTGTCTAAATATAATTTTATAATTGCAATTAATTATATCTATGATAATTGGAAATTGGAATTTTGGATGATGATTGTGACATTGTTAACTTTTGATTCCAAATCTAATATACAATTATTATTGATATAATTAATTAAATGTATATGTATGTTCCTAGTATTAAATAACATGCATTATCCACGTGTAATTTTTTTTAGAAATGGCATATGCATCTAAGAACATTGTCGCCGAACTTAATAAAGGAGAAAAAATTAACGGTGACAATTATGAGATATGGAGCATGAAAATCCAATATGTTTTGGAAGAACAAGAGGTTCTTGAAGCTTTTACTACAACCATGGAAGAGTCTGAAGAAGGAGTCACGACTCAACATAGACGAGACCGTGCAACTTATGACATATGGAAGAAGAAGAAGAATTCCACTGCTCGCATCACTTTGTTGAGCAGCATGGACAATGATCTCATGAAAAAGTACAGGGATTACGAGTTAGCAAAGGACATGTGGTCCGCCCTTGTTACAAAGTTTGGCGGTACGTCCATTACCAAACTCCGGTTACTCACTATCAAGTTTGACACATATAAAAAGAAGCTTGAACATACTATGAGAGTACATTTACAGCATTTGTCAAACATGATAAGTGAGTTAAGAGATACAGGTCATGTCCTAACTGATGAACAACAGGTTCAAGCTATCATAAGATCATTGTCTCAAAATTGGGAACATATGAAAATACACCTTACCCACAATGAGGGCATCAGAAATTTAGAAGATGCCATACACTATTTGGAACTGGAAGAAGATCGCCTTAATGCGAGTAAGGCAAATACTGATGTGTATATGGCTGGTTCCAGTTCACATGGTGGGAATGGATTTAAACGTAAATTCCAAGGTGGATCCCAAAGAAAAGGCAATACTGATAAGGCTCTAGGGAAGAAGAGAAAAATTTTTAAATACAGGAAAGGAAAGCATCCTGCCAAGAAGAGAAATATGGCAAAGGTGAAATGCTATAACTGTGGTAACAAGGGACATTTTGCTTGCGATTGTAGTGAGCCGAAGAAGGTAAATTACTTGTTTGCACAAGTAAGTTATATAATGTTTCCAGTTCTGTTTTTCTAACTGAATCTCATCCTTTGTGGACGGTAGATTCAGCAACAACAGACCGCATAGCGAAAGACATGAGTGCTTTTGTGGAATTTCGACGAATACTACGGGAAACAAAATGGATATATGTAGGTAACAATTCAAAAGTGGATGTTAAAGGGATCGGCACATGCAAATTGATCATGCGTGGAGGTCGAATCCTATACCTACATGACGTGTTATATGCACCCGATATTCGTCGAAATTTGATTTTCGTATTAGAATTGTTAAATTGGTTTTAATTTAAACTTTTCCAGTACTGTGTCCATTTATTTTTGGACACAACATACTATGGTTGTGATATATTTCGGATGGTTTTTAGTACTTGACGTTGCTTATAATTATAGTAATTTTGTTTTTCCTTTATACATCTTCTAATAATGATGATGTGAATATATAGCATGCACGGCTTGGCCATTTGGCAACAAAGAATGAATATACTCACAAGAGAAGGCTTGTTAGGATCCTTAACAAAAGTAGACTTGACTACTTGTGAACATTTCCTAGTTGGAAAAACAGCAAGAAAACCATTTGGAAAAGCGATAAGAGCTGAAGTTCCATTGCAACTAATTCATTCTGACATATGTCACCAATGATGTGAGGGCTAGACATGGGGTGTTTTTTCATCACATTATAGATGATTCACTCGATATGGTATGTTTCTTGATTTCTCAAAAATCAAAAGCTTTATAATGCTTTCAGAAGTTTAAAAACTTAGTTGAGAATCAATTAGATAAAAAGATAAAGTTCTACAAACCATACGAGGAAGTGAATATTTATCTAATCAGTTCAGAAATTTTTGTGATGAAATGGGAATAGAACATCAATTAAACTATCCCCGAACTCTGCAAAAAAATGGTGTTTGAGAAGAAGAAACAGAACCCTATTGAGATGGTGAGGTCTATGATGGCACAGCAAACTTGCCCATCACTTTTTGGGGTGATGCCTTATTGACTGCCAATATATCCTCAATCGAGTACCATCCAAATCTATTACTACTACACCACATGAGTTATGGACAAATCCAAAACCCGATTTGAGTCTCCTAAAGCCATGGGGATGTGCTACCTATGTTGATGATCCTTCCCATAAATATGGAAAATTAGGTCCAAGGGGGAAGAAATGTATCTTTATAAGATACTCAAAACATTCAAAGGGATACGTCTTCATAGGAGAACAAGAAAGTGGTAGCATCACTGAGTTTGAATCACGAGATGTCACATTCTTAGAAACCGATTTTCCTAAGAGGGCGAGATAGGTAAAACTTGTTTATATGAAACACAAGACTAAGGCAATTCTGTTGCCGACAATCGGTTGGTATACTACATCCCAGTGGGAGCAATGGAAGTTGATGAATCAGTTTCAAATCCTCATCATTCCCTACTGGCGATCCAATATGCTAGTGGGTCCAAGTGGGAGTAAAACCAATCAATCTCCAAACGTCGATCAAACAGGAAACAAGTTCCACGTCGACAATTTGAGATTGAGGGGGAAATTTCTGTTACTCATATAGATGACGAAGAGCCAAGGAATGTAAATGAGGCTTTCAATTGCCTTCTAAGAAAAATGGATGAAAGTAATGGAAGAAGAATTAGAGTCTATGAAATCAAACAAGTATGGGAATTGGTTGATTTACCAAAAGGACGCAAAGCCATTGGGAACAAGTGAGTTCTCAAAATCAAGCGTAAATCTGATGGCAGTATTGAAAGATACAAAGCTCGCTTAGTCGCGAAGGGGTATACACAACAAGAAGGAATAGATTATGAAGAAACTTTTTCACCTATTGTGCGGTTTACCTCAGTTCGACTATTCTAGCTATAGTTGCTAGCATGGATCTTGAATTGCATCAAATGGATGTAAAGACTACTTTTCTCAATAGGAATTACAAGAAGAAATCTATATGGACCACAACAATAGGTTATATTAGAGAGGTCAAGAACATAAAGTGTGTAGACTTTAAAGTCAATTTATGGCCTCAAGTAGTCCTCTAGACAGTGGTATATTCGATTTCATAATGGATAATGTGTATGATTTCAAAATGATAGATGAATATCACTATGTATATAAAAAGAGATCCAATAAAAAATTTGTTATGTATCATTATATGTTGATGATATTACTAAGTTGAAAATAATAAGGGATTTGTCAATGAAATCAAATGAGGATCAAGATTATAGGTGAAGCTGCATATATTCTTGAAGTCAAGATTTCAAGAGATCGTCAAGAAAATTAGTATCTCTTCACAAGAACCATACATTAAGAAAATTCTTGAACGATTTCATATGCAAGATTGTAAACCCATAGACAACTTATCGCGAAAGGCGAGACTTTAAGTCGTAAAATGTGTCCGAAGACTCCACAAGAAAAGGAACAAATGAAGAATGTTCTTTATACAAGTGTTGTGGAAGTCTCAGTACGCCATGATGTGCACTAGAGCTGACATCTGTTATGCCATTGATTGGTAGTAGATTCTAGTCCAACCCAGGACAAGACATTAGAAAACAGTGAAGAGAATCTTAAGATATCTAAAAGGGACAATTGATTACTCATTATGTTACCAAGGAAATGATTTACACATGAGAAGCTACACCGATGCTGATTGGGGAGGACATTTAGATGAAAGGAAATCTACTTCCAGATATGTTTTCTCACTAAATGGTGGGGCCCTATCTGGAGTAGTAAGAAACAATCATGTATAGCCTTATCTACAATGTGAGGCTGAGTTGTAGCATTTTCAGCTGCAATGCAAGAAGCCGTTTAGTTGAGACGGTTCATGAATCATCTGGGAATAATTAATGCTGCTATTGAACCAGAAGAATAAACTGTGATAGTCAAGCAGCAATAGCAACACTAAGGATCAAATATCATGGTAAAACGAAACACATAGATATCAAATATAATTTTGTGCGAGACTTGGTGGCACAAAGGAGGTGAACATGAAGTACATATCTACGCATGACATGGTTGCGGATCCATTCACAAGCCTATACCAAGAGATACTTTCAATAGACATGTTAGATCCTCAGGCTTAAGTAGGTGTTGAATATACTCATACTTTCTGATTTCCCAAAATTGTTACATTTGTTTATCAATATAAATAACAATATTGTCAATGCTCAATTTAGATTATTATAGAACATACATGAAGAAGTGGATATATATATATAATAATATATACATATTAGTTATGTAAATATTATATATATGTCTATTTGAAAAGCATGTCAGACAGTTAAAAGATTGACTTCTCACACAAGTAATCGCCTCCATTACTTCGTAGGAATGGAGATGAGACGATTTTAAGCTTATTATCTAGGTGAGATAGAGAGCCAAACTTAAAAATTTAACGTCGCCTAAAAATAGAATTAAAATAATGTCATAATGAAATGTGACCATAAGTGATAAATGATCACTTTACTGTCTAATTGCCAGATTGAGTTCTGATGAATTAAAAGTATGTAAAGTGAACTCAAGTTAGACATTAGGTATGTCTGAACTGAAATCTGTACAGCATTTACAAGAAAAGAGACATGCAATCCATGGGAAATGAGGAAATGTGTAGCATGTGATTTCATCCCAATGGGCAAAACATTGACCAAGGGGAATGAAAGTCAAAATCTCAACTTTAACATGTGTGAGACCCTGAGTTTTTTTAAGAATAAAATCTCATAGAATACCCTTATTACTCTATTCGGTTTCTTGAAAACTTATTTGATGATTGCTATCTTAGGTGTTACCCAAAGGATTAAGATAAATTCAATCTGCTGGGACATTTCTAGAAAAGCAAGTTAAATGAAAGTTGCAAGAATCGAGAAAAAATGAATATTACGATTTTGAATTATCACGCTATAATCACGTGTATTCATTGGTCGACCAATTATGTTTTACTTTTATGTAAAGATAAAACATAATTATGAATACAACGGATATTTATTATAAATGAGATTGTTAGAAAAATGTGATAAGTAATCTAGGGTATTGCATACAACATACAACCTGAGTTTCATAATTCGAGAAGTTATATATTCCTAACAGATATATGATTAACGTGCTCTAGAAGTATACATGGTCACACGGCATATTTACTAAAGTATAAACCTTAAAGAAGCACAGAGAGAGATAGTCCCGTCATGTGTGAGTGGGAGATATTGGATAAGTACACCCCTGATGAAGGGGCGTGAGAAGTGGAAACTGCCAAAGGTAGTTTCTCACGAACCGCTCCCATATAAAAAGAAAGTTTTTCCTTTTAGTAAGGGTTACTCACTGTTACTCAAAAATACGCAAAAGGAAAAATACGCTCTCTCTCTCTAAAATTGGAAAAGAAAAATACTCTTCGTGGTTTTCTTCTAGATTCAATTTTTGGCTTCAGAGATAACGAGAAGAGGTATTTATGCTGTGTAAATTCATTGTAGTTCGTTTATATACAAATATGATTGCAATGGGTGACTATGATCTTGGGATTACTTTAGGATATATGTTATTCTATGTTATTTCCAACACTAATCAATGAAGCCACTAGAAGAAGAGAGAATCCAACTCGAAGAATGGGAGAAAAAACAAGTGAGAGGAGTTGAAACCCTAGGCCGTTGCTGCTGCGGTGGTGGAGAATGGTGGAGGTGTATATAATAGTGGCGGCACACAGCTAATAAAAGAGAAGAAAATGAGGATTTTGTCAAAAAGAAAGAGTGAATGTGTTTGTGTGTTTTGGTGTAGAAGGCATGCACCTTTTGATTAGAGGAAAGCTGAAGAATCCGGAAGAGCTTTAATAATTAGAACATAAGAAATGAAAGAGAAAAGAACAACAAAGAGAGTTGGAGAAAGAAGTTTAAGCTTTCTCTCTCTACTCTTGTTCGTTCCTGCAACCTTAAGGTAAAAGAGTTTGAAAATAAATAATTTAATTTAATAAATGAAGAAGGTGTACTTATATTGCATTTAATAAGCTTTCATTGAAAATAAAAACAAATATTAAATGTCCCTGAAAAAGATGAAGAGTGTACTGTATTGCATTTAATGAAAAAAACAATAAAAAGTTGTTTGTTGGTGGACACTTTAGGTGAGAGATTCATGAGCTAATGAGATAAAGAAGGAGAAGTAGACATAAAACATTGATGGGGTGATGGGATCAAGAAAATGATGTCATAGGTGTGACTCGTCGGTTGAATCGATTCAATCAGTCAACCTGAAACTTGATTATTTGTTCGGATCACTGATGAAGTCGGTTTTTAAAACATTGATTTTTATATATTTTATTTGTTATTTATCTCTTCTATTAAGTTTTTTTATTAAAAAACATATTTTCTTTTCTAAAATTTAAAGAATCTATTAGATTTAAATAAAAAATTTATTTTTAATAATTAAAAATTAATAAAAATATTCTTTATTTATATAAAATATGGTCTCTAAAATAAATACTCTAACAATATCAACACAACGAGAGTTACAATAAAATCTGAGTCCATTTAATAAAAAAATGCAAATATTATCAGCCGATTAATAATTTCGTAAACTGCAGAGATAATCTGTGATATATTTTCCAATTAACATGGGTCTAGTCTCAAAGTTGTGCTGAATGGCCAGGTAGGCAGAGACTCCCTAGTTGACAATAGGAGGCCTTCCTCATGACAAGTAGTTTAGTTTTTCAAAGCTTGAAGCACCATTTTAAAGCTTCTCCGAGGCAAGAAGCCAAGAATGATTTTGGATTGCGGCCACTACCATTAAATATCAAACTCTGAATATGCAAGAGTTGATGAATGAGTACCCAGACTACTAACGCAACTCTAAAATCCACGAGAAAGGTAAAATAACAGTAACAGTAACAATACTCCAAAATTGTAAACTGCAAGTGAGAAAATCAAGATTTGAAGAGCCAGAGAAACAAAAACAAACAAAAAGCCAAAATCCGGCCCCGCTGGATTGTGTTTTAAATATCTATGCATAGAACTTAGAACAAAGTTATTGACTGTATATGTTCCAACTTTCACACTCCCAATGAACCAACTTGATGTTGATGAATCTTAGGAAGATCATATAAAAATATACCCATCTATTATTTGACATATTGCTTGTCCTTCGTCTTGTAGAAGTCGCCAATCTCAGCTACAAGCCATTTCTATATGCTTTTCCATCCTTTTAGCCATCACTGATATGGACAATTTTTCTTACTCATTGGCAAGTGCTATATACTACTGCTAAACATATCAGGCTAATTATCATTCATCCTTTCCTCGTTGAATTCTCTTCATTTTGCTTTTCGAACAATCTATAACCTCTTCTAAGTATTCTTGCATAAACTTGTGTAACTTTGTTCGCAAGATTACTTTGTGAATGTCGTTAATGGCATCACGCCATTTTCACTTTCTATATATCATGTTCATTCTATTCCTTTTTCGTGCTCCATCTGCAAATACTATTTCCTTCAATTTCACTAGCTTTGATCCTGGAGCCAGCAACATTGTCTATGAGGGTGATGCAAAACCTATAAGCGGAGTCATTGAACTCAATGAAGTAGATCGTCAGAGTTGTGTTGGTCGTGCCTCTTACGCGTACCCAGTGCCTATCTGGGAATCTTCAACAGGTTTACTCACAAACTTCACAACCCGCTTCTCCTTCACCATCAACCGGGTTCTTCATCACAGTCCTGGCAGTGGACTTGCCTTCTTCCTTGCTTCTGTTAATTATCCGCTTCCCCCCAACTCTGCCGGAGGATGTTTTGGATTATATAGCAATAACGGAACAAGAACTTACTCACAATATACACTTGTCACAGTTGAATTCGATTCCTAAGTAAACCAGTGGGATCCGAATATGATGCATGTTGGCATCAATAACAACTCAATATCTTCATCAAACTATACTGAATGGGATAATCTCTCACACATTGGGAACAAAACCAATGTTTTGGTTACATACAGTGCCACTTCTAAGAAACTTAATGTGTTCTGGTCATATGATGAAGAACCAACTTCTGATGCAAACTCTTCTCTCTCTTACCAGATTGATCTTAGGAAAGCTGTCCCCGAGAGAGTCGTAATCGGGTTTTCAGCATCCACAGGTGGGCATATCGAGCGACATACCATCAATTCATGGGAATTTTCCTCATCTCTGGAAGAGAGAGCGAAAACAGGGGGTAAATTTTGGATTCTCGTTGCTGCATGTTGCTTCTGCTTCTTGACAGTTGGGATTTTCATTGGTGGGATATTTGCAATTGAGAAAAGAAAGCAAAAGGTGGACAAAATTGAATCAAGAATATCTATAATTGAAGATCTCGAAAAAGATGCCTTTCCGAAAAGATTTTGTTACCAAGAACTCGTAACAGCCACTGATAATTTCTCAATTACCAAGCAGTTGGGTCAAGGTAGTTCTGGACAAGTCTACAGGGGAAACATGAGCAGGTTAGGCGGCCTAGTTGCTGTAAAGAGAATACTGGCTGAATCCGAACTGTATGAGTCACTTTTTGTCAATGAAGTGAAGATTATCAGTCGATTAAAACACCGAAATCTGGTGCAATTAATGGGGTGGTGTCATGAAAAAGATGAGCTTCTACTTGTGTATGAGTATATGCAAAATGGCAGCCTTGATTATCATCCATTTGGTAATCAAAAACCTCTGCCATGGAGTATCAGATACAAAATAGCATTAGGCTTGCCTTCAGCCCTACGATATCTCCATGAAGAGGCCGAGCCATATGTTCTGCATAGGGATATAAAATCAGCAAATGTATTACTGAACACGGATTTCAGTACCAAGCTGGGTGACTTTGGGGTGGCAAAGGTTGTGAATTCTTGGTCACAAAATCAAGCAACCAACGTAGTGGGGACAGTCGGCTACTTGGCCCCTGAATATCTAAGAGATGGCCGCGCCACTAAGGAATCAGACATGTTTAGTTTTGGAATTGTAAGTTTAGAAATTGCATGCGGGAGGCGAGCAGACAGGGAGCCATTGATAAAGTCAGTTTGGGAACTCTATAAAGCAGGAAACATTATCCAAGCAGCAGATACGAGACTAGAAATGAAGTTTGAGAGCAGAGAATTGGAATGCTTACTAATTGTGGGATTATGGTGCACACACCCAGTCGACATGGAGAGGCCATCTGCAGGACAAGTAATTCAACTTCTCAATTTTGAAGCAACACTGCCAGAGCTTCCTCAGGAGTTGCATGATCCTGCATTTGTTCCAAGGCCACTGTCTCCAGATTCAGATGACTCATCAGAAGCATGATTCTAATCTGTCATGTTAGTATTAGCAGCAGATAAAATAGGTGGTGTTTTGAGAAATTATACTACGAACAATATTCTGTTACAAGTTCAAATTATTATAAGTGCGACATTTATATTACAGAAAAATTATTCGTAATACAATAGACCATGTATAGTAACATCGCCCTGGGGATAAGATGATAATTACAAGCACAAATTATCTAAGCACAAGAAAAATCTATTTCACCAGCAAAGCAGTGCATGTATGCGGAAGAGAGATGAGATGAGATAAAGAAAATGGCACAAAAAGAGACAGCAATGTTATCAAAAAAGAGAAGATGGCGAGAATTTTACTTTACTGTCTAAACAAAATCTTCACAGGTTGCAAAATCTAACGAGTTCTTCCATATCATTGCTAACCCTGAGATATCTAGAAGTGTCATTTAATAATACATTCACCCAACTTATAAATTGATTTCTACCAAAAGAGGGGAAAAAATAATAAGCAAATCTTCAAAATTTAGATTACTATATTTGGGGGAAAAAGAATAGCAAGATTCCTATTATCTTATGGTTGTTGGTTGTTGGTCCCGAAAAAACATAGAAGATTAGTAGTGTACATTTTGACTATGCAGTAACTCAACCACAGCAGAAACCACTCCCTTTCCCTCCACAGAAAGGTCGAACCCTGGTTCCTCAATCTTCCTATTCAAAAGCTTGTCAAGCTCCCCTCGCAATTTCTGCAAAATTCATTAACATGATCAACCGCAAAATTCTTTGTAATGTTGTTTTAACTAAGATTTACTAAAAACCCATTGCATTAAAATCTTAGCATGTCAAGAAAAATCCAATATAAGTAGAAATTAGTTTGAAGTTCATCATGCAGCTGTTAAGCATCATAATAACATGAGATAAAGTGTGTTATTAACAAAAAAGAGTATTTTTGTCCGACCAATTAAAAGATGACCAAATTATACATGCATTCTTTAGATGAGGGTGTTTTTTTTTAATTAAAAAAACACACTTCTATACACAATTTCCTAAAAGAACATACATATTAAAAAGACTAAAGAAGCAATTACCCGTATCAACTCTAACACACTCTTTGATGCAGAGAAATGAAGGTAACCACCAAGCATTTCAATACCCTCCCCAGTTTTGCTTGGAATGAGATTGCCACCAAATAGTAACAAAGCATATTCTGATATGTTTGTCGAATCTCGGATAAAGATACTAGTTGTCTTCACCTTTTCACTGTAAACCATGTAAGGCAGAGGGAAAGTATGAATCCCAGCATTAACGGAAGCGGGATGGATGTCCACTTTCCCAACTTCTTTTGTGTAGAATGCCGTACGCTTTCCTCTTCTTTTGCATTGTACAACATTTGGGTAGAGCCCAGCACACAAGATTGCACATACCATCTCCAAATCATGGCTATACTGGTTGTAAGCCTACATGACACATGCACATATATGAGTCTAGTACTCCTCCAACATCAACTTCAGATGCATATGAATCATGTAACACAACCTCAGAAGATGGGAATAGAAGACCATGGTAAAAATACAACCACTATGTAATAGCAAAAATCTAAAGATTAATCATGCATATTAATAAAACAACAGTCAATTAACCACCTCCTAAAAGGAAAGATGAGAGGGAGAGAGAAAAGAAAGCTTGCTATTGAACTTGAAAAAATGAGAGCTCACATTAGCACCCTTGGATTTGTTCACAAAGCCTATATCTGATAGTAGATCCAGAAACTGGTTTCTCATATCCTCCATCATCTGCAAGGTTACTGGAGATAGATAATTTTCCCAACAGAAATCTCTTTCCCTTCTATTGCATTTTGCATCCTTATAACCTTCAAATGCTTTGAGAAGTGCTATGTGGTCACTGAATTATTAAAAAAAGAAAAAAGAAAAAAAAGATATTTAGATTTTCCATACACCAACAAAATGAACCATTTTGGGGGAAAAATCTGCAAAAGCCTAAGAGTAGGATGGCTGAGCTCAACAGCTCACCTGCAAGAATCACCGGCAAATGATCTTTTTGCTGCATCAGCTTCCTCTTTCCTATTTATTGGAAGGACAAATGGATCACGGTGTGCAAGGGCAGCCGCAATTGTTAAAGCGGGATTGAGGCATTGAAAGATGGCTCCCATTAGAAGCATCTTTCCGATATTTGGATCCACAGGCAGTGTGCAGAGATGGCGTCCTACAAGGCATTAATTAGGATTACAGTAAATCAACTATGGCAAATTAACAATAGAGAAAGAAGACAAATATCATGCTACATACCAAGTGGAGTAAGGTCTTCCATATCATCTAAAGCTCCAATTGTTTTAAGAAGTTCAATTGCATTTTGAACAGACAGGGCATCTGGAGGCTGAAGTGCCTTTGCCAAAAAAGACCCAACAGTTCCAAGCTGCAAGCTTTTGATATGGAGGCACAGCTCTTGCAAAGGTGTACGAAGAATTTCAGGCAGCTGATATTCAAGCATTGAATCGTGGATTATTCTTGGATACAATTTATAACAAACCCCAGGTTGAACACGGCCAGCACGACCTCTTCTCTGAAATTTCTCACCATAAAAACACACAGAGCTTTTCAGTAAGAGATAGACTTAGCAACAACAGCTAAAATGAAGAGAGAACCTTAAATTCCCATGTCACTGCCATGGTACCAAGTAAATACCTGACGTGCTGAAGCCTTTGAAATCCATGATGGCAACAGGCAAGCCAACTTGTTTAGAGCATCATAGCTGGTTTCCTTTGCCTTTCCACAGTCTACAACATACACAACATCATCTATGGTGATACTACTCTCTGCAATATTTGTCGCCAGAACAATTTTTCTACAAAGACACAGAGAAAATAAAAATTAGAAAAAACAAAAAAGTACCAAAAAATTAAGGTGACGAGATTAAAGGTGCTTTAAATGATTATAACTATGAGAGGCCTACAACATCTGACTGACATTTCACGATAAAGGAGCACAAAAAGAGAAATGTTTTCAACAAACAAATAACACAAAAAGTGACAAGCTGATAGCCAATAGATTAGTAAAATCCAGCTGGACTGCTATGCCAAAGTAACAGACAAACAATCTTTTCCAATTTAATGATATTCATTGCACAGAAAGTGCAAAACAAACATGATAATAGAATCTGATCTCACCCTAGGAAACCTATTTAACCAATAAGAGTTAACAACTGACAAGTAAATGCGGTAACCCATCTACAAGCTTGTGTTCTCCAGCAAGTTCATGATGATCAATGACACATTATATTAAAGAACCAAAAAGAATGGACCTAAATCTTCAAGGAATTCTATATAAAATTCTTCTTATAGGTTTTTTAATATATCTTCTCAGTTTCGTACACATTAATTAAAAAAAGAATGGCAACATCATAGCATAGCAAAATATTGTAAGCACAAAGGCCATATTGGCATGGGGAACAAGGTTATCTCGATGTGAATTTTCCATTCCAATAGTTTTCAAAAATCACAAACCCCATTCTTCACAAAGTCGGGTTGCAGAAAATAAGGAATTCGTATGAATTTATACTGACCAATATGGAAGTGCAATGAAATCTAAATTATGATAGCAAAGTTAGTCAGGTATTTATTAAAGTGAGTAATTCCAAACAGTGAGTGGCACAATCATATGTCTGTAAAGTCCACATATGAATATTCTCACTGGCACACCATTAATAACTAAGAAATTAACAACCCCGGTCCTGTACTAACAAAATATCACACAGGGCAGAAGAAATCATTCAAAATTTTGAAAACAGGATGTGATTATCAGCAGAATCATATTCTCAAAGTGCAAATAAAAAATGGAAACTAGAAATCTGGACTTAAACTTATGCATGCATGAGTTAACTCTATGGAAGAACTGATCAGAGTTTCAGGTAACTGTCATGTTGTGCCAACTGAGCTCACTAAAAGTCAAAATTATTAGAACTTCCATCAACTCTCATACACAAAAATAAACTCTTTACATATGATAATTAACTCCTGCATACATGAGTTGAGGAGAGGACTATATACATATATTAAATGCCACTAGAGTAACAGAATTAACATCAAGGTATTAACCTCTTGTTAGGGGGCGGACGGTCAAATATTTCACGTTGATTGATGGTTGGCATTGAACCATGTACAGGAAGGACTAGAAACTTGCTCGGATCTCCAAGAAATCTGTTTACTTTAATCTTGTCAAGTAGCTTACAAATCTCATCCCAACCCGAGAGGAATACAAGAATTGCTCCATCACCTTCATGGCGACAGATATATTCAACTGTTGACTCCACCTAAAAATAATGTTCAACAAAAGGTATATGGTTATACAGACTCTCAGTTGAGTGGAGGTGCAGGAAACAATAGTCAATAGTAATCAACAATACAGGAAGTAAGAAGAAAATTCCTGTTCTTATAAATACAAGACACAGTGAAAAAAAAAAAGTAGTGGAAATAAATTGCAATATTTCAGAATAAGATGCTGCCTTGCAACATTAACCATCAAAAGGAGCAAAATACTTTAGTAAGCAAGCAACCACTAAAACATCATCAGAGAGTTGCATATTCTAGGCACATTTCCTCAACACCATAAAGTTTCATAATGGCAATTAAGCAAGTCAATTACCACAGTAGACATTTCTCAGATCAAAGTACATACCAAACCCAAATCAAGCTGTGAACCTGACCAAGCTTCAAGAGATGCTCGAGTAGATGCACTGTAATTTTTATAGGTAGAATCAATATCAACATCCTACATAAACAAAGCAGTTGTTTGAAATAAGTATTTAATGTAATCAGAGAACGACTTCTTAGCTGCAAAGCGAATGTTGAGGAAAAATGCATATTTTGTCTGTTCACTAAGAAAGCATTACATCTGCACCTACAAGATAAAAACCTAGGCATCAATATAAAGATTCAGCAACAAATTTGAGAGGGAAGCCACATGATCTTTGAAACCATCCTTACACAGTATCAACAATTAAAATTAGCAAAAAGCCATAAACTACAGAATGTCATTTACAAGAAAGGTCCAAACAAGTACAAAAGTATTTTAGATTATGAATTCTGTAAAAAATTCTGCATGTTTCCAGACCTAAGTCAGTGAATTAAAATAAGCAAAACTCTATTTACATCAAAGTTGACCTACAAAAAGCGCAGCTACATGAGAAAGTGTATGGATATTTGAACCTATACTCCTGAAGAAATATAGATGTGTCAAACCCAGATTCATGCAAACATCTGCATTTCTAACTACCAAGCAGCTAAGCATGAAGCTGCAGGAAACCCAACAAAATACTAACCATCATTTTCAATAATAGCCATTGGTTAGCAGGCACATAATATGTTTCAATATTTCCTGCAGAGTGAGATCATTTTGTCTCTCCTATTGGCTGAAAATAATTAAATTAAAGATCAATCCAGATGAAGGAATCAGGGACCCCTGTTTTCTTCAAAATTGTCCCTATATGCATATGCTATATTTAGTAAGGATTAGTTCAGAAAAGTATATCAACAAAAAATGACATGAAGTAAAATTCGATAACTGGCGATCATCATAAAACCTTTTCAGAATTTACTCAAGCAAATGTAAATTAGGTTGGTTAGATTCATAGTTCTAAACATGCCTCAAATAAAGCAGTTAAATGATCTTTCTTTGAATCTTGCTCTCTCCTTTTTCTTCTTGAGTTTCCCTGGAAGCTGTCAAACTCTGACTTTATGTTGTAATGGGTTTTCTGCAAAACATCTTCTAGAAATAAATCTGCCACAGGAAAAGTCAATCCCTGCCAATACATTTAAATATAAATGAATAAAAAGTAAATATAGCAATAACTATAATGACAATAATAATGAGTTTGATATGCAAGTAAGGTACATGCATTCAAAAAGTTCATAAATACAAGTTCCGCTTCAATAAAATTGAAATGATTATTATACCGGAATGTGTATAGTTGGGGCATTTCCAAAATATTTGGAGAACAAGTCAGCATTAATGGTAGCACTAATCAGGATGAGACGGAGATCTGGACGCCGGGGAAGAAGGTCACACAAAATTATTAACAAAAAGTCTTCATTCATTCCTCTTTCATGAATTTCATCAACTAGCAAATGGCTCACATGGTTTAAATCTGGGTCCTCAACCTGTTCACATCAAATTTGGGATAGAAAGAATACAAAATGTCAAAAAGTTAAAGGTTCTGCAAGGATTTCCACAAATACAATAACAGAAATTTGGGGGGAGGGGAACCTGGGAGGTAATTTACAATAGACAATTTTGTTTCCTATNACCTAGAACAAGCTCGACCCAGAATTAGTTCGACTCAAAGTAAGCTCGAACCAGGTTAAGCTTGCCACAACGATCAATCCAAACAGCTGCTCAACAAATCAAAGATAAACTCCAATCCCAGATATTTCGGAAGGGATAAGATCAACTCCATTAGCAGCGCACGATCACGAAGATCACGGGATTACAAATCGACTCTGATTGCAATCTCGAACTTATCTCTCTCCATTAATTACAAACTTGTATAAAAACCTCTAAAACGATGAGAAAAGGGTTAGCAAATTTATTCAAGCATATTACATTGTTCTTGTAAGCCCTCAAAAGTAATAAGATAACAATAGACGTAGGCTTAAGTTCTAACTTGCCAAACCACATTAAAAACCCTTTTGTGCTCTTTACATTATTGCATTCTTTATATTCAATTGCTGGTTTATCTTTAATCATGCATGCATTAGCTCCGATTCCGTCAAGGTCAATTGGTTCTCTTAGGTTGGTGCGAATTTCATATCAATAGCTCTAATTGATGGATACATAAAAGTTGGGCTTGTGTTTGATGTAAGAAGGGTTTTTAATGAGAATTTGAGTGAATTAATATCGTTGTGTGGAATGCTATGATGGCTGTTTATGCATAACGAGGAGATAAAAATTTAGTACTTGAGCTTTCTCATTTATTGGAAACAACAGGTTTTGCCCCGGATTTATATAGTTTTTTGGTGGTTTTAACGGCTTTTTGTAATGCAGGTTTGGATTTTGAGAGTGAGAAATTGATGAAGAGAATTAGGGAGCATTAAAATAAACGAAAAAAAAAAAAAAGAATCCTAGAAAAGTGTTAACCCTATTTTCGCACATAACTGGTTGCACTGGTGGTTTGGCACACTAATATTGTTCCAACTGTGAGTCAAAACAGGTTAATTACAAAATCATATTAATCATATATTTAATATTACTTAGGCCTCGTTTGGATTAGGGGATTCTAAATGAATGATTTCATTAAATTCATGGATTTGATAAAATCCTTCGTTTGGTTTACAAAATAAAAAAGCCGAAATCCATGAATTTTGGAAAATCTACCACCCCCCAAAATCTTTCATTTTTTAGGGTTTTAAGATCCCACCTACCAGGTGGAATTTTGCCAAATCCATCAGTTTTAATAAAATGAGGGATTTTGTTAATATTTTAATTTTCCAATACTATCATTGTTAATAATTTAATAACCTAGTAATTATCTTTTACCCTAATTAAAAGAAATATATTTGTCGTTCTCTCTTTTTAGCTCTTCACCTTTACATCATCAACATCTTCAGAGCATACCAAAGAAATAATTTACCTGTGAGTTTCCATTCCTTTAATTAATTATTTTCAATTTCTTATTTGCAAAGAGTTTTTTTTTATTATTTCAATTTCTCATGATGATTCCTTTTGTTATCTAGGTAAGAACTTATTAGTTGTGACTTTTTGTTTTTCATGAAATATTGAATCAATAACACCATTGCAAATAGCCCTCAAGCTTGTCATATATATATTGGTCATTTTGCAAAGCAACGGATCCCACAATATATAGATTGGGGACAAACTCTGGTTCTATCTTACAATTTTGTCTATGAGCTTTCTTGTGCCATACATGCTTGAGATTTATATGAAATTATTCAATTATTGAAGTTATCATGAATGAAGATAGTTGATGATATATTATATTAATTTGGAATTTTTTTTTTTTTTTAAACCAAATCACAAAAAATCATTTATTACAATTCGACTTCTCTATCAAATATAATTTAACTTGTATTCAATTAGATGAAAGTTGAATTTTTGTTGGTTTTGGATATTGAGGGTGAAGTTGGAAATTATTTATCTAATCTATGGCTTGTATTCATCTAACTAAACATGAGTGCATGACAATTTGAATCAACAATCCATGGATTTTATATTCAAATCAAACAATAAAATTTATCAAATACATATATTGAATCCATGGATTGTAAAAAATCCATGGATTTTAAAATCCCTCAATCCAAATGAGACATTATTTGGATTAAATTGGTATACATTGAATCCTATGTAATTATTCACATACATATTTCACACATGTAATATTTATATCAAATTGTTATTCTTAATTTCTTTATTATTTGTTGCTTTATTCAACATTAAATTAACTTCAATACAAACCGTTCTTATTCACAAAAATACTATCACAAATATATAGTTTCTAATCTATTATTTTTGTTAGTTTTAAATACTCTTTATATTATATAATCTCTTAATTATGTCCATATATTGCGCAATATGTAAATGATACAATTAGGAGATTCAATGGATCGTTTTCTTCCAACATAATGCCTATAACTTGGCAATAGATATCAACCAATTGAAACATCCAAAATTTTCAAGCAAACATGGTATGAAAGCTACTTTCATAAACAACATTATATTATATACAGACAACAATACTTAAAATGCAAGCAATAAACCTACTTGCACAATGCGCAGGCCTTACGCCTAAATTACATATATGTTATAGTATTGATAGATAAAATGTTAGAGCATTGATTTAAAATTTATTTAAATAACTTGTGGTTAAAGATTTTTTTGTTCTTGATTTATTTAAATAATTACAAAATTTCTCCAAATCCAATAAATTACCTAACTACCCTTGATATGTTTAAATAATTAGAGAATTATCTTCATATATAAACCCATTTTTTGCCCACACAACACACAACTAAACACGACACAACCCTAAGGGTGCGTTTAATTCGGAGAATGTTTTATTACTGAAAAGGTAAGATTACCATCAAGATAGACTACCTTAAAGATTGCGGGGGAATGTTATATCAATATGTTTAGTTAGATTAGTGGCAGTTTCCAGCCATATCCACGATGATCTAGCTGTTTTTGGTTAGATCAAAGGCCGAAAACAACTAGATCGTTGTGGATCTAATAAGAAACAGCCACAAATGGCTGATCTATTTTGGTCATTTTCGGTCAGATCCACGACAATCTGGCCTTTTTCGGCCTTCAATTTGGCTGAAAACAGCCACATCGGCTCACGACTAGCCAAATCCCGTTGGTCGTGCGTCAATCGCTACCGGTGGTGGGCGATGGTGGCTAGGGGTATTTTGTTAACTTTTAAACTTTTTGTGGCTAGGGTGTTTTAGGTAAATTCTAAAATGTAGGGGGTCTGTGTGATTGTTCTTTGGTAGATATTTGAGGGAAATTGTGTCTAGAATGGTATTTAATTAAAGGAAAAATGGGTATAAAATTAAGATTATCCTGGTAATCTTTAAATACCACCTCTTGAGGAGGTAATCTGATTACCCCTTATTTAACCCACAATACTCACTATTGGTATTAAAAGATTATCGAAATCTTTTATTACTTAACAAGCAAGCAAGGGAATGTCCAAAATTAAAGATAGATTACGAGAGTTATCTTTCCAAAGCCCTAACCAAACACACCTTAACTACATTTCCCCATTCCGACGCTCGACTAGTTAAGCATCGTCTCTGGTCTCGACACTCGATTGCAACTGGTGAACTTGTTTTTCATTCTTTCGAAGTTTAAGTTATAATTTGTTTAAAGAGAGACAAAGGGAGTTTCAAAGATTATTAGCTTCTTCTTTGAAGTGGGTTCTCTCAAAAGCTTCATTTTCTCCTTTATAGGCTTATAGTTCCCGATTTCGTAAGTTCAAGGTATGTTTTTTTCTTTGTCTGATGATAAAGAGTAATACGGATAGTCCTTAGAAGACTACCTAGATTTGGGCAAATTGCATTAGCTATAATTTCTGAATTTAGTTTTGTTGATACAGAATTCTGCACCAACCAGCAAGATCCGATCGACTTTGTCGGGATCGGAACTGATGTTGCGTGATTACGGGTAATCAGCGATGAGTGAATGATAACGCCAGAAAGTAAATGACAAAGAGAGCTTTTAAAGTGGTTCGGCGAAGTTAACAACCTACGTCCATTATGTTTTTTGTATATGTTGTGAGAGCTTACAATGTAGTTTTTATCTAGAATTTGTATCCCCCTCCTCATCATTTTAGGGGGTTTATATACAAGATTTACATAAAGGAAAGAGTGAAATTAAGGGGATTACAAATGATTTGAATTATAATTCCGATATCCTTGAGATTGGGCGCTATAATCGTGCAACGACAATTGTTGATCCAGTCGTTCCCGTGATATCTGAGATCTGAAGTAATCTGGGGTTGATTGATTAATTCCTCAGACTATCCGTGACTAGCTTGCGCTGGGTCGAGCTACGATTCAACGAGCTTATGCTGAGTCGATCAATCATAGTTGTTGGGATCATTCTAGGTCGAGCTATATTCTCACGTTAGCCTGAGCTGGGCAGAGAAACCACACACAACACTTGCCCGCTAGTGTTCGATGTTCGTTTCGGGCTTCGAAGAGTACCGCTTGATTTAACACCAAGCTCGACTTCAATAATGAGTCTCTGAGTGCATGCTTGATTAGGTTCCACGACAAAGCTTACGTCTGGTTGACGTTCTTCACACTTGGACATTATTACCTGTGCCACTTGTTAAAACTTAGAATACAAAAAGTTAGGTGGTCAGTTATGTTTCATTGCGCGTGGGTGATAACAGCTGTTCACCTGCGAAGTTGAGGCGTCGTGCGACGACGGTTATCATTGTAATAAATCCGATGGTTTGTCACACCTCATGGATGGTTGACACATGGCCATGTCTAAAGGCTGAGATTGCTCAACGAACAAAGGTCTAGGATCAGTTGTAAGTCGATGGTTGAGATTGAACTCTGCCTTTTCGTCTTCCATGCAAAAAATACTACAAAAGGTGGCGAATATCGTCAGAATAGCCACTCTGAAAGTTCTTCCACCCACTTGTTTTTCTTTGCCGTTGCTCTTACGTCATCGTGGTGGTCTTTCTTATGAGTTTTTAACACTCTTCTTTATTCGTGTAAGACTTCTTTCTCTTCTTTACTAATTTTTTTGACTTTTGTGCTAAAGGGTGGCCATTGTAGTGGCCACATTGGATGTTTTAAGGTTTTAGTAGGGTTTTTGGGGTGCATTTCTAGCGGTCTTGGGTTTTAAAGGGGTTTAATCCCAATGGCCACCGGTGTCTTGGGTAGGTCGCATGACTTCATTGTGTTACGCGAGCTATTTTGGGCGCCTGAGGTAGAAGCGAATGTGGAATGGTCACCAAGTTGTTCAAGCTTTAACACATGTTCACTTCTTTTTTCAGGCACCCAGAATTGAGTTACAACCATGTCCTCAACTAGCAGTCACACAATAGATCGAATGTTCCATTCACTGATTGGCTCGACAGCTGTAAAACTCCCCTCCAGTCAAGTATTCTCTGAATATCCCTCAATGAGAATCTCAAGGATACATGTCTGGAAAACGAGTTGTATTTAGAAAAAATATCTATGTAAGGATAATAATAGTAATATCCAATACAGGCATATAAAATGTCATGCAGGATCCAAACATATAATTTCAAAACTTTAAGAATTTATCCATAAAATACACATTCGAAACATATTCATAGGGAATATTCCAAAAGGTGTTTCACAAATATTTATCATTTACATTATTTACATCAAGATAAAAACATCGAGATGACAATAAATCATCTCCCCTCACGTGTAGCCCCGCTGTCTCTAGCATTCTTCGCTTCTGGTCTACCTGTAAAGCAATCAACAATAAAAGGGTGAGCGTTAATCGCTCAGTAAGGAATGATCCATTTCATTCTAAATGTGTTATTTGACCTTTATTTGAACATATTTGGTAACACATCACTTATCTTTTACATCTAGGGATACTTCCCCTTTTATTTTATAAATTGTAACACCCCACTTGAGGTGCGTACTTACGATTTGCTGTAATACTTAGAGGATTCACTGTTTTAGCTTCAATTGAGTTTGTATGTTGTTGTGGTTAATTTGTTAGCCTTTAATGAAAATGGTATGTTGTATTGGTTAGGTGTTTGCTTTGGTTTGGTTGAAATTTGGTAAAGTTTGGAAATTTGAGCTTCGCCGCGGCGATGAGGAGCTGCACCCACGGGTAGGCTCTGCCGTGTTTCGCTGGGGCGACGTATTGTTCTTCGCCACGGCGATGAAGTCCTGCAACCTATGGTGTAGGTTCTGGAGGTTTTCGCCGGGGCAAAGAAAGATTCTTCGCCGCGGCGAAGGGTGTAACAAAATGTTTATTAAATTTCTAGAGAATTCTTCTTTGGGGCATAATGACCATTCTACCCCTAATTAGCAAGAAAAGTGGGGAGTAAAATGCAAGGAAATTTTATGGAGAATGGGTTAGTGTGGGGGTGTGAGTGAAATGATTTAAAAGACAAGGATGAAATTCCTAAGGAAGGGCAAGGGTAAAATGGGAATGAATGAAGATAATTTGAGCTAAAAAGGGGTTAAGTGTAGTAAACCCTTCATTCACCCTTCTTCCACCGCCTCTTCCATTCTCCATTTCCTCTCAATTCTTCCTTCAAGCTTTCAAGGATTTTTGAGCTGTTTTTAGTTGGATCTTGGTAGAGAATTGATCTAAGGCATCCTACGGTAAATATTTCTGCTTAAATGTGAAGTTTTACATATATGTGTACCTTGAAAGCTTATGATTTGATTGTGTAAAGTTGTAGAGAAAGGACAAACATTTAAAGGAAAGGAAAGTGCAAGTGTGATCCCTCCATTACAAGGTAAGTAAATCCTAACCCAAGTTGAGATTTGAGAACTTTCTTAAACAGAGAGTTAATAGCAATTATGTAAGTATGTATTTACATGTGATATGCTATATTATTAAGAGTTAAATGGAGATAATTATTGCTTTGTGGTTGTGCATGCACTTCAATTTTGAGAAGTGAGATGTGGGTTGGGAATGTAGTTTGAGATGAATTGAAGGATATTGAGAAATCCTTTTTGGAAGTGTGATCCTATGGCAGGAGTTATGACTATGTGAGGGAGTTTTCTCCCATTATGGATGGTTAGAGAAAGACATAGACTTATTGTTATAGTAGAATCTTGTTATGCACTTGAGTTGTTTGATGAAATGCCTAATAGAGGTTTGAGTATGAGTAGTGAACCTTAATTCTTGCAACATTGCATGTTGACATTTCATAAGTGCATTAGTGGAGATGAACCATCCTTATGCAATGATTGTGCATTGAGAAGCGACTTAAGAAAGAGTGGAAAACTTTGTGTGTGCACTTGCTCTTTGAGTAGAGAACTTTGTGAATGCAACTACTCTAAGGGTAGAGAGAATGAAAAGTGCTAGAGTAGAGTGAATGAGAAGAGCATTAGAAACGGGTTGGTGCTTTGTGATCGTCACCCGATAGTTGTGAACAACGGGTGGATGCTTTGTGATCTCCTTCCGATAGTTGTGAAAAGCGGGATGGTGCTTTGTGATCTCCATCCGATAGTGGTGACAAGTGGGATGGTGCTTTGTGATCTCCACCCGATAGTTGTGAAAAATGGGTTGGTGCTTTGTGATCTCCACCCGAAAGTCACGAAGAGTGGGATGGTGCCATGTGAAATCCACCCGGTCGTGCCTCCGATAAGATGAGGCCGTGCCATATAGCAAAAGCTAAGACAAAGAGTTGGGTGAAAGAGGAATAATAAGATGAGTGTAAGGAAAGAATTAGAGTGAATTACGGGGACAGTCGAGTAGAGGATTTACTTACTGAGCATTATTTCGTGCTCACCTCGTTGTTTTTCTTTGTGATTGCAGGATCTAGGTGAAAACGCGATTGGATGGGTGTCGACAAGTGAAGAGCAATTGTCACACTGTCCACTGTTTAAATATCATTTTGTAAAGGATATTCTGTTTTGTATAAATGATGTTTATATGTAATAAAAGAAAATTTTGGGCCCATTTTCTTTTGCCACTATACATATGTTCTACTTTATATATTTCTATAAGTACCCTAGTATAAAGTAGTCATTACATTTTTGGTATCAGAGCAAAGATTTTGGGATCTGACGGTGTACTATTCTCATCGCTACGACGTCCAATAACCAACTGTGTGAGTTAATTCTTTCCTTACCATACGTGTTTCATTTTAGTTGATCAAATGTGGTTGTTTTGTAGATGAGGCGTAGTACCCGAAAGCATGATAAAGATGTGATGAATGAGGGAGAATCTTCTCACCCACCAGAAGCTACGCCCCCTCCCTTGGATGAAGCTAGAGTTCGGGGGATTGTACAACAAGTTATGGCTGAAACCCAACGGAGAGTTGTAACCCCCGTACAGGTACCATCAACTACGAATGTAGGAACAGAACAACAGGTACCTCCCCCAATACAGAATAGAGTTGAACCAATTTATGGTCTTCCTAGTCAACATAAACCCTCAGAGTTTAAGGGTACTATGGATCCAGTAATAGTGGAAGAGTGGTTTAGATTCGTAGAGCGTACCACAGGCTTATTCCCCATGACAGACCGGGAGAAGATCCAGTATGCAAGTTTCTTATTTCAGGGTGATGCTCGAATTTGATGGGAATTAATGGAAGAAACTCATGATGTGGCAACGATGACTTGGGAAGAGTTCAGACAAGAATTTGAGGCCAAGTATAGAACAGAGGACNAACATTGTAAGCTAATGCAAACAACACATCAACACTTCTAATAGCAACCATTCAACACCATGTGGCCTCCAATACTACAATTTTTGCCACAATCAGTATCCACACTTCATTTTCTTCAATCAAACATAACAACTCATAAAACATAAAGAGCAATAACTTCATGTATAATGAATTCAAGGCAATAAGTAGAATAAATGAGTTCAACTACACTTGCCATCAACTAATTCTATGCCTTAAAGCCTTAATTTAAGGTTTCATAAAAATCTACAAACCCTAGCATAAACCCTAAAGTCATGGGAGGTTCTTCCTTACCTTTTTAAAGACTTCCTCCAACAAATCCTTTGCCTTTGACTTCTTTTACACCTTAATCCTACATATATAACATTATACCTCAACATCTACCTCAAATCTTCAAATCACATCAAAACTAAAGTTTTTAATCCTTACCTTAAACCCTTCAAATTGAAGATCCAAGGCTCCTATCTTGTTCTCCTTGAAAAATTATGCAAAACTCCTTGAAAACCTAGAGAAAGAAAGCTTGTTTCATGGAAGATTTGAGAGAAAATGGAAGAAATGTTGAAGAAAGGCTCTCTCCTTTGGCTTGAACGAATTTCATCTCATTTATAGGAAAATATTTCATTTATTTTCCAAAATTATGCAATTGGCCCAATTATTTTAATTGTATAACTCATAAGTCCTTAATTCTTCATATAAGGGCATTTTGGTCATTTCACACTAGACATAATTATTACTTAATTAATGCCATTAAATGCAATGAAGCCTACTCATCCTTGACTTTTTCAATGCTTATACATAGGCAAAATGACCATGTTGCCCCTAATGCCTTTCTATGGATAATTGATTCATACCGTTCCAAATGAATCGACTATTTTGCCGTTAGTTATGTTTTATGCTATTTAACATAAAATTAACATCTAAAGGATTATTTTGAGTTAGGAAGATACCTTTGACATCTTGGGTATTACAACAGCACTAGGGGATGTGTCACCCGAGATATCCAAAGAGTTTGTCGCCAAAAGCTCGAACCACGACACTACGGGCTTGTTCGACCATGCTTCGATCCGACTGGCTCATTCCCCGCCGTCTCTAGCTCACAGGCTATGAAAAGAGCCACAATCCTCGATCACCCTGAAGGATCTGTGACTGCCTCTAAGGCGGTTGGTAGGAAGAGTGCCACTGAGCCCTCTGAGGGGCCAGTGAAGAAGATGTCTGAGCCAACTGAAGGCTCAAGAAAAGGTAAAGCACCCGAGCAGCATGATGGCTCAAGGAAGAAGAAGGTGACTGAGCCTCAAGGGCGCTCGAGCAAAGAGGCTGCCACGTAGGCTAGCAGCCTTAAAAAAAGCACGGCCAAAAATTGGCCAGGAAGAAGCTTGCCCTTACGGGTGTGACAACTGCTTCAGGGGGGAGTAGACCTAGCTCGTCCAAGCCAATGGATGGGGAGACGGGCAAAGTGATTGAGGCTGACATCGATGCTCTGATCGACCAACTCCCTAACCATATCGGTGTTAGGGCCATGGTGGCCAAGGATTGCATCACCCCACGAACGTTCGCAGCCGTCAGGGACTCAGCTCCCTTCCAGATATTGGCTTTAACTTTCAGCTACACGGCTAAGGTACTAGTAGCTAGCTTCCCTTTTTTGAATGCTGATTTCATTTCTTGCTCATTTCTCACCTTTTCGTTTTTAGGTTTCCATGGCGAGCCAACTCTTGTACAAAGAATGCCAAAGAATGCAGCGAAACCTTGGAGGGAACTCACAAGGGATGGATGCTGGCAGAGACGGTAAAAGAGGATGCCTTAGCTGTATAGAAAGAAAGGGAGGCTAGGTAAGCTGAGCTTGAATGCCTTAAGGAGGAAGTTGCGGCCTTTGGGGTCAAGGAAAGGGAGTTCCTTGACAAACTCAAGGCGAGCGAGGTTGCTCGGGGTAAGGCTGAAGCTAAGGCAGCGGAGGCCGACCAAAGTTTAGCTCAGTAGCAAGGAGCCAATAACAAGCTAAACTCTGAGCTTTCCTCGACCCAGAAAACAGCAACGAGCTGGGAGGCCAAATTCAAGCAGGCTTCACTAGACCTTACCCAGGAAACGGTAGGTCAGCAAAATGCCGAAGCTGAGGCCGAGCAACTCAAGCTTATGATTGAGGAGCTGAACGAGGTCGTCACTACCCGATCCTGGGAGACGTCGGTCTTTCTCATATATAAATTATGGGAAGCTCATCCATTGATTGACTTTTCTTTCCTTCCATGAGCTTATCAAAAAGAGGTCGAAAGGATGCAGGTCGAGGCTCAAGGGATGACCTACGTGTACTCAAATGACTCCAGGGAAGACGATAAGGGCCAGGAAAAGGTCGAGGAGGGTGGCGAGGAGGCTAGGCCCAAGCTAGAGGTCAAAAACCTGGTTCCTCTTACCACAGTCCTTTTGAGTGAGGTTCTCGAACACGAGGTCGAAGACGAACGCCCTGCTCCCACATCAGCCTGAAAAATCTTAGTTTTTTTTTTTTTTTTTGTCTTTTTTTTATTGTCCGAATGTAATTAAACTTTTAGTTAATGAAAGAACATTTTTCAACGTTTCTCTTTTGAGCAATGATTGTTTCATTTCTGCGGAGTCATTTAATTTGTCTTAATCGGACTTTGGGACCCGAATTTTACTCCAAGTCATGCGTAGTTTGCTTCTTTAGGAGCTTTTCAGAGTTTTTTGTGAAAAAATCTTTATGCGACGTTTGGCATCGATTTCAGACTCGTCGTCCTTTTCGGGCTTTCGTCACCGACTTGAGGCTGATTTTTTTCAACATGCTTTTTCTTGTATTTTTCCAAGTTTAACTTCGTCGACCTGGGATTTTCAATCTTGATTTATGTGAGGAAATCTAATGCAACGATAAACTTCGATTTTAGACTTTATTGTCCCTTTCGAGTTCTTTGGTCACTGGCTTAGAGTCGATTTCCTTTTACGTGTTTTTTTCTTGATTTTAAAACTCAAGTTTAACTTCGTTGATTTAGGATGTTTTATCCCCAAAGACTTGGATTTTGGCGAGGCTTTTTCGAGGTAAGCTGCCTTTCCTGGACTCTTGACTCTGAGTTTTCTTTTGGAATTTCATCACTTAGGTAGCGATTTATTGATCAATAGTTAATTGCCAACAAACTAAAAAATGTAAATTATGAACAAAGCAAGTACTGAATAATACCTCTCTTATTGATCAAGTGTTTCGATCGTAAACATCCTTATAAGAAATGCAGTTCATAGAAATAAATTAGAACCCGCGCTATTTATTGGTAATACCTTTGTAAGTGCTCGGCGTTCCAAGCTCGCATTATTGCTTCGCTGTTGAGGCATTCCCACCTGGGTCTAAGTGTCCCCAAGTTCAGGTTTTGGGTACCCTGGACGACCTTCCTGAGAACCAGATTGCCCACTTCAAAGTCTTTGTTTCTGACTTTAGTATTGAAATACCGCTTGGCCCGCTGTTCATAAAAGGCAAGCCTTAACTGAGATTTGGCCTGATGTTCTTCGATCAAGTCTAACTTAAGCAGAGTAGGTCTTTGTTGGCTTCTTCTTTAAAGATTTCTCTTCAGAACGAACTAATTCCTACTTCGATCGGGACCATTGCTTCACATCCATAAGACAAAGAAAACAGGGTCTCACCGTCGAGCTCTTGGTTGTCATTCTATAAGGCCATAGAGCTTCCGGTAGCTCGTCGACCCACCTCCCTTCAAGGTTGTTGAGCTTCCTCTTTATGTTGTGCTTGATTACTTTGTTCACAGTCTCAACTTGTCATTGGCTTGAGGTCGGTAGACAGTTGTGAAACTCCTTTTGATGCCGAGCTGCTTGTAGAAGGTTCCGAAATCTCGAAATCTTTGCTATAGAATTGTTTCCCATTATCGATTATTATTGTGTGGGGAATTTTAAACTGACAAATTATGCTCTTATAGACAAAATCTTTCAGCTTGTTCGACGTTATCGTTGCCAATGGCTCGATTTCCACCCACTTGGTAAAGTAATCTACAGCAACAAACGCGAACTTAACGCCCCCTTTTCCCTGAGACAAGGGGCCAATAAGATCGATGCCCCAAATCGCGAATGGCCAAGGGCTTGTCAGAGTGGTCAATTCTTGTGGCGAAGCTTGCAGAATGTCTACAAATCTCTGGCATCTGTCACATCTGTGGACGTAGTCTGCCGCATCATCATAAACTGTTGGCCAATAGTGTCCCTAGCGGAGCACCTTGTAAGTTAGAGATCTGATCCCTACATGGTTTTCGCAAATGCCCTCATGTATCTCTCTTAGAACATAATTTACATCTTCGTGGTCAATACATCGCATTAATGGTACATTGAAGCCATGCTTGCACAGTCTATCGTTGACGAGCGTGTACCGAGCTGCTTTTGTGCGGAGTGTTCTAACTTTAGTTTTGTCCTCTGGCAGTGTGTCATCCTTCAAGTAGGTGATGATTGCATCCATCTAGCTATACCTTTGACTTGTGGCTAACACTGGATCTTATGAAGCGGAGATGCTTGGTTTCGGGAGGAATTTAACCAGGATTGAATTGGCCTTCTCATTATTCATTGTAGAGGCCAGGCGAGCTAGTGCATCTGCCTGCAAGTTTCTCTCCCTTAGGATTTGGTGGATGGTAAAGGATCTAAACTGTCTGAGCACGGTCTCTACTTGCTGGAGGTAGGATGCCATCCTGTCTTCCTTTGCTTGGTATTCTTCGGTAACTTGATAGACCATGAGCTGTGAGTCACCATAGATCTTGATGGACTCTGCCCCCATTTCCTTGGCGAGACTAATACCTACGAGCAATGCCTCATATTCAGCTTTGTTATTGGAGGTGTTGAACTTGAATCTTACCTCGACTCTGATTAGGTCTCCTTCCAGACTCTCGAGCAAAGGCCTGCTCCTGCTCTTTTCTCATTCGAGGAGCCATCTATATACAGAGTTCATAGCCATAAGTCGTCACTATTTGGTTTATGTTGCTCTCCTAAGGTATCTACCTCTGGCGAGCTTGACTCGACATCTTTCTGATAAGAGAACTCAGATATAAAATCTGCCACGGCTTGGCCTTTGATCGATGTCCTTGGGATGTACTTGATGTCTTGCTGACTCATCTCCATTGTCTACTGGATCAGTCTACCTGATGCATTGGGCTTCTGTATTATTTTCTTCAAGGGGAAGTTCATTAGCACATGGATGGAGTGTGCCTAGAAATAAGGTCACGACTTCCTGGCGGTAATAACAAGGGTGTAGGTGAGCTTTTCCATCTCTAGGTATCTTGTCTCCGCGTCGAGCAGTCTCTTGCTCACATAGTACACGAGCCATTGTATTCGTCCCTCTTTGTGTACCAATGCCACGCTGATAGCGGATTTGGATACTAACAAACATAGTAGTAGCAGCTCGACTTGGATGGGCTTTAACAATAGGGGAGACTGTCCGAGGTGTTTCTTCAGCTCCTGGAAGGTTCTTGCACACTCCTTTGTCCACTTGAACCTTTCTTCCCCTTAAAGGTCTCAAAAAATAGTAAACACCTATCCGTGGCTTGGGAAACGAACCTGCTGAGCGCGGCCACACGTCCAATTAGACTATGTACCTATTTAATGCCAGTCAGGCTTTTCATGTCGAGCAAGGCCTGAATCTTCTCCTGGTTAGCTTCTATACCCTATTTGTTTACTAGGAAGCCTAGGAATTTCCCAGAGCTCACTCCGAAAGCACATTTCAATGGATTGAGTTTCATTTAATACTTTCTAAGGATGTCGAACATTTCCCCCAAGTGCTCAATATGACTTTCGGCAACCTTTGATTTGATGAGCATATTGTCGATGTATACTTCCATGGAATGGCCGATTTGATTGGTGAACATCTTATTCACCAAGTGCTGGTAGGTTGCGCCAGCGTTCTTGAGGCCAAACGGCATAACCCTGTAATAATAAATTCCACAGTCAGTAATAAAAGAAGTATGCTCTTCGTCGGGTTGGTACATCAGGATTTGGTTATATCTTGAGTACACGTCCATAAAGCTAAGTAATGCGTTTGCCGCCGTCGCATTTACAAGCTAGTTGATCCGTGGTAGCAGAAAGCTATTTTTCAGACAAGATTTGTTTAGATCTGTGAAGTCAACGCAAGTCCGCCACTTGTCATTCAGCTTCTTGACTAGGACTAGGTTGGCAAGCTAATTCGGGTACCTGACTTTCTTGATGAAGTTGATTTCTAGGAGTTTGTTGACTTCATCTTTGAGCACTTGGGAGTGCTCTGCATCCATGACCCTTCTTTTCTGTCTTATGGGTCGAGCTTGTAGGTCGAGGTTTAACCTGTGGCATATCACTTTTGGGCTGATGCCAACCATATCAGCGTGCATGCATGTGAATACGTCAAGGTTCTTCTTCAGGAACTCGACTAGATTATCACCATCACTCTGCTCAAGTTGCTACTGATCTTTAGTACGCGAGTTAAATCCTCCTCGCTAACACTTACTCATGTCAGCTCCTCGGTTGGTCTTGCAGCGGACTCATCTTTGTGTCTACGAGGATCTATGGTGTCTTCTAGCGGTTTGGGGTTTGGCTTGGATTCTACGATGATCATGGTCTTTCGGTGCGGCCATTTCTGTGTGGCGTTTATGGCTCCATTATAACATTTTCGTGATTCTTTGGTGCAGCTCATAATTGTCGCAACTCCTCCGGGAGGAGTTAGAAATCTCATTGCTTGGCATCGCATCGACCTGATCACGCTTAAATCATCCAGGATTGGCTTTCCAAGGATGATGTTATACGTGGTCGGGCAGTCCACCACCAAGAATTCGGCCATCACAATTCTGACCTTCGGTTTGGTACCCAAAGTTACGGGAAGGTCAATAGTACCTTTGAGAACCAGGCTATCCCTAGTGAACCCATAGAGTGGCGAAGGGCACGCTCGCAGGGTCCTTTCTGTGAATAGCATTCCTTGGAAGGCTCCCAAGAAAATAATATTTATCATGCTCCCATTGTCGACTATAACCCTTAATACTCCTGCATTGTCAATCCTGGCTGTGATTACAATCGCGTCATGATTATTACAAGGAGATGTTTTGCACTCGTCGACTGTGAACCCCACTAGCTCGCTTTCTTGTTTGGGCCACTTGGGTGGCTTCTGTTCGTAATTCATTATTCGGGAGACCGAGTTTGTTCTGGCCTTCCGAGCGTATTGCTCACAGGCTCACCTCGAGTTTCTTGCTATATCCGGTCCCCTATAGATCATATTCATGAAAACCTTGTTAGGGTTTGGCAGAGTCTGTTGAGCCGGGGTCTGTATCTAGCCTGGGACCTGGTTACTTTGCTTGCCAAGATTCTCTCGAGCTAGTTCTGTCTTAACAAATTCTTTCAAATGACATCTTCTTATCAGGTCCTCAATGACGTCCTTCAGAGCCTGGTAGTCACTCGTATTGTGCCCGACATCTTTATGATACTGACAATATTTTTGCAGATTTTTTCTTCTTGGAGCCCCCCTCATTCTTTCGGGAGTGGGCAGCCTCTTCGCTTCTCGGGATACCTGATAGATTTGGGTGATGTCTTAAGTAAGGGGGTGTACTCTGCATACCATAGGAAAGGTTGCCTATCTCCGTGGTTATCTACTCTCTGTTTCTTTGGGAATCTATTGCGATCTTGTCGCTACGATCTTGGCCCCCACGCTTATCCGACGGGCGATCTTGTCTCTTATCCAGGGCCCCCCGCGTTGAGCTCCTGGCTAGTGTCGCTAACGAGCTCTCTACTCATTGGTATTTTATGGCCATCTGGTAGAATTTGACCAGACTCACATGGCCTTTGCTTTGGAGCCCTTTCCACAGCTCCATGTTAGGTCTGATCCTTGCTATCAAGAAAGTCCGAATGGATTCTTTAGGGGCATCAGCGACCTTTGCCTGCTCATTCTAGAACCTCGTTAAATACAAGGTTAGCGATTCGTCTCACTTTTGGTAAATGATGCTCAAGTAACTAAGCAGCATTGCAAACAATCTCCTTGCCTAAAACTGCTATAGATATAGCGCGAAAAATTATTGCCAAGAGTTGATGGAGTTTGCCTTGAGCTGTTTGTACCACCTCTTAGCATCTTCGACTAATGTGACTGCGAAGCACCGACATTTTGCTAAGTCACTGACCTGGTGTAGCTTCATGAGGTCATTAAAGTTGTCGAGGTGATCTCTAGGGTTCCCCCCTCCCGTCAAACTTGCTTTCTGATGCCCTGAATCCTTGTGGGAGCGGGGCTTGGCAAACTTCCTTTGTAAAGAGGAAACTTACTATTTCTTCCGCCAGGTTGTTCTTATGAGCTTTTAGATCATCGAGCATCCTTTGCATGCGATCCAGGTCTTTATTTTGGTTCCCCTGGTTGGCTATGTTAGGTTGTACCTCAAGCAAGTGGGTTCGCAAGTCTGTCACTTGCAAAGCTCCTTCGATGTGCGCGTTGATACGCGAGGTCGAGTCATGATGGTTGGGTTGGTAGGTGTTATCATGCTTGTTGGTGCGTTGCTTGTGACATCAATCATAACCAGAAGGTCGGTCATTAGTAGATTAATGCACATAGCATGCTTTATGAGCCTGCGAAGATCAATCTTGTCTTGGGCGTGGGTTAAAACCGGCACGCTGATGCTAGGGATACCACTGAGCTTCTTGGTGGTGTTCGTCGCTTTCGCTTTTCCTCAACAACTGCTTCCCTGGCTGCCTCCCAGGATTTGTTTGCCTGCGGGACTCTCGCTCATGCATGAGGAGCTGTTTGCGAGGTTTGAGGTGTTGATCGCTTCCTAGCAGCAACAAAACGGACTGTTGACCTACAGAATTCATACTTGTTGGGGTAACGTTGGTGAAGCGCAACTGATCGGGTTCTTGGCGACTAGTTGTTGGTTCCTCATCTCAACCGCATTCTATTGCATCGCCTGTGTAACCATTGTTCTGATCATCTCCATCAGTTGGCTGTTCTTGAGATGTGATGTCCTTGCCTCCTGATTGTTTATGGCATGTTAAGCTAGCGGCACAGGTGGTCGACGTCCAGCGTTCTCCTATTGCATCTCCTAGTGGGCGGTTTCCACATTGTCATGATTTTCAGTAGTAGTTTTTGATCTGGTGAACAGCATTTTGGTCTTGGGACAGGTAAATTGCGGTGAATGTTTGCCAGGATCTTTGAAATAATGGCAGAAGCCCTCTTTCTAGCGCCAAAATGGTTATACAGAATTCTGCACTGACTAGCAAGATCCGATCGACCTTGTCGGGATCGGAACTGATATGTGCGTGATTACGGGTAATCAGTAATGAGTGAATGATAACGCCAGAAAGTAAATGACAAAGAGAACATTTAAAGTGGTTCGACGAAGTTAACAACCTACGTTCACTGTGTTTTTTGTATATGTTGTGAGAGCTTACAATGTAGTTTTTTATCTAGAATTCGTATCCCCCTCCTCATCGTTTTAGGGGTTTATATACAAGATTTACATAAAGGAAAGAGCGAAATTAANTTAAAAGATGCATGCTTATGGTTGTGATTGAATTTTATAAAGACGCAAGTTAAGTACATTGAATGATTAGTTTTATTTTATCATGATAATTCAAATATTCAATCATTAAATAAATAGAGAAAATCAAATACACTAAAATTGACAAGCGAGTAGGAAATTGCGCGTTTTAAATCAACCTTCCCTAACTTATTTTTACGATGATACATTTAAACACCTTTCAAAACCCTAATGCCATCTAATGTTAACTTAACAACATACAATAAGGGTGTGATTGGTTCATGGAATGTTATATTAATAAGAAGATAAATTATTTTGAAGATTACTGAGAATGTTTAGAAAAAATTTGTTTGGTTGATTGGAATAAATTGGTGAGTATGTTATATTATTATGTTTGGATGAGATTGATTGTTCTTCTTTTTTAATATTATTATCATTATTATTTGAACTATTTTTTTAACCCCTCACATTTGAGATCTTGCTACAGCACCTCAACTATAATAAAAGTTTAAATTTTAACAAAATCTTCTCCACCCACCCAAGCCATTGTCGGCCGTTGGCCACCATTGTCGCCCGCCGACGATAGTCGCAAAAAGGCGCACAACCGAGCGGATTTAGCCAACCATGCATTGATCTGGCCGTTTTCGACTAGATAAATTGTCGAAAATTGCCAGATGGTAGTGGATCTAGCCAAAATGGCTAGATTTATTTCAGTGGACATGGATTTGGCCGTTGATAACCATAGATCTAGTCGTTTCCGGCCAGATCCATAGCCATCTAGCCATTTCCAACCATTTCAGCCAGATCAACACACAACCAACTAGATCCAACCGATCGTAGGCCATTCCGAAGACTGTCGATGGCGGCCGATGACTGAAAGTTGTGGCAAACAGTTGATAGTGGTAGCCGACGATTCGACAGTGGTGGAATTAAGAATGAGACAATTTACTATCCTACATCAAGTGTGAATATAAATGGGTTTAGAAATCTATAAGGAATAGGAATTTGTCAATCTCACTCCTAGTGGAAATAAGAATGAGATAATTTGCAATCCTACATCAAGTGGTAAAGTATATATGGGTTTAGGATTTTGGGCCTATATAAAGGAGGCTAAGTTCTATTGTTGTTCATCTCAAAAATTAGTTTTCCTTCTACTCCTATTGTAATGGGTTCTTACCCAAAGTTTGGAGTTTTTCTATATTCCCTTTGTTTTGGGTATTTGCAGTATTGCCCAAAAGGTTATGATATTCTTCAAGAATAATGAAGGGTGTGTTTGTTTTAGTATTTTGGATAGTATTTTTGATATTTTTAGAGTTGGATGGGAATAACGAGGTAGGATTTAAAAATTAACAAAAACAGCCCCTAGGTTTGTTAAATAACTAAACATCCATGTAATAAAACGTTAAAAATTACAAAAACACCCCCACCCACCAATTAAATTCTTGCAATCGGCCACCACCACCAGAGGGTGGTCGGAGTCGCCGTATCGACGCACGACCGGCTGGATCTAGTCGGTCATGCACTTAGATGACCTTTTCTAGCCAGATCCATAGTATATTTAGCCTTTTTCAGCTAGATCCACGGTGGATCTAGCCTTTTTCGGCCAAATCCACAGTGAATCTGACCAGAATATGATAGACCGGTGCACTACCGGCCAGATCCAGCCGATAGTGCGCCATTATACCAGATTCCGGCCACCTTCTGGTGATGGTGATCGAAATTTGACAAATGTGGGTGGGTGGGAGTGTTTTTATTAATTTCTAAAGGTGTTTAGTTAAATTAATAAACTTAAGGGGTTTAAAATGTAGTTAAAGAAAATCAAGGTTTTAAAACCCGACCCGGCCCGGCCGGTTGAACCGGTTCGATCGGGACCCAACCACTAAACCGGGCTGATTTAACATAAAACCTGGATGATCCAATTCACCCGGAATAACCCGCGGTTAGACCGGTTTACTGTATTGACCCGTTGGTCCAACCGGTTTTGGAAAAGAACCGGGTCAACTCTAACCCCTCCTTAATTGCGATTTTTTAAACGGTTTTCCCAATTTTGCACTCTTCCATTTGTCTATTTCTTCATTTCTTGGTCGATTTTTTCGTTTCATCTCTTAGCTCTTTCATTTCCACTTCAGCGAAAGCTTTTGTTTCATCTTCATTTTTTCTCATCTTCGGCAGCAGTTCCAGTCACCATCGGATGTACTGTCATTTAATCTATTTTCGATTGATTACTTATGAGTTATGAGGAGAAGCATGGAGTAGAGAAGGAGGGTACTGGAAGAGTGGAAGTAACTTGCAGAAGCGATTCTCTCTCCCATAGAAGATGACTGTTCAAGTCAAACAAACAACACCCATCGAAATCAAAATAAAAACACAAGAACAAGAAGAAGAAGAAGGAAAAGAGCAATACCCAGATAACAAAACATGAAAAAAAAGAAGGAGAAGACATACTTGAGCGATGAAGAAAGAGAGGAAGGGGGCAGATAGATGTCTTGTCGCCTCTCTCTCTCTTTGTTTCTCTTTTAATTTTTATTTGGTGGAAGCGTGTAGAGAAGGCATTAATTTTTCAATAATGCTACAGACACCGAAAAAACTGCACCGAAATCGTGTACCGGCCTACGTGTAACATGTCTCTCATTTTTTTTATAATTTTTTTCTAGTGAACGGCCGTCCATCAAATTTGGACGGCCATTCACTCACATGGACGCTTGTCCATATTATATGGACGGGCGTCCATATACAAGGGACGGACGTCCCCATTTAAAGGACGCCTGTCCATAAATAAATTTTAAAAATAAAAAAAAAACTTTGGGGACGGCCATCCATAAATTATGGACGCCGTCCCTTACATATGGACGGACGTCCATTCCTAATGGATGCCCGTCCATACTTTTTCCATGAATATTTGTTGAACTGTACTATACTGGCAATGTGTTTGAAAGTTTTCACTTCTTTTTCCATGAATATTCGTTGAACTGTACTATACTGGCAATGTGTTTGAAAGTCTAAGTCAATATGTTTGAAAGTCTAACATGTTAAATCAAAATGGATGCAATAAAGTTTCCATGGAGGCAAGTGAAGAAGGTGCAGAACTTCGCCCGTCTACTTCTTCGTCTTCATTCACTGTGTTTTTTTGGGGGAGGCAAAAGTTTAAGATTTTCGGGGAAGTCAGCAGTGATGAAGAGAATAAGGATAAGCTACAGAACTTCAACCAGGATGCAAACGTACTATACTGGCCGGAGGACGTCAAAAAGTTGGCTGATGATGTGCAGGAGATACTGCATGAGATTGCTATCACTGGAAAAATTTCACAAAAACGTAAGTAATGGACGAGCGTCCATTCCTTACGGACGCCCGTCCCATCCAAAGTTTTTCTTTAATTTGTAGAAACTAAAATAATGGACGGGCGTCCATTAGAAATGGACGCCCGTCCAAACATTTTTTTTTTTTAAGTATGGACGGGCGTCCATTAGGAATGGACACCCGTCCAAATGTAAGGGACGGCCGTCATAATTTATGGACGGCCGTCCCCAAAGTTTTTTTTTTTTTTATTTTCAAAATTTATTTATGGACGGGCGTCCTTTAAATAGGGACGCCCGTCCCTTGTATATGGACGCCCGTCCATATAATATGGACGGGCGTCCATGTGAGTGAATGGCTGTCCAAATTTGATGGACGGCCGTTCACTAGAAAAAAATTATAAAAAAAATGAGAGGCGTGTTACACGTAGGCCGGTACACGATTTCAGTGTAATTTTTTCGGTGTCCGTAGCATTATTGTTAATTTTTTACCTTAATCTATCCTATACTTTCAAATGATTTTGGATGGGTACAACCTGTTTCAAGTCCCAGTATATATCCTATTTAATTATTCTTTAAAATCAATAATTAGATTTCTTTTTTTTTAACTTTTTTTTCTTGATGATTTTGCTGGAATTTTTTTTAATATCATCATGCTGATGTCATCATCGGTCGAACTAGTCGATTGAACTGGTTGAACCGGTCGACCTGAGACCCGATCACTTTGCCGGGTTGCACCCCGGGTCGATTTTTAAAACATTGAAGAAAATATAATGGTATTTTCATAATAGGGAAACAAACTCGTATTTTGGAAATAGTATGAATATGATAGTTAAAAATATTTAAACAAACAGATCCAAAGTTTTCTATAGCACTTAAGGACGTAGGTAACAATACCAAACCTCATTAAATTCCTAGCGTTCTTTTTTTTTTTTTTTTTTTGTATTTATTGTGACCATTTATTTTTTCTCTGGTACTGTTATTATTATATTTCAATAACTAGCGTTAGAGTTTTGTGTTTTCGCTACACAATAAGAAGAACACCGTTAGGTCTTGCCAACCAACATATATCTAGAGTGAAATTGAAACAAATTCTCTTTATTTAATCTTGAGTAAAATATAATGTTCTATTTATAATTAATAGAAAATGATAGAAAATAAAAGCTTGTCTTAATCACATTATCTAATTATTAAAATATATGTGATCATAAAGAATTGAAATTAAGAATCACTACATGACATTTATCTTGTCATAGTGATATCTATTTCGACACCAGAAAAGGACGCTAGTAAAGAAGTCTTATTTCGACACCAACGTGGCATCATAATAAATTCTCTAGGTTACCACACTATTGCATCCCACCAATCAATTCCCCGTGATAACTTGTTTTAAGTTCATGATAATTTAATTAATTCTCTAAGATTGTTAGACCCAATTTATTATTTAGTCTAAGCTGTTTAAATCAATCAATCAAGCTAAGGGTCGAATCTAAATATATTCATTGGGTAAAGTCTCTCACTTAAGGTCTTGATAAGTTGCATGAACTGTTTTTTGCTATGATCTCGTGTTTCTCAATTGTAGCAAAGCTTATGACAAAATGTGTAACATTCTAGACCTAATTCTTCTTGGTGTGATCATTTTTCATTTATTTGGCAATTCAATTAAATGTTCTACAATTTTCTTTCATCATTATCGATCTACTGCATAGAACTGAGAGACGATAGTCGTTTCACATTTGCTTTAAGTATTATGATTTGACTTAGCCCTCATTTAACACATCAACCCTTCATCCAACAAAAATAACGTGTTATATACAACCCACTACACAGTTTCCTCTTAAGTCATCTTCATTGTTCCAACTGCCAACTCAAATTTATACCTCCATCCATCATTTTAGTGGCTTCTAAAAATTCAAAACCACTGCCTTTTAGTAGTTGTGTTCACACTAATAGGTCCCCACAACTGGCTCCATAAAAAGGGCCAGTTACCCTTCAACTTACTATTAATTAATTAAGACATTAATTTCGCTCTCTTTAAAATCAAGAAAATGGTGAAGGGAAGTGGCAGTGCAGCGTTTGGGATTGTGATGGCGTGTTTATTGTTGCTCCATTCTGAGCTGAGTGAAGCCACAACTTACACAGTTGGCAATTCTGATTCTAATGGTTGGACATATAACGTCGCTAACTGGCCTAAAGGAAAGAGTTTTAAGGCCGGTGATGTTCTCGGTGAGTGATATTTAAATTATTAGATTTTTCTTACTGTTAAGATTCATTCATGTTAATCAACTCTAATTAACTTTAGAAGTTGAAATTTCGATTAACAATTTAATGAAATTGTATTTTGTTGATGATTCGACAGTATTCAACTATGATCCAGCCCTCCATAACGTGGTGGTGGTAAACAAGAGAGGTTACAAAAATTGCACAACCCCGAAAAACGCCAAAGTGTATCAAACAGGAAATGATCAGATCACGCTTGCCCAAGGAAATAGCTATTTTATCTGCAATTTCCCAGGCCACTGCGAGGCTGGAATGAAAATAGCGGTTACTGCTGGCTAGTTTTTAGTCGAGTTAATAAACAAGAGTGGTGTGCTTTATATCTGTATTGTACTTAAATAAATGGCGACTTATTATAAGCATGGCTTATGTATGTATGTGGTTTTGTATTTTGTTTCGAGGAAATTAACTCTTGAAAATCTTTGAAGAAAATAGAAATACATTATGAATTGTAAATGATATTTTGTAATACACGCACCAAACATTTCTAATTCTTGAAACCACCTATAATCAGAGGAATATGATTAATAAGGTAATAAAGAATATCAAAACTTTGAAAAATGTTACGTACACAATTTATTATCCTAAAACTTTTATTTAATAAATTTGAATAAAATGTGTTTTATTTATAATCTAAAATTTTACTTAGTTGTTTTTTGGAGTTAATTATTGGATTGGATAAAATTTCATTTAATATGTTTTTAGGTTTAATTATTTGAGGGGTAATTAAAATAATATAAAGCATTGAGGGCCTAAAAATAGTTTCCAGATTTTTTTAAAAGCCCAGTGAGGGCGCCCGGCCACCCTTGTGCTTGAATTAGCTCGCTTTTGCTTATAATGGTGTTGCTTATTAATATATAAATAATTAATAATAATAATAATAAGCATTTAAGTCTTTTTATTTCCGTAAATTACTGACAATCTTATATAATAACAATCATAAATAACCAAGGTTTTTTTTTTAATATATAATTTATTAAACAAAAATAATATTTCAATGCCTATCCAATAAAAAAACGACAATAACTCAATATATGTCATGCTTTGTTGAAACCAGTAACTTTTTTAATCTCAATATTATTTATTATATTTTTGTTTGAAAACTTAGTATTATATCAAATTAAACAAGATCAAATCTAAATAAAAAGGGATAAAACATTACTTACTCTAAACCATTAAGATTAGATAGAACTTAACATACTAAGATTAGACTAAATTAATAAGATATATGTTAATTAATTAGACTCAGCATGGATTCCCAGTAAGGATACCATTTCCACACTAAACATAAGGATCATGAAATGAATAAGCCTACATGTTTTTCATAATAATATTTATTTTAACGGTTATTGCTTGGTAAATAAATGTTCCAAACCTTATCTTAATATCTTGATAAATTTTAAAAAAGTGTCCCTCTCAATAAATCAGATTGGTAGGAGAGGTTAATTTTTAAAATATATTTTTGTTTAAAAAGGTATTTTATTGTTTAACAAAATAACAAGATCAAGTCTAATAATTAAGGAGGGTAAAATGTTTATGCTAATAAGTAACTAAAAAGAAATTAAATTTTGTTGAACTTAACACTGAAACTTTAGTTAGATATTAGAATCTTTCATGCCAAGAATCCCTTAAAATTCTGTGCACAAACTCCACAAAAATACAAGCATAGTAAAATAACTAAGAATAATCATAGGCTAACAAACACATCTCATAAACTTTATCTCACAAACTCCGCGTGATACCTGAGTTGGCAGAACTAAGAAATAGTCGTTCCTTCATAGGGAACAACCATTATGAATGGAAGAATGATCGTTCCTTGGATGATGAATAGTTGTTTTTGGATGGAACGACCGTTCCTTGGATGAGGAATAGTCGCTTTTGGATGAGAAACGACCATTCCTCATGGAATGGCCATTCCAACTCCAAGGAACGGTCATTCTGTCCTATGGAATGACCATTCCACCTGGAGGAACGACCATTTTATGATGGAATGGCCATCCTTCCTATGGAATAGTTCCTTCTTCATAGAATGATCGTTCCTTATACGATGAACGACTATTCATCTCTAAGGAATTGTCGTTCCTTATATCATGAATGGTCGTTCATCCCTAAGGAATGATCGTTCCTTAGACGATGAACGACTATTTATCCTTAAGGAACGACTATTCATGTATAGTCAAAGCTGTGAGTTGATGTGGTAATGCCAACTCAGTGTCACGTCGGGTTTGTAAGAGAAAGTTTGTAAGATTCGTTTGTTAACGTAGTATTATCCAATAACCAAGCCCATATGTTGTACCCATAATTTACCTTATATATAGAGAAAATAACTCATAAAAAAAAATAGAAAATATTAATCTAATTTTCATGTTTTAACTTGGTGCATGTTTGGGGTTCTCGTAGAATTTAATCATTTCATAACAAAAACGTTTGATAAACTAATTTTCAAGGAGAATATGATATAACCTAATCATTATAAGATAATCAGTTTGAATATTTTACACATATAAGGACAAATATATTCATATAAACAATAAAATATATAAAATTAATTTAAATTAATTCATCAAATTATTAGTTTAATAAAAATTTTAAAAAAGGAAAAGGAAAATGGACAACGGTGGAGGTCAGACTTTAGTTGGTGGCGGTTGCCTGGAACCAAAGCTAGTGGTATGTCTGTCAGCATTGACAACGTTAGAATGATCGACACAAGGTAATCTATATGATATTCGTGGAATCACGGGTAATTGATGCGGGTATCCGTCATATGAGGTTGAATATATCTCCACCTTATGCGGCCAAAATTAGCGTTACGTGCCGGTGAACATGCCATCGGCCATCGCCAACATCCATTTTTTTTAAGTTTCTTTTTATAAAATTATTTACTTTAATACATTATTTATTTTAAATATTTATTGGGGACTCAGTGGAGGACCAGTTGTGTAGAAAGAAACTGTTTGGGTCGAAAGTTATGTGAGCTTTGAGTTGAAGAAGTGCGGCTTGGTCTGTGGTTAAGTTGGGTGCTGCAGCCATCGCCAACCTAGCCATCAGAAAATGTAGAAACATCACTTGTAAAACAGGGAAAAAACTCATTTTCGAGAATTGCGTTGAAAAGAGTTGGATGTGACCTTAAAAAGACGATAAAAATGTGGACTGGTAAACGATGATCGAAAGATATGATGGAAGCAAAAGGAATTTAATTAATATAGGCCGGTTTCGAGTGCAGCCTTCTCTTCAAATTTGTTGGAGTCAATTAAACATAGTTTTATTTAAGATATATTCTATTTGATCTTTATTTTGTCAACTTATGCTTCTTGAGATATTGCCGCTTATTTTCTTCGATGTTCAGTTGTAAAATTATAGGGAATACAGTTTGGCAGATTATTTAAAAAAATGTTATTTTAAAAAACTATCTAAATAAGATATGACGGGATTAAATGAAATTGAGTAGAATTCTAACAATACGTTTGGTATAATAGTTGAAAATTATATCAGAATTTGATAAAATGTTACATAATTGTTTCATACATTTTTTGAAAACATTTTCTGAAAATATTTGGATTATTTTTAATCCCCTACATTTATTAATTTAGCTAAACATCCCCCAGAATAAAACTTTAAAAATTAACAAAAACACCCCAAATAATAAAGCCGTCAACTTATTTGAAGGCCAAAAGTTGGTCGTCGTTAATGGCCAGATCTCTGGCCGTCGTTAGCGGTCAAACTCTGGTCGTTGTCAATGACTAGATAGATCTGGTCGTCTCCAGCCAAATCCATGATGGACCTGGTTAGAAATAGCAAGATCAACACATGATCTGCCAGATCTGACCGGTCATGCGTCGTTTCGGCGATGGTAGCCATCGGTGGCAGCGGTGACCGACAATGGCTTGAGTGGATGGGGGTGTTTTGGTTAATTTATAAACTTTTATTGTAAAATGTAATTGTTTTTAATTGAATAGAGTTGAAAAAAATATTAGAATAGGATAATAGAAAACAAGTCTCACACACTTTTCATTTTCAATAAAAATAATCTTATTTCATTCGGATTGATTTTCAAAATAATGATCTCAATAAGTAAACAAACACATTTTGTTTTTAAATCCAAATAGGATAACAGAAAAATGATTTGAGAGACTGAAACAAAAAAGGGGTGTATTTTGAAGAAAATTAATTTTAAAAGGAATATAATTATTATAAGGACGTGAATCCTATTAGTGTAATAGAAAGACGAGACCCCTATTAGAAATGGAAATAAAATTACTATTGCGAAAATATCTCTTATGTATTGTGTATAAAATGATAAGTTACATAGATATGTCATGTTAAAGGTTGATTAAACACCGTAGATTATTTGTTTGTTTCTCCATAAGAATTTACTTTATAATAAAATCCAATTTAGTTTTATAAAATGCATTTATTTACTTCAATTATCTTAATTAAATAGTTACTATAAGATTTAAAAATTAAATTTTAATAATAAAAAATTATATTTGTTTGAGATTTTATTAACTTATTGTCAGTGTGTTTGACTTCAACAGAAGCTTCCATACATATAAGCACATAATTAATCTTTGACACAATAAAAATATAACTCTAAGCTTATGCAAACAATTTGACCAAATCTCATGAGGAGAACATGTTGTCAAGTTCACGACAAAGTAAAATTATAAATATTTTAGAAGATTTAAGAAAAGTTTTTGCCGACTAGTGGTCAAGTAGATATCATATAGAATAAATAGGAAAAATATTTATAATTAATTTGTTACTTATCATTTAAATAGGAAACAAAATATTAGACAAAAAGATGACTATTAATTTGTAACTTAGCCAATGAGATGATAATTAGAAACATTTACTGTATAAGCAATAATAAAAAAAACAAACGGTGTTTTTTGAGAATATTAAAACCATTGAGATTTTACATATCTTTTAGCCCAACCTAATTTTAGATAAATATATATTTTCCTCCAAATACAACATCGTATTATCTTTTAGACGACACTTATAAAAATTTTGTTTAAAAAAAAAAGACGCAAAATGTATTTTCAGCTGAGCTTTTTTTATCAATTAATGGGTACTTTCTATGTGTTCATTGACAGAAATAAAATTTATTATTATTATTATTTTGTTTAATGTCTTTTTAATGACAATATCCTCTATTTTGAAGATTAAAAAAAAAAAAAAAAATTTCTTAGTGAAAAAAAAAAAAAACTTTTTTAGATACTTTAAAATTTTAAAGATATGACAATTATAAACCCTTAAAAAGCATCTTTTTATAGAAAAATATAAGAGATCAACAAAGTCTAACTTTCCTCATAATCTAAGATAAATTATAAATTATTGTCTTAGGTGATCAATATTATTTGTTTGGATGCTTTTGTTCACCAATATTTTGACAGTTCCATGAACATAATTTATTTGTAAATTTGATCATGTTTCTTCAAGAAAGATCATACAAAAACAATTAATTATTAATGAAGCCTCAAAATTGACCTAGAAGCTTCCATTTATGTCACACCCTAATCTCAATTTGATCATTTTGAATTTTCAAATGTGATTTTGAGGACACTGGGACTAGAAAAAGGAAAAAAAAAAAAAAAAAACCCATAAACAATTAGGGTTTGTGAATAAATAATTAGACTCTAGTTTTTAATATTATTGAGGAGACAGTTAGCTAAGAGGCAATCCAATTTATTTTTTTTATTGAAGTAAAGTGGAATAGGTAAAAGGTAGTTGCAAAATAAGCCGTTTGTCACAATTGTGTTTTGCTAGGGTTTTGTTTGAATGTAGTTTTATATGTAGACTTTACTTTTAGAGGTTTGATGGATTAAATAATTTTTTGAATTGTGAGTTTAGGCAGAAAAATAGAGAAATATTCAATTAAAACAGCCTATAAGGATTTAAAAATTCATTGGAATAATTAAAATATTAAATATTATTCTCCATTGAGGTTGGTGAAATCAACGTAGGTTCGCCATTTGTCATTTGATTTTTCATGAGAATCAGGTTAGCGAGCCTATTTTACCTAGATCCTTGATGAAGTTGTTGTTGAGGAGTCTATCGACTTCTTCCTTTAGTGCTCACGATTGCTCAACATCCATTGACATCTACTTTTGTCGGATTGGTCGAGCTTCTGGGTTGATGATTAGCTTGTGGCAAAAAACTTTGGTATTGGTGCCCACCATGTCAGCATGGACCCATGCAAAGATGTCCAGGTTGCCTTTCAGGAACGCAATCAACTATTGTGACAATACATTGCCGAGGTTCTTTCTAATTTTGAGAACCCGGGTTAGGTCCTGCTTATTGATGGCAATCTCGACAAATCCTCTGTAAAACTTGTTGGTTGGTCTTCCTTATGGATGCGAGGGTCGATTACATCCCGGGCCCCCTAGCTGTGTTTCATTCTTCATGATAGCCATGGTCGACGATTGTCTCTTCTTCTAGGCTGCGGTGATTGTTTTATTGTAGCACTCTTTGGAGTCGGCTTAGGAACTTCGAACAATCTTGATTCGTGTCGCGGTAGGGAATTTGACGGCTTGATAGGAAACAAAGGTGACAACTTTTAACTCTTTAAAGAGCGGTCTTCCTAATATCGCGTTGTATACGAACAACCCATTGATTATCAAGAAGTCTACCATTAGTTGCATGGCGTGCTATTCTTTGCTCATGACGACAAGCAACATTATTATCCCTCTTGGGATTATGTGGTCTCCAATAAATCCATAAAGTGGTGCTGATGAAGGTCTTAAGTCACGCTCTCTAAATCCCATTTAGTGGAAAGCCTCAAGGTAGATGAGGTTGACCACGCTTCAATTGTCCACCATTATTCGAAAAACGTCATTATTATCAGTTCGTGCTCTGAGGACTAATGCATCGCAATAGGGGTGTTGATCTATCTCGGCTGCTTCCTTGTGAAGTCGATTATTTGATCTTCTACCCTTGATCACTTTACGAGCTTGTTCTCGAGGCTGAGGATTCATGGCACGGATCTAGTTATTGTGTCTCGGGCATATCAAGCTCGAGCGTTGTTCGATTCTCCTATTACTTCTAGTCCACCGTGGATACATCGAACTTAGCTTACGGGAGGGAGGCGAGGCGGTGGTCATGGTTCGCACCAGTCCTCACGGTTGGTTTTCTTTTCTTTGACATACTCCTTTAAGTGGCCTCGCCTGATGAGTTCTTCGATAGCATCCTTCAAGGCTCGACATTCATCCGTGTCGTGGCCAACATCTTTATGGAAGCAACAATACTTGTGAGGGTTTCTTCTCATTCTCAAGTCCGCTTTCAATTTCTCAAGTTTAGGCAGGCGCCTTGCTTTGCTTGATATTGCAAATTTTTATGCGAGCAGGGCTACCAAGCGAATGTACCAGCCAAAGCGAAGGCATATTTCCCGCTTCCTTATGGGCTCAAGGTGGTGCCTTTTAGAAAAGTTGTGTCCATATCTATTTCTGTGTTCTTGTTTGAACCTTATTCGGTCTCTGGGTTCTTCATTGTCTTGTCGAGGAGAGGTGTAGGTTTGTGCTCCAGAGTTCAAATGGCTATAGAGTTTTCTACTCGTTGGTATTTGACGGCCATTTGGAAAAATTATGTCAAGGTCACATGATCTTCGGCTTGCAGGTCTTTCTAGAGATCAGTTTGAGGCCTTATGTTGATAATTAAGAGTGCCTGAATCGATTCTTCGGATGCGTCCGCTACCTTGCTTTGCTCGTTTTGGAATTGTGTAAGAAATGAGGTCAAGGTTTCACCTTTCTCTTGTCGAATGTTACTCATATAACTCAAAGGCATGATGAACCATCTCATTGCCTAGAATTGTTGGAGGTAGAGCACCGCAAATTGTCGCCACGAATGAATTGAGTTCGCTGTAAGCGTTAATTTGTACCATTTTTTCACATCATCGACTAGAGTGACCACAAAGCAATAACATTTCTTGTGTTTTGAGACCTAATGTAGCTCTATCTGGTCATTGAAAGCATCGAGATGATCTTGAGGGTAACCTTTACCGTCGAACTTTACGTCTAGCACTTTAAAGTTCATAGGCAGAGGAGCATTTCACACTTCTTCGAAAAATGGGGAGTCGACTATTCCAATGAGTTGTCTCGCTAATTTCTCATATTATCAAGCCTTCTTTGCATTTGGTCAAGCTGATTGTTGACTCGAGGGTTTTACACTTGTGCTTGACGATTTGATGGTTTGATCGAGTGATCTTGATGATTCGCCTGCCTCACGTTCGGATAAATGAGCCTACGATGCACACTTATTCAAGTTGTCAAATCGTAGCTACTAGGGTAGTAGGTGTTATTGTTGTCCTAGCTAGTTATTCTACAACGTTTGTTTGAGCTTGCTTGTAGGGGCTAGTTGTCATATAAGTGTATAGCCTCGTGGTAGCCCGCTTGTCTTGACATCGACTCTTTCCCTAGCAGCCTACTAGGGGTGTTTCGCCCGTGAGCATCTCGCTCTCGTGTTTCCCTCCTGGGTACCTGGGCCGCTACACGCTTTCTGGCCTGGATGAGGTGAACTCGAAACCCACAGTTTCAAGCTCCCAACTTTGGGTCAATTGGCTCTGAGTGTTCAATAGTGGTCAAATTCCTAGTTGCACCTTTCATGCCCGTTTCACTATAGGGCCCGTATTTAGGTGGTAAATGACTTTAGCGTGTCCATCATTTGGGTGTCATTTGGATTGGAAGTACCCGTTCCAAATGGTTTTGCTGTCTGCAGAACTAGTAAGTGTAGGGTCACTGACGGGCGACTGGACAAAACTCCTTATTGGACTTCTTGATGACCGACCTCTTCATGGCTAGCAGCCTAGCTTCTGGAAGTTTTGGTAAGGACTAATATTGTTTTCACGTGGAGCTTGCAACTGGTTGTTATGGAGAGGTCTTTCCTCTACACAGAATGTTCAAGGGGGAAGTCCCTCCTTCTAGCGTCAAAATGTTGATGTGATAATTCATACCAACTAGAGATAGCTTGTCGGCCTCGAAAGGGATCGAGTAAGATGTACATGTGGTTAGTGATAACCAGCAAGGTCGCCAAAACAACGTAATAAAGTAAAGAACAAAAGAGATTTTATAGTGGTTCGACGGTATAGAAACCAAACCTACATCCACTGTTATGCTATTATCAAGGGGTGCTACAAGGTTGAATGAGGTCATAAAGGGGAGTTCAAGAGATAAATGAAGGACATTCGGTTCTCATGACCTACTCTCTCTTAAACTCTCTCTAAAACAAGTTAGTATATTTTTTTTTTGAACTTTACTAATACTGGAATCCTCTTGGAATGGAGGTCATGGTCTCCTTTTATACTTGTCCTCTCTAACAGTGGCTGAGGGTAGGTGTTATGGGGTGGCTTGCATGCATAATCCCCTTAATTAGGATCTAAGTCAGTTGTCGTCTAGGTGTATAGCCTCATGGTGGCCCGCTTATCTCGGCACTGACTCTTTCCCTGGCCGTCTGTCAGGGGAGTTTCACCCGCGAGCATCTCGCTCTCGTATTTCGCTCTTGGGTCGCGCTTGGAGGTACTATACGCTTTTTGGCCTAAACGAGGTGAACTCGAAACCTATAGTTTCGAGCTCCCACCTTGGGGTCGGTTGGCTATGAGTGTTCAATAGTGGTCAAATTCTCAGCTGCGCGTTTCATGCCCTAGGTGCATTTCGCTATAGGGCTTGTATTGCAGTGGTCAATGACTTTAACGTGTCCATCATTTGGGCGTCATTTGGATTGGAAGTAACCGCTCCAAATGGTTTTGCTGTTTGGAGAACTGGTGAGTGCAAGGTCACTAATGGGCGACTGGATGGAACTCTTTGCTAGACTTCTTGATGACCGACCTCTTCATGGCCAACGACCTAGCTTTTGGAAGTTCTGGTGAGGACCAATATTGTTTTCGCGTGGAGCTTGCAACCAGTGGTTATGGAGATGTCTTTCCTTTACACAGAATGTTCAAGGGGGAGGCCTCTCCTTCTAGCGCCAAAATGTTGATGCAATAATTCATATCAAATAGAGATAGCCTGCTGACCTCAAAAGGGACCAAGTAAGATGTATGCATGGTTACTGATAACTAGCAAGGTTGCCAAAACGACATAATAGAGTAAAGAACAAAAGAGATTTTATAGTGGTTCGGCGGTATAGAAACCAAACCTACATCCACTGTTTTGCTATTGTCGAGGGGTGTTACAGGGTTGAATGAGGTCACAAAGGGGAGTTCATGAGATGAAGGACATTAAGTTCTCGCGACTTACTCTCTCTTAAACTCTCTCTAAAACAAGGTAGTGTATTTTTCTCTTGAACTTTACTAATACTGAAATCCTCTTGGAACGGAGGTCGTGGGCTTCTTTTATGCTTGACCCCTCTGACAGTGGTTAAGGGTAGGTGTTATGGGGTGGCTTGCATCCATAATCCCCTTAATTAGGATCTAAGTCAGTAATTTCAATGTTTGTGACAACATGGGCCATGCCAATGACAGCTTAACCCATACTTTTGACAGTAATCACCTTCAGAGAAGACAATCGCTAATGAAACGACAAGTGGGAGGATCCAGGCTATCAATCCTTGACACAACTTGAGGATGCGTGGTGCAAATTTGATCGTTAGGAAATTAGTCACAACACTCTTTTAGGTAGAATAACTTAGGGTGTATTATTTTATGAATTTTGTGTATCTATTTTCTTTTTCTTTTTCTCTCTCTCTTTTTTTTTTTTTTTTTTTAATGTTATAAATGATTTGGAAAAGTGAAAAATGAAAACACATTTGACATGTTTGTCTGATTACATATATGTAAATGTGGAAAAAGAAAACGCGTTTGAAATGTTCGACATGCAGCCTTCTCTTCAAATTTCTCGAAATCAATTCAACATAATTTTATGTAACATAAATTCTGTTTCCATCTCTGTTTTCTCAACATATGCTCAAAGTCTTCTCCATATTCATAAGATGTTCTTTTGATTTTACAGTGTTATTATAGAAGTGACAATCTAATTGTTTTAATTGAGAAAAAATATATAATTAAGCAATTATGAGATTTATAGACTATAGAACTCCACAGGTTCATATAATTAGGTCATAATGGATCTGAATTTAACAGAGGTTATTTGTGTTGATGAAGAAATTCGTACTGGGTGGAAATCCCTCTTTCTGCCCTTCTTTTGATTCATAGTGACCTGGTTTCATCTGACTTTGTTAACATTGTTAATTCGAATGCAGCCTTCTCTTCAAATTTCTTGGAGTCAATTAAACATAGTTTTTGTGTAAGATAAATTTTGTTTTATCTTTATTTTGTCAACTTATGCTCAAAGTCTTCTCCGAATTCCAAGATCCATTTTGTTTTATTTGTTTACCATTTAATCGATAAAATCCTCTTGAAATTTTGCAGTGTCATTATAAATGTAACAATTGAATTGATCTTATTGAGAAAAATATACAAGCTGACTATAGAATATTGTATATAACATTTGGTCTTATCACAATTATATTTGATTACCAGTTTGATCTTCAATATTATAAACATTAACAAGACATCTGTATATAATATATAATTAATAAATATCATACTTCAACCTGCACGGATGTAATAAATAATGCAATTATTTGTTTGTTTCTCTATAAGAGTTTACTTTATAATAAAATCCCATTTAGTTTTAGAAGTCAATGTCTAAAGATTACGATGATAAGTATATAAAACTGACACAATGATAAGATGACATTACCCTAAACCAATGGAATATTACCATTCTTCTCTCTCTATATATATATAGAGGTGTATTTAGCAACAAAGGATACTAATAAAATAGGTGGGGCTAAAAATCACTTCTCAAATCATTTTTATATTTTTAAAAGCTATTAAATAATTCATAATTTTTTTTTTTTTGTTAATAAGAACAACTTCGCTCAATATAAATAGTAAATTACTTGAGGAATAATGCAACTCATCCCAAGATATATCTCCGATTTCGCATCCCAAATTATGGGGATGGGCAACTATCAATTGGAATCGGCTTGAGCCCACCGAATTGATCTCAATCAATTTCGTGTTTTTTTTTTTTTTTTATTTAAATTAAAAAACTGAATTAAACCAATTTTAGAAGGATAACCAAACCAGTTCTTCATGCTTCCGGTTCTAAATTAGAACTTGGGAAAAAAAGTGTAAAGAAAAAAAAGAAAACTAATTAAGCCTAGTGGGTATTTTTGGTATTGAGTAAAGGTTAAAAATATAAGAGCAATGATATTAACCCCCAACTTATTATCTAATATGACCCCATTTTTTATTATTTAAATACTAATTTAACTTCTAAATATACCCCATTGATTCCAAAAATTTCCTTTTATTTCAATAAATGTAGGTTTATGTTTTTATCCACTTTTACTCTCCAAAATTAAAGAATATCACCTCTCGACTTGATGTCAACCAATGCAAAATTGATGGCTAATAAATTTCATAATCTTTGTTTGAATTTAATATTTTTAAATCTTTCATAATACAACATAAGACGAACAAACAAACTAGGGAAAAAAAAAATTAAATGAAGTTAATTGTTTGATTGATTTTTTCAATTCAATGATTTCTTTTTTCTATGATTTTAAATATTCATATGACTTTAAACAAATATTTAAATTTGTTTGAATAATAACCCAGTTATTTACCTCTTATTAGAAAATGATCCTACTAACTAACTACATTGGATTGACTTAAAGAAGCTTGTGAAACCAATGGTTGAACCTGATTCTCCACACCCTTTCTACATGAATAGCAACACATTTAGAATTCCTTTATAATATGAATGGCCTCTCCATCAATTTATAAGTTTCCAAAACTGTCTCACCTCCTAGTTCATAAAATGATAAAAATTACATTTATTTATTTATTATTTTTATTATTATTTGTTATAATTTAAAAATAACATAATTTATAAAATACTTTGAATTGTTGAAATTCAATCCAACTGATTTCATTTGCAAGATAATTAAATTAATGTTGCATAGATAAAATTAGATTAGAATATCATACACATAATATTTGTTATCAACAATTATTGTTAAAATTAAAAAAAAAAAAAAAATATTTAAAAAAAAAAAAAAAATAAATAAATAAAAATTGTACAACTCTTAAAGAAATAAAAATCCTAGCTACAGGGGACGAAGTTTGTTCGGTGTGTGGTCATGTCCTATTTCGTTGCCAGTGTCATGATCTTTTTTTTCATTTTTTTTTTTTTTATATATTATATAGTTTTAATGATTCACAATAGAATTGTTGTCTTGTTCTAGGAGATATATTATTCTACTGGTTAACGTTTTGTTTCATTGATAACCACAACATTGCATTTGGCTGTTTGCAAACTTAGATTTAACGAGTGTAAAAAAGAAAATCAATTGAAGCAGTTTTCTCTACATATTTTAAGAAAATCTCAGATTTTTACCCTATGATTTGTTATCACACTCATACAAGATAAAACTAAATTTATATACTAGTTTTAAGGACTAAAACCTAGTATTGCAAGATCTCTTTTCTTAAGCCCAAACCCAATAAATAATTAATTACTTAGAGAAATCCTACCGTGGCTCTTCATGGAATAGGCCCAATCCTATTGTGAGACTCCTGACTGCGTCTACATGGCCCCTTATTGTTGAAGTGGTCAACAACTCTAACAAATAAGAGTGATAAATTACTAGGATTGCCTTGAGTAAGTTCTAATCAACTATATAATTATTTTTTTAATAAATAATGAATAAGGAAGAAAAAAAGGGTTAATTGATTGTTTATTTTTAATAGTGGTCAATAAATAAGTGGATTGGAGACTCCTTGATTAATTTAATGATTTTTGTTGAAAGATGAATGATTTGTGCAATTTTGCGGGAAGGTGATGAGATCTTCTCTTTTATCTAAATGTTTTAATAAAATTTTAAACAAAATATAACACAATAGGACTAAACAGATTTAGAGACAAATATATAAAGCACAAAGTCTCTTCAAAATAACTCATTGACTAAAAAATATAAGCTTACCATCAACTTGAAGTACTTCACAACACAAACAATAACAAAAAAATTATTTTTTCCAATAAGACTTGAAACACTTTTTTATAGACAAACAAAGGCCAAAAAGATATTTTGACCCCCAATATATCGTAAAAGGGTAAATTTCTCTCCCTGATTTCGGAAACATCCAATGTTACCCTTATTTTTTAAATCCAAATGTTAAACTTAACTGTGAAAAGGTAATTTAGACAATTCACCTCATATATGTATAACATTTTGAAGACAAAACACCTAAAAGTCCTAACTCAAAGACTAAAATCTTTGGACTTAATACAATAAATCCTAAAAGTTCTCAAAATTAGTTTCCCTAAAATACACAACCCAATTATCACAAAGCATCAAGAATCTCAAAACCAACAATTGGACGATCAAATTTATGATTTTGGATGAACTTTTTAGGATTATTATTTTATATTTGGTTATTTTCGTATTTAATTGTTATCTTCCATAATATTTTATTAATTAATTTTTTTTTTAAAAAATTATTCTTCTAGCAATGAAAACAAGGGTAAAACTGGAATTCCAGTAGATAGAAAATGAAATTGACAAAGACTAGCTTTGGAGGTTACATTAGGAATAGGAAAGACTACCTTACTTGTGATGCAACTTATGCCAGAGAAATATAACCTTTGGATTTCTTAAAAGAAATCTAATGATGGATATTAAATATATAATAAAAGTAAATAAAAACTGCTATCCGGTTTTATAAGTTTCAAATAAAGACAAAAACAATTCTAACAAAAGACAAAATACACTCATCTGGCTAATGTAACTTTATATCAATGGTATATGTTGTATATATTATAAAGTGTCATCATGTGTATTTTTAAATAAGAGTAAACGATTTTTTCCCACACAAGGTTTGCCTCACTGGCACTTTCCCATTCAAAAAGTTTCAAATACCACTTTCTCATCCAACGTTTATATTCCGTTAACACTCAAAATACAATTCACTTTCTCAACTAACGTTTGACGAGTTACCAGGAGTCATGGTAAGAGAGTTTTTAAAAAGTGGAAGTCGGTGGATCAAATGGTGGTGCTAGCTAATTGAATATTCACCGCCGAAATCAGTTAAAAATTAGCTAAGAACAGGAAACCCTAGATTTGTAGTGGTTGGCAATCGGTAAGAAATCAGGTACTAGAGTGAAAAGTGTTTTGTATAGAGGAGAAAGGAAGTTTAAATGATGGTGATAGAGAAAAATTTTGCCGTCGAAATAGGCTTTGGGTAGTAACAAAATATTAACTTTGGGTGGCAAAGTGTTATTAAGGCAAACCTTGGGTGGGAAAAAGTTGTTTACTCTTTAAAAAAATAACACATCATGAAAATTGATATATAATCGTCATATTTAGAACTTTATAAATTGTTTATCATATGGTTAAAGCTAATCAAGTGAAATGTATTTTTTTTTCTCTCTCTCTTTGTTATATCATAGAACTTTTCTTAGAACTAAAAAGACTCTGTAGGGTTTTGTAGAGGGTAAAAGAGGGAGAAGATTTTGGGATGTCGTTGAACTTGAAATGGAAGATTTAGAGAAGTAAAAGTGGAGACTCTTCCATTTTCAATATTTGGTTTGGTAGTTTGATCGTGGTATTGAAGAGAAGGGTTTTAGTGTGTTTGTGTTTACAAATTGCAATGGCAAGTGGTGAAATAATCTAGAGTAATACAAAATCAAAAACAGAAAATACACACTAGTAAAGAGAAAGATAAAGCGACTTACCCTGGTTCAACCCATTAATATGTTACATCCAGCAGAGTCAATATTATTGAAATACTGCCTCACCTCTCTCGTTACAATAAATGTAATTTGCCCGATGATTTGTTATCACACTCATACAAGATAAAACTAAATTTATATACTAGGTTTAAGGACTAAAACCTAGTATTGCAAGATATCTTTTCCTAAGTCCAAACCCAATAAAGAATTAATTACTTAGAGAAATCCTACCGTGGCTCTTCATGGAATAGGCCCAATCCTATAGTGAGACTCTTGAGTGCGTCTACATGGCCTCTTATTATTGAAGTGATCGACAACTCTAACAAATAAGAGTGATAAATTACTAGGATTGCCTTGAGTAAGTTCTAATCAACTATATAATTATTTTTTTAATAAATAATGAATAAGGAAAAAAAAAAGGGTTAATTGATTGTTTATTTTTTAATAGTGGTCAATAAACTAAGTGGATTGGAGACTCCTTGATTAATTTAATGATTTTTGTTGAAAGATGAATGATTTGTGCAATTTTGCGGGAAGGTGATGAGATGTTCTTTTTTATCTAAATGTTTTAATAAAATTTTAAACAAAATATAACACAATAGGACTAAACAGATTTAGAGACAAGTATATAAAGCACAAAGTCTCTTCAATATGACTCATTGACTAAAAAATATAAGTTTACCATCAACTTGAAGTACTTCACAACACAAACAATAACAAAAAAATTATTTTTTCCAGTAAGACTTGAAACACTTTTCATTTATGCTTTTTTGGAAAATTTGGCTTTACCATGGAAACTTGCAAATTAATAAGAGTGCTGAAAGATAATATTTAGACCATGCTGATTTAATTTGTTATGCTTCGTGCACCTATCAAGTACCTAGCTCTGAAAAGAAAAAGAAGGTTGAAAAATTAATGATGGAGTTTATATTCAAATTCTCATAGAAGCATAAAAATATATGCTCTAAAAATCAAAGCATTTACCTTGTCAAGAGCAGCGCTTGAAGTCACTAATTCTTCTTCTTAGATAGGTTCTCTTCACTTTTGTTACGATTTTGAGCCTCACTCTTTCAAACATTAATACAAACCATAGAGGTTTTCCTATTGTGTATACAATGTATCCCATAGACAAGCCTATCACCAGTTCGGATATATAACTCATCAAAGCGATTTTCTAATCGAACCAGCTCGAATCATCACCTCCTTCATGGTAGGTGGACATTATTGGTGATGGTGGCTCATCATCCCCACATTTCTTTGACAATGGGAGTCCACACAACTCAATGTTTCCAATGTAGGAATCATTTTGAAATTTATTAAATTGATTTCCTTGAGGTATAAAACCTACAAGTCAGTTGTATGAAAGGTTGAGCACAGAAAGAAATAATAGACTTGCCAATTGAATAAGAGTCTCTCCAACAAAGCTATTGAAGCAGAGGTCCAATGATTCAAGTCTTTTCAAATTTTCCAATATTGGTGGAATATGACCTGTAAGGTTATTGTGAGAAAAGTTGAGACTTCGAGGGAATTAGGCTTTCCAGTTATTTCTGGAATTTGCCCTTGAAATTGATTGTTTGACAAATCCATCATTCTGAAAATGGTTAGAATTCTGTCGATTTCTCTCATAGCACCTTTTATTGTCAAAATAATTGAATAATATTGAATAGAGCTCAGCTCAAATAATAAACCTACCGAACCTTCCACTTCTCCCATATATTCACCTTCATGATTATCCCAACGCATCATATTAAATTTCTCAAAATATCCCCCTGGCAAGAAACCAATGAATTGATTGTGAGAGAGGTCTAGTATTCGCAGCTCTAGAAACAATACTCTTGTCTTGGGATTTCCAATGGGACCATGAAATCTATTAAATCTCAATATTAGAACTTGTAATTCGGGAAGGGTCGCTAACCAATGAGGAAAAGTATCTTTAATCATATTGTTCCCAACATCTAAAACTGTCAAATCATTACAATTAACCAAAGTAGGTGACAATGAACCCTCTAATTTGTTGCCATTAAGGTTGAGGTATTGAATAGAGCTATTTCCAATTGTTTGGGGAATGTTACCGTGGAACTTGTTATTTTTCATAGTCAAGATTGATAGTGAATCAGAGTTCACTAGAGATTGAGGAATTATTCCACTCAAGCTATTGTTAGAAAAGTCAATAATTAGAATAGAGATCATGTTGCAAATGTATGAAGGGATCTCTCCAATCAACATGTTATTGGAAAGTAATAAGATACATATAAAAGGTGCATCTAGCATCATAAGTAGGCCTTGCGGCAACTTAGAATGAAGGTCAATAATAAATAGATTCATCATTGAATTTTTTCCAGAAGGGACAAAACTTGTCAAAAAATTGTAAGAGAGATTCAAATAGTGCAAATTGTGAAACAATTCCAAGTGTTGTTGAGAAATCTGGCCAGGAATTTTTTTTTTTGAAAGGTATAGATATGTCAAATTTTCTTCAGTTCCCAAGAACTTTGGGAATTCGGTTATGTTACAAGAAGAGAATTTGAATACCTCAAGACTGGGCAAGGTAAAGTTGGGTTTGTGAGTAATTAATGATATTAAGGGGTTATAGGAAAGGTCAATGTCAAACAGATTTTTGAGCTTGGACAACATTTCTAACTTCACAATGCCACTCAAATTGTTGGATGAAAGGTCAAGTTCTGTAAGGTATAAAAGATCAAACATGAAATTTGGAATTTGACCATGGATCTTGTTATTTCCTAAATGAATTATTTCCAATGAACCTACAGCTTGATGGAACTCCTCAATAGAACCTGTGAGTTTGTTGTTGCTAAGGTCTAATTTCCCCAAAGATGGCAATGTGAACAACCATGACGGTACTCTTCCATTTACAAAATTATTAGATATGTTGAGACAAATTAGATCTGAAACACCACTTACTTGACAAGGAATATGGCCTTCAAGTTGATTGCTGGAGATGTCTAAAAAAGAAAGTTGTTTGAGGTTGAATGCTAAAGATGGCAACTGACTACTGAAATTATTAAATGAGAGATCTAGATGAGTTAGTTTGCTGAGGTTGCCAAAAACATCTATAAACTACTTTAAAACATTGTTGTAACTGAGTTTTGAACTTGTTAGCTCACTAAGTTTAGATAGTGAGGTTTCAATTTGGCCAATGAAGTTATTGAATTACAGGTCCAAATAAGTGATTTTCGTGTAGTTCCAGAGTGATGTTGAAATTGACCCTTCAATATGGGAGTCAATAAGATTCAAAAAACTCAAGTATTTAAGATTACCAATTTTGTCAGGCAATTTTGCTGAGAAACTTGAAAGATTGAGATCTAAGAATCTAAGGCAACTGCTCCAATTAGACTTTGGTAAATTACCTATGAGATATGCATTGTTGGATAAAATTAGCTGTTGGAGGAATGGAAGGTTGAAAAGATCTTTGGGGAACTTGCCTTGCAGAACAGTCACTGAGATCAAGACATATGAGAGTAGAAGACAAGTTTGTAAAGGAGCCAGCTTTAACAGAAACCATATCCACACCATGAAGATGAAGATAACATAATTTTGTTAGATTCTGCAAGTACTTATTGAGAACATGTTGGCTCAGTTCTGGTAATCCAAGGGCAAAATTACCCGAAAGATCAATGGAAACAAGTTCATATAGGCAATAGATTTCAGTTGGTAATAGGCCATAGAAGCTGGAGTAAGAAAAGTTAAGATGTGTTAATTTCATGAACTGGCCAAACTTGGATGACATTGAGGAATTCCTGAAAAAATTGCAAGCTAGATTGAGCTTCTGGAGATGTTGAAGGAGAAAGAGACTACTATTGTCAGATATTGAGCCAACAAATCCACTTGAAGCTAGGTCAAATTCAATTACTTGGCCTGTGAAGCTATCACAAGTGACACCGTCCCATAAGTAGCAATCACTACTCCCTTGCCAGGAGTCTGCCTTAGGATAATAAGAATATTCTTGAACTGGAGTACCATAGTGTTCAAATGACATGGAAGCAGAAACATCAATTACAAAGTTATTCTTGAAATGGAGTAAGGCAGAGCTTTGTTCAGGGGAGCAAAGTTTTGCAGAAGGAGAAGAAGAGTTAAAAAGGGATGAGAAACTGACTTGAAAATTGAAGTTCAAGAAGTGGAGGAAGAGGAGTAGTACATTGTTCCCTGATAACCTCCACATGTTTTTCACAGGATAACGAAAGAAGATAAAAATTGCATAAATGTTGTTGGAAGAGATGAGAAGTGAAGAAGATATATCTATCTATCTATTTCTACATGACCAATTATACAAGTCCTCATTAAAAAATTACAATGTGCAACACATTGGCTATTATTATCTATCTATATATTTATCCTCTTCACCATAACTTGCTTTTCATAGATAAAATGTTCAGAGATTTGAACATTGGCTATTATTATTAACATTTATTAAGATCCTAAGGGTTATTTCTTACAATCCAATATCTAAATCTTGATACAATTCGGTAGTAGTTATCGTATTATTCGTTTTCTACAATTTTTGGTCATCTCTTTTATTGTTTCGGCATCATTTGGTTTCAAAGCAAGGTTTGTTATCTATGGTTGAACAGTATTGTGGTCGAGGTCGATGAGGTTGCGACAAAGGTCATGAATTGACTCCTAGGGAAGACGGTGTTGATCATAAACATGACTAGCAAGATGTAGGGATCAACAATCTAAGGAGGCAAGTTCAAGATCTCAAATGGCAGATTGCAAAATTTGGGATTTCTACGGACGAAAAGGAGGAACTAGAAGGCGAAACCGATGAGGAGGACAAAGACGAAGAGGAGTATGAAGATGTTATTGATGATGAAGGCGAGGTTAACGACAATGATCACTTCAATTATTATTTTCATGATTATGATAAGCCGCCACAATTTGATCATAAAATCTTTGAAAAAGAATCAATGCTTGAAGAAGCACTAATTCGTACAGAAGAAAATTGCTTTGAAGTATACATGGATGATCTTGAAAGAAATTCTATTATCATAATTTTTGTGAAGACGTGCATAATCAGTCCAACAAAATAAAACTGAAGGATATTTTGCTTCATGATTTCGTTTCAATCAATTGGACAGATTGGATGGACATTATAACTAAGATTGGAAAATTTAAAGTTCTTCGAGCATATTACTTGGAGATGAACTTAGAAGGATTTCAATTAAAGCATGTTGAAGATAAAGATGTTCTTGCCAGAAATTTGAGGTCGAATATTTTTCTAGTGGGAGAGAATGATGCAGGGCATTTATTATTAAAATTCTTTAGGAAAGAGGATTTTATTATTTCCTTATATTTAGGTTTTCTTAGTTTATTATAGTAGTCCTAATTAAATTCAATTTCTTGTTTGGGTGTTTAGCACATTAGAATAAGGCTTGTTTCAATTAATAGGTTTATTCCTTTCCTAGTTAGACAAGGATAATTCTAGTATGAATAAAAGTCTTTGTAACCTTGAGTATGGGGAGTTTTTGGTTTTGAATTAATTATTATTAAGAACATAAGGGTTATTTCTTACAATCTAGTATCCGAATTTTGATACAATTCGGTAGTGATTATTGTATCACTTGTTTTCTGCAATTTTTAGTGATCTCTTTTATTGTTTCAGCATAAAATATCATTTAATTTGAAATTAAAAGGACTTGGTACAAAGAACAATTCATTTGAACTTTATAGCATCACACTTGATGAAATTTATAAACCTGTAACAATATACATGAAACTCGTGACGAAATATTTCAAACTAAAAAGCCTAGTACTAAGAACGTTAAATTTGATGGTTAGATTGACAAACTTGAAATTTATAAATACTTATTTGAAACTTTAAATTAATTTTAATAATGTATGCTTGAAACTTTTTAACACCAAACTTGACCAGTTTAACATATTTCCGGTCATCAATTATATTTAAAATTATTTTTATATTTTCTAGAAATAATATAGAATAAGTGTTCAAATAAATTTCTTTTAATGTTTTTAATTAATTGTTTATCAAATAATAACACAAAGGTTAGCTTAACTTGTGACCTAGATTTGTGCAAAATTACACTTTTGCACAAATTTCCATGTTAAAATAATAATTAAATAATATAATTATATATGAATAATAATTGAAACGTTTTTATATAAAAAATTATTAATTTACATGGAGGGCACAAATTAAACTAACCTATAACATAAAATTGGAAATTACAAACGTCAATCTTGTAATTTGATAGGAATTGAAGGTAAAAACATTAGTTTTGCAACGAATAATGTCATACTTGAAATGTGTAAGGTTGATTTGAAACCTATAACTGGGGGTAAACAGGTTTGCGTACCTGCCTAAAATTAAAGAAACCAGAATCCGAACCAGCCAATTCCTTAGATTTGAAATTGGAACCAGAACAGGCCAGTTTTGTTCCTAAAAACCTAGAACTAAAACCTGAAACATAGGTTTCGGACCCTCTTTTGAGTACCCTATTTTTTTTAAAATTACAAATAAACCCTCTAAAAATTACAAGACACCCCAAATAGTTTATAAAAATTACAAATACACCCCAATTGTAACTGTTTATAGAAATTAAAAAGGCCCTTTATCTTTCAATCCATCAGCTCTTATTCAAACATTTAAATAAACAAGCATATACATGGTAGCACAAGGAAAAATATTGTCATTTCAAATACATTTGTAGACGATTGTTTGAGGGAGATGAATAACATTGGAAAAAAATTGTCATAGTTGTTATTTTTTTCGGAATTAATAAAATATCATAATTTTGTAAATTATTATTTTAAATAAATTTATGGGAAGTTATTTTTTAGACCCCCTCTAGTTTATCAGTAACTCTCATTGTTAAATTACCAATTTAATATAAAAAAATAACTTTCTAAGTTAAATTAAGTTTTTTATTCACACCCTGGTTTTCTTATTTCAATTTTGAAACTTACTCTTTTTTTTTTTTAGATTCATGTTGCTATATAACTACCTTTCATATAAAAAAAAAAAATTGAAATAAAATAAAATGTGTTAACGGTTATGAAAATTTAAAATTATATTTATTTAAGAATTAATTAAAAAAAAAAAAACGACGCTTAAACATTTTGATGGAAACAAGTTATGTTCATGTAATAATTTTCTTTAAGGTTAAAAATAAAATAAAAAAAGTTGGTAGGCTTAAACATTAGCATATTTTAAAAGCTCAAACTTTTGGGTTTTGGGCCCAAGAAGAATCCCATTCGGCCCATAATCTAACACATTCCAAAAAGAAATATTAAAAAACAAGAATCAAATCAAATTCTTCTTGTTTATTTCCGAAACAAGAAACTCACACTGAAAAACCAGCATCAGTATCAAGCTCGAAAGAACTTCAGTGCGTGGAACTTTAGAAATTGTAAAACCCAAACAGGTGGTTTTCCTCTGCGGTTCAATTTCAGTTCCCAACAAAATATTTATTTAAATCTTCTTCTTCTTCTTCTTTTTGTTTTCGATATTTATTGGATTTTAGATGTTTCTGTAACAACTTGTATTCGATGCATCAATGCCATTCTTAACTCGTAATTTCTTGACTGCTTGACTGCTTAACTAGTGAAGAGAGAAAATAACGCCCCAAAATTTTTCATTGTTAATCGAATCGGGTATTTTGATTTTGTAATGTTAATTTTATAGGACCCCCCATTTTTTTATGCAACTTTTTTTACCCTCAGTTCCTAAACTGGTTCCTAGTAGGGTACTCGAATGTAGATTCCATTTACCGTTCTCGGTTCCAGCACTGTAAGAATTGGAACTGAACTTGGGAATTCCCAGTTCCAATTTTCTAGAATCGAAATCTACCCTATGAGGGCCAATTCCAGTTCCTACTCCAAACCGAAGATTCGGGTACTCACTATTTCCAAGTCTACCCTTAACCCATGCCCACCTAGGCTATAACATAATACACTTGAAATTACAAACATCAAACTTGAAGTTGATAGAACTTGATACAGAACATTAGATTTGTGGTAAATAACGTGATACTTGAAATGTTCAAGGTTAATTGAAACCTATAAATTATAGTAGAAATTTATAACATAAAACTTGAAATTACGAATGTCAAACTTGAAATTACAAACTTCGAACTTCAAATTGATAGGGTTTGATATTAAGAACGTTAGATTTGTAATATATAATGTCAAACTTGAAATGTTTAAAGTTGATTTAAAACCTATAGATTATAATTTAAACCTATGATATAAAACTTGAAATTGATAGGATTTTATACTAAGAACATTAGATATGTAATAGATAACATTATACTTAAAACATTTAAGGTTGATTTAAAACCTATAAATTATAAATTGAAACCTATAACATAAAATTTGAAATTACATACGCCAAACTTGAAATTGATAGGATTTGATAAGAACATTATATTTGTTACAAATAACGTTATACTTTAAATATTTAAGATGGACTCAAAACCTATAAATTATAATTGAAACATATTACGTAAAACTTGCAATTACTAACATTTAACTTGAAACCTAGGGGACTTGATATTGGTAACATTTACTTTAAAACTATAAAATTACTGTTGTGCATGATTTTCCGACGGCCAAATTCGTGCCACCTGTCTATAAACCATACCAAGATCTAGCAATCAGAGTCGTCAGACATGTCAGTCCCACAACAAATGACTTCTCCTGCACGCTCATCAGTACTAAACATGGGCATTCAGACTTAAGCACAGATGGGAACTGACTCAAATCTAGATTACGGGGGATTGTGTGTGTAATCAACCTCATAATACTAACCCCCAACCACTGTTAGACAGTTTGTGTAAAAGGGAGGCCTCACCTCCATTTTGAGGGGGGACCAATTATTATTCATACAGGCATAAGAAATCACTAAGAGAAAGTATTAGCTCGTTATTACATGTTTTCCTCCTTGTAATCACTTTGTGTATACAACAAACATAAGTAATAATATAGTAGTAGATGTAGGCTTGGTTTATACCCGCTGAACCACTTTAAAAGTCTCTTGTGTTCTTGCATTACGGATTCATCAATCTGTTCCTAGTTGATTATTTATAATCACGCACACACCATACTCAATCCCGCCGTGGTCGACTATGTATCTATGGTTCTTGCGAGTTTTCATAACAACAATTACCATAAAAACTTTTAACATAAATTTTCTATCAATAGTACTTCAAATTTTGAACAAAATACATGACCAAAAAAATTGATAATAAGAACATTAAATTTGAGACGTATAATAACATACTCAATTTTATAGGAAGAACTTAAACCCCATAAATATTACTTTACATTCAATATAATATAGGGAGAACAACATTTTCCCACCCAAGGTTTGGCAAAACAGCATTTTCTGACCCGCCAAGTTTCAAAATGACACTTTCCCACCCATCGTCCGTTAACTTTAACTAAAGAAGGTTTTATAGTAAAGTCAAAATACAATTAAAGGGTAATTACGTTATTTTATCTCCTGTATATAAACTAGTTGCTTCTCATTGCCGTCATTGAGTGAGATTGTTTGCGCCGCCTCCTGGATTCGCTAAAACTGTTGTTTCGCTTCCCCCGCCACCCTTGGATTCTTTGCAAACCTGTTAGATGACATTTCTTCAAAAACCACCACCCACAATAAAGAATTCTAATCTCAAAACGAAGTAGTAGCCAGAAGATCTGGCGATGGAACCTACTTCTCCATCCATTGTTTTTTTATTTTGTGTGACGACCTTCCACGAAAGATCAAATCATAAAGAAACCAAACGAAAGAGAGACACTGAGCATTATGCTTTAATGTACAGAAAGCCCCATTAAAGAATAATAAAAATCAACCTTCTATGGAGAGCCGAAGTTTGTGACAAAATATTAATGAAAAAAGACTCACAAAAACAATAATGTTTTATCTCTTTATTTTCTATTTTTGAGATTGTTTAATGTTTGTGGATGACAATGGACCAATCTTAAGCAATGTTGAGAAATGAAAACAATGGGTGAAAAGACAAAGAGAGAAGAGAAACAATAAGAAGAGGAATCACATTGATTTTTGCTCATTGAAAAACACTAGTGAATCTGCACCATTATTATTCAAAGATGACTTACCTAAGCCAAAAGCAGCAAGCTCTATTTCTTTTTTAATTTATTTATGGGGCCTGAATTTTGGAAGGTCACTCTAAATCAGTTAATGAACAAAATTTGCAAAAGTGAAGTGAAGGAAAATAAAGGGGTAAAGAGCTCAACCACTTCATATCCTTCTGTTGATTTCTTTAGCTTCTGCTACACTTGCCGCAAGGAATTGGAGGGTAAAGATATTTACATATACAGGTATGCTCCAATCACAATACTAATAACCTATTTATTTAGTGTGAATGCGCCTTCACTAGAAGATTTTATAACAAAGACTCTAGTTTGATTGGTTTATTGCATAGGCGAGAAAGCATTTTGCAATTTCGATTGTCATTCACAAGAGATTTCGATTGATGAGGAAATAGAGAAAGTCAGCACATCTTTTGAAAACTCTCGACAGGTGAAGAAGAAGAAAAGGAATGAAGGTTTTTTTTTCATCTTAACACTGTTTATATCATGTCAGTTAAAGGATTTTATTAACATATCCTAATGATGGGTGGGAAAGTGTCGTTTTGAAAGTTAGCAGGTGGGAAAGTATCGTTTCATGAAACCTTGGGTGGGAACATGTCATTCTCCCAATAATATATCTAAAAGTCACAATATTAATTTAAAAAAATTAATTTTAAATTTTCATATAGTTTTAATTAACTATGGAGACCAATGTTTTAATAACCAATCCGGAGAGAAACCCAAAATACACCCTAAAAATTCGTTAACTCCCTACAGGTTTGAAATTTAGCAAACACACCTCAAATACAAATCGGTTGTCAATTGGTTGGCTGTGGCAACACACCATATGCAATCTCAATCATCCCTTGAGCCCGTACTCTATAAAATCTACCCAAGATCTGGCCAAAATAGACCAATTTCAGCCAGATCTAACCAACACCAGTGTCGATTGATTTCAACCAGATCTCACCATCGCCGGCGTCAACAACCCTCCCCATCATCATGAAAATACTCCCCTCAGCCTCCTGACCAAAACCCATCTCATCCCACTCTCATTCACCTCACAAGTATCCAGCAAAACCGGCTATTGCTACCACTAGTTTTTTTCTATTTCTGGTCGATTAGCTCACCAGAAATCAATTTAGTCGCCACCATTGCAATCACCGGAACTTCTTCTTCAAAAGGTCCAACATCCTGGCCTTAAATTGTTTGTTGATCATCATCCCTAATTCTAGTGTTTTGGATTAATAAGGAAATTGTTAACCTAGCCTAGTGAAGGTCCTAGATCTCGGTCTAACTAGTTTAACCAGTCGGGCCGGGCAGGGTTTTAAAACACTGATGGGGACAACTAGTCAAAAAACTAGTTGTTACAGGTTATTTAATTAGTTAAGTTGCCACGTGCAGCTTAATGTCTAAGTTGTATAACCTTATGAGAAATATATTTCGCGCAAGGTAACAAATTCCTATAAGATTACATGTTTATGAAATCAACTGAGGAAAATGTCCTTTTGCAACAGATTGGGGATCAAAAGTAGGGGTAAGCCAAAAAATAGGATAGACTCAAAACCGCTGGGTATCCGACATGGCGGTTCCAATTCCTACCCTAAATCGACATAGTACGGGTAGGTTCTAATTTGCAAATTTAAGGTACCGACACTGTGCGTGAATCACAACTGGGAGTGGCCACAAAGTCACGATCGAGCGCACACTCAATCTCAAAATTCTAGATTTCTTTGGTGGCTATGGGTTGTGAATCGAGGGTGGAGTGCAGTGAAGAAACTTCGATGGAGGTGTGGGCAGCTGATGGCAAGGAGCAGCGGTGAGCGGGGAGTTGTGCACTGTGAAGAAGACCATAATTTGGCGAAAAGAGGGTAGTGCAATCAAGCTAGGCAAACGAGAACAAGTTCTAGACAAATGTGAATTGGCTCCTGGGTTGTGATTTCTTCAATTTTGGGTGCAAAAGCCACCAAAAAAGCAACGAAAATGGCCAACAACAGTGCCAATACAGGACAAGGATGGGAGAAATTCTTTTGAACAATACCGAGGACCGTAGAACTGAAACCTACCCGACAGGTTCCAATTCTAATTTCTAAATCTCAGGAAGTTGGTTTTAGTTCCTAATTCTCAAAAATTGGTACTGTGCAATTTTGGTTTCGGATCCTGCTTGTAGGAGTAGGGTACCCAAACCCGCTCACCTCTAATCAAAAGTCGTTCAATCATCAAACAAAATATACAATAGAATTATATTCAATTAGATTTTATTACAAGAGGATTTAGCCCTCAATAATAAATGAGAAATTCTATATAAAAACTAATTATATAAACTATTTCCTATAAATTAATATATCAATATATATATATATGATACTGATAATATATATAATCTTCATATATATATTGTACTAATTCTGCGTTCTGCTTGTAGAACAAGGTACCCGAACTTGCTCACCTCTAATCAAAGGTCATTTAGTCGTCAAACAAAATATACAATAGAATCGTATTCATTTAAATTTTATTGCAAGAGGATTTAGCTCTCAATAATAAATGAGAAATTCTATATAAAACTAATTATATAAACTATTTCCTATAAATTAATATGGCAATATATATATATGACATATTATCTATTCTAATTTGTTTAAATTACCTCTAATTTAAAATTATTCAAACATATTAAAATACATCAATTTATATGGGTGAATTTATACGAGAAATTTCTGTATAAAATAATATTATTCATAATACAAAATTATTATAACAAAATATTTGTTTATATAATCTTTTCTTATATCTCGGTCCTTTGCGGTGTAAAACTTAAGAGAAGTGTTATCAACTTGATTAATAATTGAAGGGTGTGTTTAACATGCGGCATTAAATAGTATTAAGTATTATTTGATACATTATAGTATGAAAATAATATAAAGTAATGTTCTATCGAACATCATATAACACTTCATACGGTATAATAAATAATAATACAATACAATACTATGCCATACAATTTACTTAATGTTATGCAATGTCGCGTGTCAAACATTTCCAAATATTTCACGATAACAATTAATTGCGCATTCTGTGGCTACTCATACAGTGCTGAATCAGATAACCTTGGTGTTGGGATTGCCACAAGAGACGTCTTCAACTTCAAAACAATCCCAAACTTCTCAGTGAGATCCACTTTCTCTCCGTCCCGCATTTTCCAATCAAAAGAATGCAAAAGTGTGGCCAGTGAATACATGAACATTCTCTCCGCCATAGCTATGCCAGCACAAATTCTTCGCCCAGACCCAAATGGGAAATAACTGAAGTCACTTCCACTGTAATCCCATTTCCCATTCAAGAACCTCTCCGGATAAAACTCCAATGGATTCTCCCAAATCGAAGGGTCCCTATGAATCGCCCACACGTTGATGAAGACTCGTGAACCCTTCGGAATTGTGTAACCGTCAATGGTGCAAGTTTCAGAGGGGCAATGGGGAACCAATAGTGGGAGGACGGGGTGCAAACGCAAGGTCTCTTTCATTATAGCATATAAATATGGCAATTTTTGGATGTGGGATTCTTCTACTATGTTGCTTTTTCCAACTACTTGGTCTAACTCTTGTTGGGCTTTCTTCATTACCTCTTGTTTGTTGATTAGTTCAGCCATGGCGAACTCGGTTGCATTGGAGGATGTATCGCTCCCACCCACCACCATATCCTGTCCACAAATTCACCAACCCATGTCAAAGAAGTCATGAAAATTACACAGTTAGGAAGAAGGTAGAAATTAGACAAAATATCATATCTATAATTTAAACTTAGCATGAACTGTGTAAAGTCAGATTAGAGTAAGTAAAGTGCTACAAATTTCACAAGTTGTAACAGAAAAGATCACTACAAAAAATTATTTATGACAAAAGATGTATCGCCATTCAGGGGCGGATCCAGAAATCTTTATTAGGGTGGGCCAAACAAAAATTTTTAGTTCTAAAATTGAGAGTGGGCCACAATTTTTTAATATTTGACAATAAAAATTAAGGGTGGGCCAAAGTCAAACTAAATGAAATAATGTATTTAATTTTTGTTTAATACACTTTGGATCCGCCCCTGTCGCCATTAATATAGTTTAAGATTTGAAATTATTTATGACAAAAAATTTGGTTAACTTTTTAATATCACTAATATTATTCATTCGTATTTAAGTAATTAAAGGAATAATAAATAAACTAATAATAATAAGATTAAAAAAAAAGACTTACCATAAGCAAGGTTTTGACATGGGTCATGGTAAAAGGTGTCTTGGAATCACCTCCATCCCTCTGCTCAAGTAAAAACTGTAAAAAATCCTCACTCTCTTGCTTCCCACTCTCTCCATTAATCCTCAGCCGTTGTTCAATCATCCCATCAAACATCCTATCCAATTTCCCAGCTAACCTATGCATCTTCTTCTCCAGTCCTTGAAAATCAAACCGTGCCAAACCCGGAAAAAAGTCCGATATATTCGGCTGACCCAATAACTCCGTCAGCTCAGATACCAAATCCCGAAATTCCGCGCCCAAACTAGCCCTCTCCGCACCCTGAACGGACCCGCCCCATAACATGTTCGTAATCACGTTCAGTATCGTCAAAAACATTTGTTCACCAACGTTAACGGGTGACCCGACCCGACTGTATATGTACCCGACAGTTTGCCGGACCTCACGCCGCCGGAGTGCGTAAACGGAGTCCAGGGTTTTGTTGCTAAGCATCTTGAGAACACAAATCTTCCTCAACATCCTCCACTCTGGTCCATACGGGTTCCAAACAATGTCACGCCCGCCTTGAGTTGCGACCAGACCTGTAATGGGCACGTCCCGGTTGGCGAAAATGGTGTCGTGGTCTTTGAGGACTTGGCGAGCTGAAGAAGGAGAAGTCAATACGATGCCGATTTTGTTCCCAAGACGGAGCTGGTAAACGGGGCCGTAGGCGCGTGCGAGGCGCATGAAGTAAGTGTGGAGCTCCGGGTCGAGAGAGGGGAGGTTACCCAGTAAGGGAACGCCACGTGGGCCAGGTGGGTACGGAGGGATTGGGTTCTTGCATTTTGCTAACCTCCATTTGAGGAAGAAAACGGCGAAAAAGGAAGAGAAAGTGAAAAGTATGATGAGTGGAATGTTATCAGAAGGAAGAGATTGAAGGAGAGTTAAGACGATGGCCATGGCGTTGTGGGATAATGAGATGTTGAATTCAGCATGGGATTGAGTTTTGTGAGGAGTGAGGCGAATAATTTAATGCCGATGGAGAGAGTGAAGACAAGAGTGGATCTTTTTTACGTGAGAAAAGTTCGGAGGGAGCTGGAAATGGGATCTTCTTGTCTTGATGTGAAGTTGTTAGTTACTTTATTCCCACCCGAACTTGATTATTCCCTATTTTTACCCTTAATCTAACCTTATTTATTTTATTTTAATAATTGAAGGTTAAAAACGTGAAAGTAACCCACGTCTCAAATTTCTCTCGCTCATTGTCAATTTCAGCATCGCCCGTTTTTCGTGGATTCCAGGCCAGCCAGATTTGTCACCCAAACTAATAGAAATCATCAGCCCAAGCCCAATCTGTTTGACCCCTAGCCTGACCGATCGATGTGGGAAAGGATATAAATGAGATAAATGTGTAGAGGGGTATGTTACGTTTAATTCTATCACTCGTATTCTTTGCTGTTGAAAATATTCATACATACTCTATCTGCATGTTTGGCTTAATATTTTTATCCCTATTCTGGATCCTATTCTCCAAATAATTTTTGGCACATTATTCCAGAAATATTACCCTATTTTTTTAATTACATTTAAACCCCATAAAGTTATTAATTTCACTAAATACCCCCTGAAAAAAAAGTTTAAAAATTAACAAAAACACCCCTATCAACCCAACTTGTCAGATTCCGACAACCACCGTCGGTGATAGCCGGAATTTGTACAACGGCCTAACTTCCGACCAGAAATGGCAGAAAGTTCACCGCTGTGGCCTTTTTCGGCCAGATCCACCAGGGATCTGGCCGGAAAAGGCCAGATCTGGCCGTCAGCGACGGCCAAAGAAATGGCCGTCGTTGACCGAAAACGAGGGCCACATCTTTGGCCGTCGCTGACGGCCCAAGATGGCCCTCGTTTGGCCTTTTTCGGCCGTCGACGGCCATAACAAACCGTAGATCTGGCCTTTTCTGACCAGATCCACTATGGATCTGGCCGGAAAAGGCAATAACGACGTGTTACGGCACAGATCCGACCGGTCTGTGCCGTAACGAAATTTTTCAGTCAGATTCCGATGGTGGTGGCCGGAATCTGACACTGCAGGTGGTGGGGGTGTTTTTGTCATTTTATATATTAGGGTCTTTAGTTAAATTAGTAAATCTAAGGGCTTTTTCATAAATTTTTAAAATTTACCTTGTAATACTCCCTTATCCAATAACCCAATACTATTCCTAAAATCTTATCCAAAATACTAAACCAAACGCACCTGTACTATCGTGAAATAATATTTTAATGAAGATAATCTAGTAAAAATAATAGTTTCGAAAATATATTATTAATTTTATATAAGTAGTTGTTTACAGCTGTATTTGTCCGTTGATTTTTTCATATGATTTCTTTAGAATAATCATGATTCAAAATATTAGTGCAAGTAGTAGTCATGAACAAAGAAAACTAACGTCTGCTTTTTCCCTTCAAGATATTTTTATCATTATAATCAATACCATTTTTGTATTAAAAACTCAATATTAGAGTGTAGATGTGTTTACAATATATGTTCAAAATTAACTATTAAATGGAAAATAAAATATAATAATTAATAATATAAGTAATTTTAATTTTTTATTATGTTTGGATAAAAGGAAAATTGTACAAACAAATGAAAGATAAATACTCTGACCATGAAATTGAATAAAGAGATAAAATATGGGAGAACGACTTTTTCCCACCCAAGGTTTGGCAAAACGACACTTGTTCACCCATCAAGTTTCAAAACGACACTTTCCCACCCACCATTATGTTCCGTTAGGAAAATTTATTACTATTTAATTGTAAAGACAAGAATACCCTTTATAGTTTGACTTAATAATTTTTTTCTTATTTTACATGTGTCAACAATTCAATTATCAAAATATCCAATTTTTAAATAGGAAATTATTGGCATGCCTTAACTATATATTTAAATTTAAATTACTAATTTGTCCTTCCAATTTTTTATTAAAAAATGAAGCTAATATTAGATTTTTTAAAATTTGAAACCTTTAAAATTAGCGGTTTGTTTTGGCATTTATATTTATATTTTGTCAATTTAAATCCAAATAAAGCTAAGTAGTAGCATTAATAATTTGCTTAAAAAGAAGAATCCAGATTGTAAAATTATAGTGCATAAATATATAAAAGAAATTTTGTCAAGACATTCAATAAATATATGGAATTCAATACAAAAAAAGCAGCTTTTCAAGTTTCTCATTCATTCTTAAAATCCAAAAAAGTTCTACTTTCACCCTCCCACTTTCTAGCTCCTTGAAGCTTGCATTTACTTTGCTTTCTGGATCTTCAAAACCTTCTTCACAATCTTTTGCTCTTCCACCAAGAAAGCTCGAATTTGATGTATTATTTTCAGTCAAAGTTGCCATCTTTCAACTGCCTTAGGATGGTATTTCCATTTAACTTAGCGTCAACGCATTGCTTCACCTTATCTTCACTGAGTTTTGGAGTTGCCTAAAACAATCCGGAATTGCATAAAAAACAGCTTAAGTGAAACTTACACATATATGAATTTGCAATCTTTCAGAATAGAGAATAACGAAATAGAAAAAATATGTATGTTCCAAAAGGAGTTAGTAGTAGAAAAGAACAAAGATGAAGTTCTTACCCATCTCTTAAAGAGAAGTCAACAAGATTAGCTGCCACTGCCACAGCAGCCCCACTACATGATCCACCAGGTACTCGAGCATGTGCTGCAGGATTAATTGGTGTCCTATAATGCTTACTCACTCCATTGATACTGAAAATAAAGCACTCAAAAACAATCTATAACCAATAGCAAACCAAACGATACAAAAATTTAACACAGAGAAATTAAAATAAGAACTAAATATTAAAAATTCCAACATTCACCCCACCAAAAGTAGGATAAAACAGTAAGTAATGACTTATAATTTTCTCTTCTAATGGCTTATATGTCACCCTGACTAAGTGTTTTTTTTTTTAACCATAATGACTTCTAAAATTGGACTTTTCAATCTTCAATGATACAAAATCTAAAATTAAAAGTAAAATGTCGAGACTTTAATACCATTTTTGGCCATTTCTCATGAGCTTGATAATAAATTTCTCACTCAAATACTGAAACAATGAACAAAAATTACAAACCTATAAGCTAGTTCATCCACCACCGTTTTACCAACGCAAGTGGCACCTCCTTCCACGAGAGTCAAAAACACTGTCACCATTCTAGAAGATGCATCGCTTGTAGTCGCCCACTTCGGATGGCCAAGATTGGTAACATAACCTCAATATCAAATCTATTAAACAAACAAAAATTAATAAATACACACAAAAAAAACCATAAATATATCATTATTTTACCAGCCAGGCAGCAAGCGAGAGAGCGTACATGTCGGAGACAACGAAGGTGAGAAAATTGAGAGGATGAGGAGCCTTGGGAGGAGCAGGTTAAGGCAGAGGGAGAAACTGAAGCTTCTCAACGACGGCTCCAAAGTCTTCTTTAATGTTCTTTTTGAGCTTTTTTGTGACGAGGAGAATTCTGGCGTGAGAAGCCATGGCTGAAGTGAAACAAAGATGAATCGTCGGTTTCAACCCTTTTTCTTTGCTCAGTCGTCGTCTTCAACAGCCACCAGTCGCCAACCCTAGCTGCTTAAGCTTCGATTACAGAGAACAGGGAGAAAAGGCATATAGCTTTTTGTTTTCGTTTTTTTTTTCCCCTAAGCTAGCTTTAGTGGGATACGTGGCAACCATTTCAATTTTTAAACTTTGATTTTTGCGGTTTGGTGTAAATTGACCATCATGCCGTTCTTGAGAATGAAATTTGTTAACAGCACATAACGGTGGGTGCGAAAGTGTCGTTTTGAAACTTAACGGGGTGGGACATTGTCATTTCGAGAAACATTGGGTGGGAAAATGTCGTTCTCCCAAAAAATAATGAAAACTGATGGTTGTTTTGCGTGGCCAGATAGAGATGGGAATTAGGCCCAGTCCCCAAAATCCCAGTTCTGGGACGTAAGAGAGGATGGTCCAGGGCCAACCCCTTCCATTTAACTCTTGTAAAATATCCAAAACCTCCTATTTAATATCAATTTGACAATAAATGTAAGGGTCAAAAAAATTTGAGTAATGCTACAGTTACCGATGGGTGTGTACCAAATTTGTGCACTGAATGACATGGTTAAATCCTGACCGTTGATTTATTATCAGTTAATATTAATCAACGGTCAGGATTTTGTTACGTCATTCGGTGCACAAATTCGGTGTAAACTTTTCAATAACTCTATCATTTTCCAAAAAAATTTACCAAAAAAATAAATAGGACTGGTCATGGGCCCATAGGACCTGTCCCCATAGTACCTGTCCCAAGCCAAGATAGGTCCTATGGGCCCATGATCGGTCCTTCAAAAATTGGGCCCGATCACCCTAGGCTTGGGATCGCTTGGGCCCAAGCCTTGCCCACCTCTATGGCCAAGTGAGGTTGCGGCTCAAGCATGGCCAAGTGAGGTTGCGGCTCAAGCATGGCCAAGCAAAGCGATGGCTAGTTTTGCTTGAGCCACAACCTCGTTGAACAAGCGAATGCCACGAATCAGTGGGTTACCGGTCTTTTACACTCCATTCATTCACTAAATCCAGCTATAATATAACAATAGGAGTCCAAAATTATTTTCATTTCGATAGAGAGCTTATTGGATTATAGCAATGCTCCCTATTCCCCATCCCACAATCATGTGAAAAATAATGTGGTTACCATTTGAGCTTTGAAGTCAGTCTAAATGAAATTTGAATTTCTTCTTAATATTTCTTAGAGCAATACTATGCTTACAATTGAGTTATATAAACAGACAAAAAAATAGGATATAGTAGTCATTTTATATGAATTTTATCTCATTTTTGTTTGTTTATAATGACTCAGTTATAAGCAAAATATTATTGTATTTCTTATAAGAGTTAAAGAATTTATCAGATCACCGTAAGGACACGTGAGTTCATATAATTAAAATTAACTATATGTTGCCACATGTAATGGCTTTTCTTTTCACCAGCAACCACCACTATGAAATACTAATTAAAGGTGTATATCTAGCTTAAAAAAATACAAAAAATTATGTCAATTTTTTGTAGGGACCTACATCCAACGTTTTGATCTGAATAGGCACTAAGGAAACTATCTATTTATTTCATTGTAGAAGACAAACTAGAAGACAACGACTCATCTAAAGTAGGGAAAACGGAAGACTGGCAAACTGGAGAGTTTCCCATAGTTGATGGGAAGGAAGGGCAACTAAGAGAAAAGCAAGCAAGCTCCCCAGTGGCATCCTCATCGACTTCAAAAGTTTATTTTTCCATTTTGGGGTTTATCAGAAGGGAAAGAGGGATTTATGAAAGGATTTTAAAATAGGAGGTCCCTCAGAAAACAAAGGTATGAATTCGGAGTATACCGGTATTGAGGTATTTGAATCTGACTCTGGGCATGAAACGCTATCCCTACGAAGCAAAGTATGTCAAAATTAGTGCAACTTAAGGTACGACACGATGTGATTGTGGTTAATTTATTTATGGAAAATAACATACATCAAGAGTAGTGCACCGAATTTGTCCATCGAATGACGTGACTCAATCTTGACCGTCGATTAATTATAACTTAATATTAATCGACGGTCAGGATTATACCACGTCATTCAGTGTATAAATTCAGTGCACTGCTCTCGGTGACTGTAGCATTATTGTTTATTTATTTTGTTTACCAAGTCAAATAGCTATCACGTGAAGCTTGTTCATGGTAGAAAGTGGCTTGGGTTGTTTTGTTTTGTTTTTATCTAGATAAGATTTTAGTAGTGGTAGTAGTGATAAATATGATGTGAGTGGTTGGAGAGAATAGAGATTTGTGGGAAGTGGCTTAGTGGAACAGGTCTTTAAATAGCTTATGTGATTGAGATGAAGTACGCATTCTTCTCACAAAGATTTTTTGATTGTATTTCCCATTTCAATTAAAGCTTTTATTAACGTTCTCTTTGCCTTCTCTCTTTATTTTATTCTTCTTTTTATTTTATGGTATCAGAGCCAGCGAGAAGGCCATTCTTTTGTCTTGTCTATCAAACTTGTCTTGTTGCAGGAGTTTAAAAGTTGTGAAAAGAAAGTTTTGTTTGTTTACAACAATGGAGGTAGCGGATGGGGGAAATACTCAGTACAGGATGGAGAAGCATGCAGGCAATAATAACTAAAAGCACTAGAGAATGTGTATGGAGGCATATCTTCAAGGTCAGGATTTGTGGGAATTAGTTATTGATGCTGATGCAGGGATTCCTATTGATATTCCTGAGCATGCCGAATCACGAAGGAAAAGGAAATGGAAGATCAAGTTTGGCAAGACTCTTTTTGCTTTGAGGACATCTATTAGCAAAGAGTTTATTGATCATGTTCGTGATATTAGCTCTCCAAAAGAAGTCTGGGACATGCTTTAAAAGCTGTGTACTAAGAAGAATACAACAAGCTTACAACTATTGGAGAATGAGTTGGCAATGTTAAAACAAGGAGGTATGTCAATTTCAGAATACTTTTTACGAGTTAAAAGTATTTGTGCTGAAATTTCAGAGATAGATGCGGAAGACAAGATTAGTAAAATGCGTCTACGTTGGTATCTTGTCAGTGGATTGAGAAAGGAGTACTGACCTTTCGTCACCTCTATTCAAGAGTGGTCACAGCAGCCCTCTGTAGAGGAGTTAGAGAACTTGCTCTCTAATCAAGAAGCTTTGGCTAAACAAATGGGAAATTTTTTTTCGAATTTGACGCTGTTCTCTTCTCAAAAGGGAAGCCAAACAAGAAGAATACATCAGCCTAGGACGAGACTAAAGAAGAAGACTCAAGTGCAGAGAAAGATGGAAATTCACAAAGTAAGAAATCTATCACATGTTTCAAATGCGGGAAAACTGAGCATATTAAGAGATATTGTCGTGTGAAGATTTCCAAAGCTAATGTTGCATGTGCAAGTGAAGGAGATGATCAACTCAAATGGGAACAATGTTTTATGGTTGAAGAAGTATAAGAAAAGTCAGTCCAAACTCTTGTTAATTATGTCAACAACGACAAAGAGGAGTGGATCATTGATTCAGGTTGTTCACACCATGTAACCGGAAATGACACATTGTTCTCAGAAATGCGTCAACACCATGGAGAGCGGGTTATTGTTACTGCAGATAACTCAAACTATCCGCTAGCAAAAGAAGGTGTCGTGACAATCGATGTTGCTAATGATACAAGAACTAGCAGTGTCAAGTTGAATGATGTTTATCATGTTCCAGGTTTGAAGAAAAATTTAGTTTCAGTTTCTCAAATTACTGATTCTGGCAAATATGTTTTGTTTGGTCCAAATGATGTGAAGGTGCTTGATAATGTGAAAGATATATCTGCTGATGTTATTCTTACTGGTAAGAAGAAAGGTTCTCTGTTCGTTTTGTCAGCAGGTGAAGCCTATGTAAAGAAAACTAGCCAAATCAATAGTGTCGCAATTTGGCATCCTCGATTGGGTCATGTAGTTTACCAAATATTGCAGCAGATTTCTTCTAAAAAGTTGATAGATGGCATACCAACTTTGAAGGATGTACGTGAGAATGTGATTTGTCAAGGTTGCCAATGTGGCAAATCACATTGTCTTCCTTTCAAAAGTTCATCAAATCGTAGATCCACCTTATTTGAATTGCTTCATACAGACTTGATGGGACCAACGAGAACACCAAGCTATAGCAAACATCGTTATGTTATGGTATTGGTGGATGATCACTCACGATTCACTTGGGTGAAATTTTTGAAAGATAATAGTGAAGCATTATCCAAGTTTATGGAATTCAAGGATGCTATTGAAAAGAATTTCAAGAAGAAAATAAAATGTCTGTAGAGTGATAATGGTGGGGAATATATGTCAAATGATTTTTTTCAAAAATTGTGATGACAACGGTATTCTTCGTCAAATGACATGTCCAGATACCCCTGGGCAGAATGGAGTTGCAGAAAGGAAACTTGGTCATCTTGCTTCAGTTTGTCTTTCATGGTTGCATGATAAGAATCTTCCTCGAGAGCTTTGGGCAGAAGCTATTCAGTGTGCATGTCATGTGATAAATAGGTTACCTCCATGGCTAGGTACACAAAAATCTCCTTTTGAGATTTTATATGGTGAAAAGCCAAATGTGAATTATTTTCGGGTATTTGGTTCTATTTGTTATGTTCATGTTCCTAAATCTAATCGATCCAAACTTGACTCGAAAGCAAAGAAATGTGTATTTGTTGGCTATGACTCTTATAGGAAGGGTTGGAGGTGTATGGATACAGGAACAAATAAATTTGTTACTTCCAGATATGTGGTGTTTGATGAAGTATCATCTCTATGTTCTGTTCAAAAGCCCGTGGTAAAAAATATTGCTCTTGATGATGCTCAAGACAACTTTGAACCTCTATCTCATAAAATTAATCTGCAAGCACCAATCAATGATGAAACAGAAAATGAATCTCCAAGGCAGAATATTCAAAGACCAGAAGATGGTGAGCAACAAGCTGTGAGGATATTAACAAGGGAGACAAGGCAGCCAGATTATCTAAAAGATTATGAGGTACAACTTAATCATTACACAATGACCTCATGTTTTTTACAGGAGCTTTATGTGCAGAAGAACCAATAAGCTATGAGGAAGCCAATATTGTCTAAAATGGGAAAGAGCAATGCAAGAAGAAATTGAAGCATTAAACAAAAATGAGATGTGGGAGTTAGTACCCAAACCAGAAAATTGTAAGCCAGTCACTTGCAAATGGGTTTATCGGTTGAAGAAAAAATCAAATGGGACAATTGATAGGTTGAAAGCTCGTTTAGTTGCCCGTGGTTTTTCTCAAAGCTATGGATTAGACTACGAGGAGACTTTCAGTCTAGTAGCAAAGATGGTGACGGTGAGATCAATTTTTTCACTTGCTGCTTTTAAAGATTGGAAGTTGTGGCAACTTGAAGTAAAGAATGCATTTCTTTATGGAGAGTTGGATCGTGAAGTATTTATGGAGCAACCCCAAGGTTTTGTCTCTAAGCAATTTCCACATCATGTATGCCGGTTAAAGAAAGCACTCTACGGTCTAAAACAAGCATTGCGTGCTTGGTATGGTAAAGTTGCTCAATATCTCATCTTTTGTGAATTTAAAGTTTCTTATTTAGATTCTATTTTTTCATAAGATTAGAATCAAATATGCATCTGCTGGTATTATTATATATTGATGATATGATAATAACAAGAGATAATGAATCAGAAATTTCTCATTTAAGGAATGATTTATATGTGCGTTTTGAGATGAAAAATCTGGGAGAGATTGGATGTTTCCTTGGTCTAGAAGTGGAAAAATCAGATCAAGGTTATTTTGTTTCTCAAAAAGGATATGCAAAAGGTCTCTTGGAGCGTTTTGGCATGGGGGAGTCAAAAGAAATGGCTACTCCTATAGAGTCATATCTCAAGTTGAAGAAAGATGAAGGGAAGCTATTGAAGGATGCTAAAAAAGTCCGACAACTTGTTGGAAACTTAATATATATTTAACTATCACAAGGCCAGAAATTTCATATTTTGTTGGTGTTGTTTCACAGTTTATGCAAGATCCAAGAACTCCTAATTTAGATGCGACAAAAAGAATTTTACGTTATACAAAAAGATCTCTCAGTCATGGCCTTTTATATAAGAGATGTAATAATTTTTTGTTGAGTGGATTCACTGATGCAGATTGGGCTGGAGATACACATGATCGTCGCTCAACTTCAGGTTATTGTTTTAACACTAGTTCAGCTGTGATTTCCTAGTGTAGCAAGAAGCAAGCTGTTGTTTCTTTGTCTAGCACTGAAGTTGAATATGTGGCAGCAACCATGGCTGCACAAGAATGCATTTGGTTGAAGGGGTTGATCGAAGACACGCTGTGCAAAGTTAACTATGCTGTGCAGATCAAATGTGACAATGAAAGTGCTATCAAACTTGCATCAAATCCAGTTTTCCATGCGCGAACAAGGCATATTTAGGTCCGACATCATTATGTTTGTAAAAAAGTATTGAATCAAGAGATTGAGCTGAAAGGCGTTCACACCAGCAATCAAGTTGCTAATATATTTACTAAGGCTTTGACAAGGCCTAAGTTTGAAGATTTTCGAGATGCTCTAGGTATTGTTGATTGTAAGCTTGCACTAAGGGGGAGTGTCAAAAATTAGGGAAACTTAAGGCACGGTACAATGTGATTGTGGTTCATTTATTTATTTTGTTTACCAAGTCAAATAGCTATCACGTGAGGCTTGTTCACGGTAGAAAGTGGCTTGGATTGTTTTGTTTTTGTCTAGATAAGATTTTAGTAGTGATAGTACTATAAATGTGACGTGAGTGGTTGAAGGGATTTGTGGGAAATGGCATAGTGGCATAAGTCTTTAAGTAGCTGATATGATTAGATAAGATTTTAGTAGTGGTAGTACTATAAATATGACGTGAGTGGTTGAAGAGATTTGTGGGAAATGGCATAGTGGAACAAGATAAGATTTTAGTAGTGATAGTAATATTAAAATATGACGTGAGTGGTTGAAAAGATTTGTGGGAAATGGCATAATGGAACAAGTCTTTAAATAGCTGATGATGTGATTGAGATGAAATACGCATTCTTCTCACAAAGATTTTTTTGATCGTATTTCCCATTTCAATTAAAGCTTTTATTAACTTTTTCTTGGCCTTTTCTCTTTATTTTATTCTTCCTTTTATTTTAAAGCACAGATAGATAATCTTGGATCTTTTCCTGATTCACTTGTCAATTTGCAAATAATTGGGGTAATGTAGTCTTGAAAAGATGTTGGCCGAATAAAGGATGATCCTAAGATATATAGTGCTAATTATTGCCACCTGATTAACGTTAAATGGGATTAAAATAACACTGACCAACATGAATCCACTATATATAACCACTGGAGACTTGACTCGAATCATGTTAACAATGGTGTTTATTCCAATATACAAGAGATTAAAAAAGTCGTATGATTCTACGAGGCTGAAGTTTAATTTCAGTGTTAAAGTAAGAAAAGATTATCACAGTAAATATTAGTATATAAATGAAATACATATTTGACCCATCTACATCCAATGCACTTGAAAGAAGAGTTTGTCAAGATAAAATCCATGTTTTACCAATCTATACCCAACTCTCGTGAAATGAAGAGTTTGTCGATGTACGCAATGACTGAAGCAGATGCAGTAATGTACTTCTGCAATTGAATAATCGCTGACGCCTCTGAAAGAAACCAAAATGAAAGTTGTACCATTAACGTAACACAAAAAGATAAGCCCCTTCTTTTCCCTTACTACTTTTTTCTCTTTAAAGTAGGCATCTATGATCTGAGCAAAACTTGGTTGGCATCGTGGTAATTTCAGACCCATCCAACAAAAACAAGGATTTAAAGTCATGCCATGAACATCCTGATAAAACATTTCAAAGTCACATGATATTGGGAGAACCTAGTCCAGGACTGAAGATACCAATTCCTATTGTTAATCAATAATGTTTTGACATCAATGGTAAAGACTTTTCATCTAAACAAGCCAGCTCTCACTAAAGCTCATCCCCAGTCAAAAGTTGAATTGTACAGACAAAGCTTTAGATTGAACCAACAAACCCAATGCCTATTGGGAGTGTATTATGTAAAATTTTGAACATAGTATGTCTAGAGCCACATTTCTATATTTTTCTTTTCTTTATTTTTTTCTTTTTAGTAATTAAAGAAAAGGTTGATGAAAACTCTTATATATCAAAGATATAATTATTCACAAACACAAAAACAAAAATTAAAAAAGGGAAAGGGAAAGGGTCGGAATACAATATCAACATTTCATTCCATATATATTTGACAACAGAGAGAAAGAAACAAATGGATCACAGGGGGAAGCACTCACCATCTTCATTGAGCTTTTTTAATAGTTGTTCCTTGGTTGGAAGGGCATACATCCCTGCAGCAACAGCTTTCCTTATAGCCCATCCATGATGGGGAGCCAATACTTGTGCATAAGCTTTGGAAACTGGATCTTTTATGGAATCACCCCTACATAAGGAAATCAAATAGTTTTACCCAGTTAATACCAACTTCACATTCAAATGCTTACATTTGAGATAATACTTGCATAATTTGTAGCCATAAACAAATATTTATTTACATCCTGATACTTAAATATGACTTAGTTCAGGAGTCAAATAACTCATCAGGACAAACTAATTTATAAAGGTTAAGGCAATTTTTGTAGTGCACATCATTGGTAAGAACTGGATTGAAAATCCATATCTAAAAAGATTTACAAAAGGTGAACAAGCTGTTCACGTATAGACTAGACAAAAAAACGTTAAGAGGCTCAAAAGAATCAAAAGGCTTAAGACAACTCAGAAGGACATTTAACAGGGTCCTGAAGTCAACAAATATAAAACAAAATGCTATCAAGTCATTCACCTCCCAAACAATGACGAAAGAATAAAAAAGCCACATCTCGGAATTTAAAAAACACTGAAGCCCGTAAAGAGGTCCAGAACTTAATTGTCCAATAAAGACTAAGCATCCTCTTTTCTTGTCTTCAAAAGTACTTCTATTGGTTTCTAGCCAAACCAAAAAAAATTCCATAATAGCATAACCCCAAAGAACTTTGGCTTCCTTACTTCCCCTAAGAGCTTTAGATCTTTCCAAGAAAACAGAACAGCTAGAGGGAAAGGCTACCCAGCAGAGACTAAAAACGAAAAACAAATTCATTGACAACTGAAGAGTAACAGGACATTGCAGAAAAAAAAGTGGTCTAAACAAAGCCAGAATCTTCACTTTACAGAGGGCTTTGGCTTTCCAAATCAAAGTAGAAGCTTCAAAAGGGAAAATCTAGGAACTTCAGGAAAAGAAGAGACATAGCATTCAATGCTATAATGAGCCTTTTTCTCATGTGCCCTCAATTTAGCATTGAGTTATATGCAGTTTTATCCTTCTTGATCACCCCAATTACCCATCTCAATATTCACATTAGATGATGCTCATTTCAAATATTAATGCTATATTTAGAATTCCCAGCAAAGTAAATAAAAGATTGCTCATCTTACAGTGCTATAGTTAATTGCCAAATAGGCAACTTAATTTGACAATTAAATCCCATATAAAATTACAATCTCATAGTCAAACTCAACTTTGACAATCAACATAAGCACAAGAAACTCATGACAAGCCAACCTACCAGATACATCTAGGAAATCGTCTTTAATTCTATTAAGCAAATCAAATAATACACCCACAAATTCCAACTCAATAGTTATAAACCACATCCACAAGTATAAGACAGTAGAACATCTCTGCTCTAGACTTGAACCTTAACGATAAAATAGTTCTCACCAAATTCTATGTCATTAACAATTCCATAGAAAATGAAAGAGGCCTGCTTGGACTTACATCATCTTCCACAATGTTTCCTCTTTAGTAAACTACCTAAGGACCAATTAGTTTGATAGAAAAATTAACCACTAAGGCACACCACATCTAATTAACATATATATGCATACCCTAATTGATATGTAAGCACCCAAAGTTTGCTTTATTTTTCATTTTCCCCCCACTAGATTTGAGCAAATACCCAATCCTGTTGACAGCCTACTCCAGGTTATTTCTTGACAAACGTTTTCAAAATTCCCCTATTTTCTAATTAAAGGAACATAGGGCCACATTGGATTGTGTTTTGTATAAATGATTTTCCACTTTTTGTACTTGAAATCATGAAATACACGGTCATCTTGCATTTCCATTTTGTCGAAGACGAAAAATGCAAAATCAGGTCTTCTTCTCAATCCACGGGGGCCTTTAAGGTTTAAATCATGTAGTTTTTATTATTTTTCCACCAAGAAAAATATCACCTTTTCAATCAAGCAAAAAATGATTCTTTATTTAACAAGTAATTAACCGAGGATAGATAAACAGATTAGGCAATATGTTCTTTTTGGATAAAGCTACATGTCCCTTTCTGGATAAAGCTATAGGATCATGTATGAAGTCATATATCCTTGCTGGATAACGCTGCTATACGTCTTCAGGTAAGTCATATATCTTTTTTTGGAAAAACTACATGCCGTAGAATCATTTTCCTTGATAAAAAAGCTAATCTTCTTGATAGACAAGTAATATGTTTCCATAGGTTCTTTTTCAATAAAGCTATACATCCCTTTCTGGATAAAGCTATATATCATTTTCGGATAAAGTCATATGTCCTTCCTGGATAATGCTCTATGTACTAAGGTAAGTCATATATCTTTTTTGGATAAAACTATGTCCTAGAATCATTTTCCTTGATAGAAAAGGAAATATTCTTCTTGGTAGACAAGTAATATGTTTCCTTAATGAAAAAGAAATACTTCTTAATAGACATGTAAAATAAACCATGTTATTTTACATGGTTTATTTTACAAAGAAATACTTCTTAATGAAAAAGAAATACTTCTTAATAGACATGTAAAATAAACCATGTTATATAATTTTTGAAGATCCCCCAGGACCATCTCTACGACCAAAATACATTTTCCCCTTTTTCTAACACATTGATTCTCCCTCTTTCTTTCATTTACTCTCTTCTTTTCTTTCTATCTCACCCAAACCAATTCACTTTTTATTTTATTTTCTCTTCACAATCTTTTTTTCATTATCTCTTTTCTCTTCACAGATTTTCTCTTGATTTTTAACCATGAAAATCATTTTTACAAACAGGACCTAAAACTCTATATGTAATGCACATAATGCCAAAACCTAACAGCTCTAAACGAACCATTTCCCTTCTCTAAAATGTATCTTCTCTTTGATTATACCATCCAACATAAATGTTTCAGCTCTGTAATCATACAGATTTTGCTTACTTCTTCATCTAACTTATTTTCCCTTCTTCCCAAGAGTGGAAGATAGAGTTCATCCAAACCGAACGATAGTGACTTACATATCACAATTAGCATTTTCCAGATTGAATGTTAGTATCATCCAATTTACCTGATTTCAAATGCGGGTAACTCTATTAATGGAACCCACAATGAAGTGGAAGCCCCACTCATGATTAGTCCAGAAGAGGAAATTCATGCATTTGAAGACTACGTGCTATAAAGCAAAGATACTCAATTCAAATCCCCAGCAAATAATAGAAAAAGAATACATATATATACAAAGAAGAAAAGAAGAATCCACAAAACCTATGAATTTCTGGGTCTAATATCACAGGCCATAAAACAACCTTGCTATAGGAAGCTTAAAGGTGGTTTAGATCACAAGTTCAAGAGAGCCTAAAGATAACAAAACATTCTTGTAATGACTTAGCTAAATTACCATTGTCCATGACACAAAAGGCAATGCATGCCTCTGCCTCCATCCAATATAAACTAAAAATCATCCGAATGATAAATTGAGAGGCAATTAAAGTAAGCTAACCTGATCAAAAAATGGAAAAGTATAAACAATCAATAAAAGGATTTGACTTTGATATACATACTCTGTAGCTATAATTTGCTCAAAAAGAACCCTAACCACGTCGAGTCCACGCTTCACTCTCGAAAGATATCTAGTGTGACTACCAACTTCCCGCACACAGTTTCCTTCTATATCATGATCAATCAAAGCTTGCAATGTCATTATCGACTTTGATGCCACTGCAAGATCATCAACCTGATATGTTGCTCAATCAATCAATCAAACCACTCAAATATAAGAATTGCATTAAATCATAATCATTGAACAAAATCTATTCCCAACAACACATTCAATAAGTAACCAAGGAAATTAAAAAATTAACAAAAACAATAATATAAATAAGCCACACTAAAAATCCAATCCAGTAATACAATTTATACTTTGTTACACAGCCGTACATGATGCAAAATTCCAGTAAGGACAATGTCATATTTATGATTAACTTCACACTAATATAATTCACTTCAAATTAAGAAGCAAATATGATTATAGTGCCAAATTTTAGCAACATATAACACGTAACTCACTAGTACATGTTACCAGTAACAATACCGGGCAGTAACAATATTTACGTAAATAAAAGAGTTAGGGTTTGGATTAACCTTGGCGACGTAATCCATTTCGGCGAACTTGAAGGCGATTCCTAAGCAACCAATGAGAGGAGAGACGAGAGAACAGGCGTGAGAGAAGGGCGCCACCTCGACATCGGCGGTCTCTGAATTGATGGTGGCAGCCAGTTCAATGAATGCTTCTGCGATTTTTCTGAGCGGTTTGTCGGTGTCTGATTTCGCCATTGCTGACTTTAGATCTCCCTCTATCTCTTGCTCTTTCCTTTCTCTTCCATTCTTTCTTCCTCTTTTCTCAAGCATTCTTCTTACGGCTAGATCCAATCTCCTGGTCCTTGCGGAAAGGAAATGGAAAAAGAATTTCATGTTCTTCCTTTCTGGAAGGGAAGATTTTCCTTCCATTTAACAGTACCTTAGGATGGTAGTATATCCTTAAAGTAAAGTGAAGGGCCAGGTTCAAACAAGGAAGACTCAAAATCTCGTGCTAAAGAGCGTGGAGATTGAGTACTCTTCAAGGCATAATATTGAGAATGCTCATTGAATGAGCGATGCTCATAAAATTTATTGTATCTACATTTTAATGCTCATAAAATTTCAACTCTTCAGACAATTAGGTCTATCCACAGGGAAGACTTGGACTTTATCAGGTCTTACTCAAATTTAAATAAAGGTCACCATTCTACATGGACGCGCAAGAAAAACTTAGCAAGACCTTTCATTGTCGCCGTTAACATCTCTTAGTATACCANTATGGAGTCTCGAATTCGGTAGCGACTGCGACTCCGCGGCTCTACTTCCACAACTCTCGACGTCCTCTTCAATCGCCATAAGAAGCAACACAAAAACAAACAATCACAATAATCAGAAACCAGTAACTCACTCACTCACTAAAACCAGCTGAGAACTCCACATGAATGAAGGTGATCGTACAAAGAAAGAGAGAGAGAGAGAGATAAGAGAAAATAAAGAGGGAGAGTGGAGAGGAGAGGAGAGAGGGAGAGTGAATTTTGTTTGTGTTTTTGTTGTTTGGCTGTCAGAAGGTCGGAAAAAAGGTTTAGGGGATCTCCACGTCAGCATGGGGTCCAGGAGATGGTGGGTCACGAGACCTTGCCACCTTTCTTGATTGATTGGATAAACTAGGTAAGTTAAGGAAATATGATATTATTTTTGTGATTTACAACACTTCCGAGAACCGGACAAAGGTTTCCGCTTCTACTTCAATTTCAAAAAGGTCACTTAATTCCACTTATGCCCTTCCCCCTCAATTTAAATAAAATGTTTAATTTATTAGTTATACCTCAAATCTTGTAAAAAAAAATAATGACACGTTTAAGACTAAAAGAATTTAATTAGAATCTAATTAATATCATTACTTTATTGAACGGATAAAAACCTATGGGCATAGAGGGAATCTCATAAAGACTATTTACAAGATTCCTGACATAATACTATAGTGATGTCAAGTCAAATCAAATAAATAATAATTTAGATTTTAAAATTTTAATATAAATAAATAAATTAAAAATAAAATATCGATAATACTACGCTTCCAAACCTTCTCATTAATTTTGTTCGCACAAACATGATATATCAGTTTATTATCGATCAATTTATAATAAGTCTTATTTATCTAATAATAGGTCTCACTTATTCAAATATAAACTGATCAATTATAAACTACCATAATAATATTTATAAAAAAAATTGTGAAAAATATTTGTTAAGTATCTTTACTCGTTGAATAAAAGAAAATGATAGAGTTATCAAAAATTATATATCGAATTTGTGCATCGACGTGATAAAATCTTGACTGTTGCTTAATATTAACTTATAATAAATCAACGGTTATGATTTTATCATGTCATTCGATACACACCCTTCGATAACTGTAACATTACTCTTAAATAAAATAGAATCGTTTATATAATGTAATTTTCATCATCAATGACGTAATGTAATGGCTCATGCCTCATGACATATTATGGCATGACATAATAGAACATGAACATCTTTTCTTTTATATGTTATGCAAGCATGGTCAATCAATCTTGATACACTCCGTTACTTTTATATGTTATGCAATCCAAGCTCTTGATGTTAAGATGCGCACCAACGAGATATATGTAAATTATTTGGTAAAATTTACGCAAGAGATTGTATAGAATTCTAGATGTGATGTTAAATCAATGAATAAATCGAAAATACAAATAAGATTTCCGAAGTGGTTCAGATTTGATATAAACCTTATGTTTGTATTGTTTTTTGTGTTTTTTTTTTTTTTTTCATATACAGTGTGGCTTACAAAACTATGAATAAAAAGGAGTTAGCGACTTTTTCCCACCTAAATAATGGTTTAATGACACTTCCTCATCCACAAACTTTTAAAATACCAATTTATTATCTAAATTTATATTTTATTTTTGGTTTCGACATCGTTGTGACCCTACGCCGTCACCACCATTCTCTTTCCCGATCATCACTCACTAAAACCCCTCAAATCCTACTCCTGTCGACCCCGTCAATCGCTGACAATTGAGCGATTAGGATTTACACAACCGCTCCTTCCAAGTCAAATTATTATCAATCCCAACCACCAAAATCCAACATTCTACCACCAAAATACTCACCTGCCTCCTATTTTAAAAAGCCCTAACAGTCTGGAACGAGTTGGATCTCTGTTCGCTATTGAAATATCAATTTGGATAATTAAGTGATATTTTAAAAGCCTATAAGTGAGAAAATGTCATTAAGCTATTATTTAGGTGAGAAAAAGTCGTTAACTCAATGAAAAATAATCCCAAATATGAGTAAAAAGTAAACGTATATAGTGTTATAATAATAAACTTGTAAATAAAATTAACCCTAAATGAAATGGCATATAGGTAAATCCATACTCCGGAGATTAGACACACGACATAAGCATGTGGTGGGTGTAAATTTGAATAGACAAAATCAGTGCCCCTTGAAAGGTGATAATAGAATAGAAGCAACTTAAATACAAACAATGCTTACCACAACTCGGCGGATTGATATATGCGGCAAGCTGTCACAGCTTCTTTATTACTAGTTTAATTGATTGACTTCAGTTCATGAAAGATGAGTGATACGGTGATGTTATGTACAGTACAAGAGAAGAAAATTAAATTAATTAAAAACCAATTAATAAAAAGTTACTATAAATGGAATTACAGAAAGTGAAAGTGGTCCCTGACTGCCTCTGCTGATGGTTAGAGCCAATTTATTAGTGGTCGAGTTCCTCCCGCTTCTTTATTTACTTGCTACCTGACAAATGGTCAATTTTTTTTTTTTACCCAGACGGATTGGTTTATGTATTGCTCAACGACGTCGTTTCAAGAATCTTAAAGGAAAAAATGCCTATTACTTATTGGTGGCGTTTGGTTGGAGGTAATAAAAGATTACTAAGGTTATGTTATCTTATATTACTTAATTACCATATTTGGTTATCAAGTAATATAAGATTCTGATAATCTTGCATTACCAATAGTTGTTACTGTTAATAATATTTGAAATAATCTGATTATCTTTATTTTCTTAGGTATTGTAAGATTATCTTGGTAATCTTATTTTTGTTACAATTCTATCCCTTATTAATAAAAATTTTGGACAACATTGCCCTTATTTTAAAATAAATTTAAATTAATATATCATTTCAATGTTACCCTTGTTTAATTAAGTTTTTGGACAATAATGTCTTTATATTTAAAACAAATTACAGACCATCACCACTCAACCACCACCGCCGACAGCGGGCCAACCACCATGGATCGCCGTCGGAGTCCCAAAAAATGACCGAGATTCGTTGGGAGGCTTCGATATGGTCGTTTTCGGCCATATCCCTGGCCATTATCGGCCAGATCTCGCCCAAATCTAGTTGATATTGGTCATATCGGAGCCTCGTGGTCACAGTGAGCTACTCACGACGACTTTCAGAGACTTCTAACGGTGGTTTGCGGTGGTAGCAAGCTGTTGTAGGGTGGGGGTGTTTTAGCTAAATCTGAAATATTGGGGGTTACAAAAATTATTCAAAAATTAATAATAAAAATAACATTATATTAATATTTAAAAAGGGGGTAATTTAGTAATTTAAATAACATACCCACCAATTTATTCCCCCTAACCAAACATATTAATATAACATACCCACCAACTAATCAAACACATTTTCCTGAAGATTCTCAGTAATCTTCAAGGTAATATAAAATTCCAGTAATCTAATATTCCCTAAACCAAACGCACCCATAAAGTTATAATAGGAAATGGTAAATGTTTTTTTTTTTTTTTTAACTAAGATGCTCGAACCAATTTATGCGCACCTCGATTATTCCTCAAAGAAGCTATCCCACACAACCCGTTGTTGCGACTCTCTAGATAAATCATGGACAAAAGTAATATTTTTACGCCTAACGGAAAATCGAACTTGAGATTGTGAGACTTATCTATTAGTTATAGTTGCGAACTAATCAATGACAAATTATCATGTTGGAGATTGTAAGAAGGTTATGAACCTAGTATTATTGTTGATGATAACGTGTCATTAAACTAACGGTATAAATTATTAGGTTTATTTAGATCATAAAGTAGAGATTTTAAAAGCTTGATATTATTTTATATAAATGTAAATAGCAACATGGCATCTCCCATAATTGTGAAGGAGAAATATTATTAATTTCGATTTGTCTGTATGGAATAATAAAACTTTATGATAAAAACTTGGCCACAGGCCCACAGTTAAAGAAGAAAGGCCATTGGACCGACAGACAAAGCTGATTGAAAAGAAAGAAAGAAAGAAAGCGTAGTGAATTCTATTCGAATGCATGTGAGCGGTTTACACGTATTTATTATTTAATTCAAAGCATTTTTCTCAACATTAAAACATATAACATTTCGTACTATCAGGGTGTGTTTGGATCGGAGACATATAAAATAACATGGATAATCTTTATTTATTTTACAAGATTTCACTGTTTAGTTTACAGATAGTAAAATATTATAAAATTTTTTATTATAAATAGCATTTATTGTTAGTAATGTGAGGGGTAATCCGATGCCCTCTCTTACTCCTATAATTAAAACATTACCGGATAATCTGATTTTTATATCTATTTTACCCTTGATTAAAAACCATTTCGGCACAATTACCCTCAAATGTCTACCAAATAACAAATTACCTAGCCCCCTTATATATAAGAAATTATCTAAAACACACAAACCACAAAAAAGTTTAAAAGTTAACAAAATGCCCCCAGCAGTCCAAGACCACCGCCGATGTCAGTCGCCATAATGGTGCATGATCGATGGGATATGACCGGTCATGCGCCGGTAAGGCATTTTCCTATTATGATTTGTGATCCATGAACGGAAACGACCAGATTTGTGGCCGTTTCACAACCACATCTTTGGCAATGAAATGACTATAGATCTGGCCGTGAAACAACCATGGATTTGTGATCCATGACTGAAAATGGATTTGCCAATGCACGGCTGGCCATATACAGTCAGTCGTGCGCCATTTCGTAGACTGCCAGTGGCGGTTGGCAATGGTGGCAGGCTGTTAGCATTGGCTTGGGGTGGATGGGGTGATTTTGTCATAAATTAAAGTTTTATATAATCGAGGTGTTTTAGCAAAATTTCAAATATAGGGGGTTAAAAGGAGGGTTCAAAAAATTATATTATATTAATTTAAAAAAAAAGAAGATAATTTAGTAATTTATATAACATACCTACCCATTTATCCTCCCAAATAAATATATTATTCATCAATTTATTCGAACCAACCAAACATATTTTCTAAACATTCACAATAATGTTCAAGGTAATCTATCTTTCCATTAATATAACATTTCTGGCCCTATAATAAAATATTATATGATTCAAATACTCCCGAATGATATCATCTCAAGTCTCAACTCAATAAAATTTAAACGTCTTTTTAAGGAATAAAATAATATATATTTCCCCCTTTGTTATTGTTAATTAATTCAAACATTAATTGGGATTTAGATTTTTAAGAAATAGCATTAGTTGAATTAATCAAAATTATCCTCGTATAAAAGCCCAAATTTCACTCACTTTCTCTCTTTTTATTATGATTTAAAATTTGATTTTGACCAGTTTCAAGCTCTTGCTAGCCTGGGGAGACGGGGGTGTAGCCAAAATATACTCAGTGGGGTCACTTGACCCCACTGAAATTCTGAAATTATTATAATAGGTCTATATTTTATAGTAATTAGCAACTTTGGCCCCATTAAAATTAACCATATTTTATTGATCACACTAAAATATTTCTATATTTTATCTTTCTTCCTCGTTTTCTCTCATCTTCTCTTATACTTTCTTCTTTATTAGGTTTGGATAAATCAAGAATGATTACTCCTTTAGAGGTCACAAGATAAGATAATACTAATTTTTTGTTATTTTACATAAAAATCTGTTCTTCTGTCTTTCTTAATTAATCAAAGATCATAAGTTATGTTGTTTTTATTATTTTATACATGTATATTAAATTCTTAGATTATATTTTTTTATGTTTACTACTTTAGTATATATTTTATTGTAAATTTATCAACTTAACATTTAGATCCCATTGATTAGAAATTCTGTCTACGCCCGTGCTTGATAGTTGAGGTATTAATTTTGATGTTAATTAATTGTTTCCATTAGATAAACTATATAATTATATTAGGTTAATATAACAAAAAAATTGAGAGTTGTCATAGATTTCCTTGAAAAAAACAGGTTTGAAGACCTGATTAATTTCACTTAACACCTAGAATTTGGTTAATTTTATTAATATTCCAATTATTAAATGGCTTTCATTTTCATAAACAATTAATAAAGATAGGCCGATAAAGAGATTTGCTCCCTTCCTTTTAAGTTCTTGGATTTAAATCTTGAAACTACCTATCATAATAATATTATGACGTATTTAGTCTTTTAAACTTGTAGGATATTTAATAGATCTTAAAGATTAATTGAGGTTAACGTAAGTTGATCCGAATATCTCAACTACAAAAAAAAAAAAAAAAAAAAAAGGCTTATAAACTTTCACTCATAAAATTTTTGAGATTCGTTGTCAGCCTGGTGTTGCCCTTTGATAAATTAATCTGTTCTAACCCAGATGGCGCAGTGTGTTCTCTTCAAAAGAACTGGTGAAAACTGATATTTATCTCAGAGTGACCATTGAAACTTTCAGGAAAGGGAGACTGAGCTGAGCCCTCCTGGCCTGCCTCTAATACGATAAAAAAAATTAAAAGTATTAATTAAAGCCTTTAATAATCTTATTATCCATTGTGTAATTTACAGTACACAAATACACTTCCATTATTAATTTCATCAGTTTAAACCTTGGAATACAGAGAAACTTCCCGAGGTAAAAGACAAACTTTACAGTATTTTTTATTACTCAAACAAGCAGTTACTTAAAAGAAAGCAATCAGTTTAATTACCCAGTTAATTAATTAAACAAGTTCATAGGTTTGGCCTTTAAAGGAACTTAATTTAATTTTCCATGAAATATGGAGTATGGTTATGGTCTATTTTTGCAACCCCGATGTTGATAGAACTGGGTCAACCTTTTTTTTTTCATTTATCAACTGAGCAAAAAACAAAGTGTGTTCTGATTTTGATTTTCCAAGTTTGAACAAAGCTCAAGTTACGAGATCTGTCAAATAAAGACTCAACGTTTGCGTTGGCAGAAACATTTTTTTTCATGTAATGAAACCAGAATCCCTAAGATCTTGCCCTACTTTTTAAGATAAATTCCTCTATGATATTATGCAGTATATAATATAACGTTCATATAATGTAACATGAATAATAAGTATAGAAAAAGCTTGGATATGAAAAAGATTTTGGAATCGACAAGCTCTTCTCCATCTTGACACTGGAATTTGCGAATATATATATCAAGAACTGATATATGAGGTTACTGTAAGTATACATATAAGTTGGGTTGATGTTGATAATAAGAAGAACAAACCTTTGATACTGATGAATGAGTGAGTTTGAACAGAGTGGAGAAATGAAAAAGCACCGAGATATTGGCACGGCTCAATCAGACCAAAAACATGGCACTCTCTACATAACATTATGAAGTAAAAGTACAGTTATTTTTCTGAGTGAGCCAGGCCAATATCACAGATACTGTTTCATAAACTAGCCTTCACTTTTGTCTCCATGAAAACCTAAATTACTAACATTTAACGAGAGAATGAAACAAAGGAAGAGTATAGTGAAGAAGACCAAAGGGTTAAAAGAAGGTGAGAGGGAGGAAAATAAAAAAAACTTAGAAGGAGGTGAGTGGGAAGTGAGAATGTCTGGGTGGGGATTTAAGAAGGAAAGAGCCCAGGCGAGGAGTCCTGCATGAGCATTTAAAACCGCGACTACCAAAGCAGGAAGCTGGCCCTCAAATTTATTTCTTCTTTACGTTGAAAAAGTTTTTAACTTTCCCTCAATTTAATACCCAAGAGCACCCAAAAGTCAAAATTAACCATCTCTGTTCACAAAACAACAAAAAAAATATTTATATCAGAAAGGGATAAAACTGTCTCTATGAGTGATTTTAAGTGCTCAAAGAAAAAAGAAAAAAACAAGCCCATAATTCAAATCTCAGCAACCAACAAAGGGATCGTCCAGGACCGTGATGATTCTTCTCACTGTACACAGTAAACCATTAATGAGGGAATCTCTCTCTCTGGGAAGGACAGGCCGCAACATTAAGAGGCGAGATACCCGTGAGACTACTTTTAGAACTGTTGAATTCATACAGCTCTACATACTGGCTTATTAAAGATTAACACGATTTCAGCTTTGGCATTTGCTTTCAGTTTAAAGCTGATCCATGACCCCCTCTTTAAAATTTTTTTTTATCAAACATTTATGTTAGTTTACACTAACATGGCACTTTACAGATTTCTCCCAGAAAAAGGCAAATATAAAAGAGCTTCACAAATTCATGAAATCGCATTGATTTCCATTGGTATAGGCTCTATGCAAGCTGAGCTGTATGAATATCTGTAGCTGTTATATTGAAATATTACATTACTGATGAGGAAGATGATCTCCTTTAATCTCGATTGTTCATCAGAACCATAATGGAAATGTATTGAAATTGCAGCCGTGTTGATAGGAAAAAAGCAATAAAACGCCACCTATCTTTCCACAAATCCAGTGGCCTTTTTTTTCGTGAATACAACCTTTACATTCAATTGAGCTACCTACCTTCAATTCTATTGATTACACTCCATATTATTAATTAATAATAACAGTGAAAAATGCTTATAAAAACAGCCTTAATTTCTGTATTATTTGTTACTTACGTTATTTATAACTAATTAACTGTGGCTACAAAACTGTACGTATGAATTGTCTTCTATGTAATCAATGGTGGACCAAAGAAAGTTCGGGTTCTCACAGGAAAAGGCGAAGCAAGCCAAACGCAAAAGAATCATACTGTAAAAGCAGAATCACATGAATGAAGAGATTAAAAAAAGAGAAAATACACAGAGACAGAGAGACATTGTTCACAATAATGAATTATGAAGCCCACCATAACACATTATTAATTGATGCATGCATTTAAATTTACTGTTGTCGTTTCGTTGTTGAAAGATCAGAAAGAGAGATAAAAGAGGGACGTTCCAAGTTTTTAGAAAGAGGATTCATAATTCAAAGTCACTATATAAGATATTTCTTCTTGGTTTTGGTGGGTTTTAATTAGGGTTTTGTTTCAGTTTATTTTATTTTATTTTTATTACTCTAGGATGCCAAATAGTAAATGCAATGCAGTTGCAGGTGGGAAAAGGAAGACGAGAAAGAAAAAATGGGTTGGCACTATAATCTCAGAGAGACGTCATCGATCTATCGCCATGGCTAAAGAGAGGTGGGCAAGATTTTACATTGCGAAGAGATATGCATTAATGTTAGTCTGTTAGCACAAATATGGCAAGTATTAATTTCTTTTGTTTTATCTTCTCTGATTCCTTCTTTCCATTTTTTTTTTCTTTTAATTATGGCAAGTATTAATTTCCATTTTGTTTATCCGATTCTAAGTTAGCAAATATTAGAAGGAGAGAGCTAGAGTTTAACCCATGAGATGTTAGTTGAACGGTTACTTCTGTGATTTGTTTTTACAAGGTTTAGGGCTAAAATTTCTCGTTTATGTGATTCTTTTTTTCCATTTTATTATAAACCCGTTTACAGTCAAATGTCAGGGGGATCAATATAGCAAACTGGAGTGCTGAATCCAGGGGAGGTTGAGGTTGGCCGAACGGTTATTCTGTGATATGTTTTTTCAAGTTTTAAGGTTGAAATCCATTAATAAAGAAGGGTTTATGAGGTTTAGGAATACTTCAATTTCAAATTAATGATCATAGAACAAATTCAGAGCTCTGTTCGACATGTTTTTACTGTAATCAAAAGTTGAAATCCCAATAAACGACAAGGAAACATGGTAAGGTCAATTGATATTTAATGAAGTGAATTACTACACAAATGGATATAGGGGAAACTCAACTTTTGTATCTTGAATTCATGTTTAATTATAAATGGCAAAATTTTATCACTTTATAAATGCACAACTTCCAGGACCAGGAGGAGGCTTTCTTCAATTCAAGAATTAGTTAGTTAAAACTCTCATGGAAAATTTGAAATTGCCCAAATGCAGAAGAGTACGACTGGTTTAAATATGAAGGGACGAGTACCACAGGAATTGTTCATTCAACCTTTCTTTCATCACATGTTCACTTTTATTTCATTTAATCTATTTAATCTATCATGTTAGAAGTTGTAAACGGACTATATAATATACTTTATCTTAGGTTATAGGCGGGCATTTTACCTGAGGTTTATATTGTATCAATCTAATCTTGTGTGATTTTTGTTGAAGCATATACTCAGTGGGTGGGAGTAGGACGGATGATTTCAAAGTAGACTCCGCATTCGTTAGATAGAAAAGATCACCAAGATTTTGTGATTCGGTGCGGGACTTATTCCAATTCCAAGATCTCGGATCGAATCGATATATCAATATCGATGCAATCCGAGATCTCTTATTGGATTGCTCATTAACATTCTCAATATTATATATGCCTTGCAGAGGGCTCGAAACTCCACGTTCTTTAGCACGAGATTTTGAATTTCACTCAAAAGGTTGAAGGGAGATAGTGCATCAAGCTGTTGGCAAGGGCCAACTTGATCCTCTTCCCCAGGGATCCCAGATGAGGGAACCCTAAGAGAGCCGCCGGCTCCAACTTCCATTCATGTACAGTCCATACTAGATTTGACCAACTGTCCATCCTACCTCTTCTACATTCTTGACAACCCATCTTTGTCTCAGTCTTTTAATGACATGTTTCGGTCCTTTCCCCCATTACTTAGAAAAAGTGAGTCATCGGTTCAAATACAAAATACTATCATTACCATCTGAAAAATTAGACATTCAACCCGTAATCACAACAACCCATGCAATTGGTAGAGCTCTATGTGGTTAGAACTCTCTCTTCCTTTGAATTAGCTTTTAAGGGTGAGTTCTACCTAAACTCACGATAATATGAATGATACATAGCCAACAAAGTTATTAATTAAGAAAACATTTAATTTAACTGAATTAGTTTGACAATTGCCGCGGCGGCATGGTCAAGATTTTGTTGCACTCAAATGTTATGGCCCTTGGTGATATTTTTAATTCTTATGTCCCTAAGCTATAATACTTTTATTTATTTATTTATATTTCACATAATCTGCCGCGTCCTCGCCTGCCTAACTTTTTGGGTAAAAGCTAACACAAATTGTTATCTTTTAGTTTTTAATATTATGTGCCAAGACTATGCCAAAAAAGAGTATAAATCATAGAATTACTCTTATTTCAATCTTTTAACTTCTAATTGATTTTTATTATACATAACTCTCCAATAATTATATTAGATTTTTTTTTATATAGTCTAAAAATCCCTCGAACTTGTTTTGTGCACACAAATTAAAAATTAGAGTCTCTACCGAACTTCCCATCGAACCCTACAACCTTTGGGTTTGAGTTTGAATTCAAAACTCTCGCTAAATCATACAGTTTTTTAAAATCACATAAGTGTTGATAAAAGGCTCGAACACAAAACTCTATTGTAAGAGTCTTAACATCGGGATCCCAGATCCGATTAACCCTTGATGGGGGCATTAAAATTGAAGTTACAAGCTAGTTAACCCTTTTATGGGGGCATTACATTTAAAATTACAAGTTAGCCTGATTGTATAGCAATATTATAGATATTTTCTAAAGATACTCATAGGAAATTTTCTTTTACGCGTAAAGTTAAAAGAAAGTTTATTGTCTATCAAGTTATAATATAACTGGCATTGAGAGTATGTCATGTTAACGCGAATAAAACATGTTTAATTTTTCATTAACAATTTATAATACTACAACAAAATGCACAAAGAATCTCTTTAAAGATTTTCTTTTTTTCTTTTTTTGTAACAAATATATTTAGGTCAGTTTACGCTAGAGGTGGGCATTTGAGACTGGGTCCAAAAACTTAGCCCAAAAACTCGGTCCTAGGAGGTCTGGTCCCAAAACCGGACCAAGCCTAAGGAGGAGGGCCCGGTCCCTCCACCGAGCCCTCCTCCAAGGCTCAGGCCTGGGCCCAATTTTTATTAAAAATTTTTGTTTTAATCCCTTATACAATTACATAAAACTCTCTATAAATTTTAAAATAAACATAAATTATAGGAGTTAAAAGAAAATTTTACAAAATTTAACAAAACAACAATTTTTCGGCCCCGAAAAATTTATAAATTTTACCTTTAAAAAATACTAAAAACCCCCTGCAAAATTTTGTTTCACCCCTAAAATGTGAAAAAAGATCAGGGGGGAAAAAGAAAAATTTCAGGCCCATAGGACCGGTCCTAGGGATCGGTCCAAGTCCTAAAATTACTAATGAAGCCCGGGCCTGCTTGGGATTGGTCCTTGACCAACTCTAGTTTACGCATATATCAACTAATAATCAATCAAATTAGCACAACAATCTACTATCAGGAGAGGCTAGCACAATAATCTACAACCATGGTTTCCCCAATCCCACTTAAATCATGAATGCCATATGAAAATTAAACCTAGGATTATACGCCTAATATCCTCAAAACGTTATTGTATCAAGCGAAATAAAATAAATGAAAAGAGTAAATGAAACAAGAGAAATCGCGTAAATGTTACTCATGCAGGGACAAAATAAATATTCTTAGTATCATAGAATTCTCAAAAGCAGAAGCATATTGCAAAGCAAAACAACACTAAAGACAAATAAGAATGTCAGTGTATCCTCTCTGTACAAACACCTCACAAAGTTGGAGTGAACTTCAAAGTTTCTCATGCAACCCTCCAAAAATCTCTGCCACCCTTTATATTGAAATCACCTCTAATTTGGTTGAAAAGTTTCCCCCAAAAAACAACCCCAAAATCCCTTCAAAAATGAGTTTCCCACAGGCACTTACTCCTGATGAAGGATCTCCAGAATGGATGAGCAAAGGAGACAATGCATGGCAGCTCACAGCAACAGCAATGGTGTGTATGCAAAGTGTTCCTGGCCTTGTGGTTCTGTATGGCAGCATGGTGAAGAAGAAATGGGCTGTCAATTCAGCCTTCATGGCCTTTTACGCCTTTGCAATGGTCCTTGTTTGTTGGGTTTTATGGGCCCATAACATGGCATTCGGAAAGAAGATGAGTCCATTATCAGGGACGCCCCATGCAGCTGTCACTGATGGCTTTCTGTTGGCACAGCGTGGCCCGGATTCTACAGTGCCAAACAGTGATTATGTGTTTTACCAGTTTGCTTTTGCTGCAATTACTGTTGTGTTGCTGGCTGGTTCATTGCTGGGGAGGATGAATTTCTATGCATGGATGATGTTTGTTCCATTGTGGTTGACATTTTCTTACACCATTGGAGCCTACACCATATGGGGAGGAGGGCTTCTTGAGAAATATGTGATTGATTATGCAGGTGGTTTTGTGATTCATCTTTCTTCTGGTGTGGCTGGTTTCACTGCTGCTTATTGGGTAATTGACATACACACCTAATGCTTTTGTAAGTAAAAAAAAAAAAAATATATATATATATATATGTTAGGGTGCGATTTAGTTTATTATTTTGGATAAGATTTTATTCATAATATTAGATAGTTGAATATAGTGATTATTACGAGGTAAAATTTAAAAGTTTACAAAAAGACCCCTTAGGTTTGCTAATTTAACTAAACACCCAAATATATAATTTTTTTGTAAAATGACAAAAATACCCCCACCCACCCACACTGCGAAATTTCAACCACCACTGTCGGAATCTAGTGTTACGAAGCAGACCGATTGGATCTGGCCGGACGTGCAACAACCTAGCCTTTTCCGACCAGATCTACCACGGATTTGGCTGGAAAATGCCAAATCGACAACTAGATATGGCCGTCAATGGCTGCAAAAGGCCAGATCTTGCAGTCAACGACGATCATTTCTTTGGCCGTCATTGACGACCAGATCGACGAATTATCGGCAAGTTTCGATCATTTGTAGGCCATTGTGGCAGATTCCGGCATCTGGCAACTATAGGTGGGTGGGGGTGTTTTTGTTAATTTTTAAATTTTTTTGGGGGTATTTAATGAAATTAATAAACTTAAGGGGTCTAAAGAATTAAAAAAATATAATAGTATTTCTTAAATAATTAAACAAAAAAATATTTTGGGAATAGGAATAGAAATATTAAACCAAACCGCACCCTAGAGTTTAATACTAGTATTAGGTTCAAGTTACCTCAATTTTTTTGATAAAATATCATAATTCTGAACAAAAATTTTAAAATTTTAATATAATATTAATAAGGGTGTTCATAACCGGATAACAGAACTACTTTTTTGAACTGAACCCTTTTTCCGATACAAGGATTTCCCTAAATTGGAACTGAACCCCTGTGTTAGAGTTTAGGGTCAATCACCGTCTTGATATTCTTCTTGAACGAATTTTATTTGAAAAAATGTACAATATCAAAATAGTATTACATTATCCATATTAACATCCATTTATTTGTGATCGATAGTTATGAAATACAATAATTATATAATATACAGGTTGGACCGAGGCACTCACGAGACAGACAAAACTTTCCACCAAACAACATAATTCACATGTTGGGAGGAGCAGGATTTCTATGGCTGGGGTGGACAGGTTTCAATGGTGGAGCTCCATTTGCAGCTGGAAGAATTGCAGCACTAGCCATCGTCAACACTCATCTTTGCACTGCGACAAGCCTCTTGGTTTGGGTTTCTCTGGACATGATTTTCTATGAGAAGAGCTCCGTCATTGGTGCAGTTCAGGGAATGATCACTGGTCTTGTTTGCATCACACCTGGAGCAGGTCAGCTACAAAGTTGCTTCATTTCAGTCATTTTATGAAGAACCATTAATATGAAAAAAAAAAAAAAAAATCCCAGATATGAAATCAAAGCTATCATTTATGTACAGGGATTGTGGAGCCATGGGGAGCATTGCTAATGGGTGCAATGTCTGGTTCAATTCCATGGTACACCATGATGGTTTTGCACAGAAGATCAGCCTTCTTTCAAAGTGTAGATGACACACTGGGAGTCTTCCACACGCACGCAGTGGCCGGAGTTCTTGGGGGAGTCCTCTCTGGCGTCTTGGCCAAACCCAATCTTCTACATTTGATGTATCCCAAAGGTCAATACGGTCCGGGCTTATTTTACAGCATATCTGAGATGAATCATCTCCATCTTGGTTTCAGACAAATATTTTTTCAGCTTCTGGGAGCAGTTTGTATCACTGTATGGAATGTTATTATAACAACCATTATCTGTATTTTCATAAGCCGTTTCATTAATTTAAGAATGAATGAGGAGGATCTTGAGGTAGGAGATGATGCTGTGCACGGCGAGGAAGCTTATGCACTGTGGGGAGATGGAGAGACGATGAAAAAATCTCTTCATCTTCGCATACCTCCCAGATTGTCTTCCTTCTGGCGTCCAGTTTAGCAGAGTTTCAGAGTGTGATAAGTCTATAAGAATGCTGTAATACTCGTTACTGCATCTTTTGTTTGATTCTTTATTGTATAAGCATCTTTTACATTTGCATTTACATATCTGTAATTGTAAATTTTCATGTTAATGGAAAGTTTAGTTACGTGATCATTGTGCAGTAAATTTTGTACAGAAAACATGAACATTGAAAAATATACCCAAGGGCACAAGTATAAAAGTTTCAAGTGGTGCTCTCAACACACAACTATCATTTACTGTATGCGATGACCATATCCTATTTAGTAATTCACCATAGAAATATAACAGAAAGATACTTAGCAATGTACATTAGATCACGAAACATGATATTCTTACTGTTTTACACAAGTGGAACTATGTACAAACCAAATGGTGGACACAATGTCAACATTTTATCTCTGTGCAAGAGAAAATAGATCATCTTTATGATTTGAAAAACTTAAGATATAATACATGATTTTCTGTTTATACAATTATGGCAACATTCTAAATTTGAATCTGTACATACCAAAATCCTTGGAAGGAGCAGTATCATTATATAAGCCTTTATTTTCAGCTTGTTCCTTTTAACTTGAATATTCCTACCCAAGTGTTATTCCGAAAGATTTCAAACTTCTCTTCCAGGTGAGTACTCATACTGTCATCCCCCAAGTTGATAAATATTTGAAAGTATTAGTGACCTGGCAAAAACACAACAGACACTGAGACAAACAAAAAGAAAAAGAAAAGCACTGCAATTTTTTTTTTTTCCAAAAAAAGCAGCACAACCAGGCAATAAATGAGAGTAATTATACCTAAAAGTTTGCCTACTCAATGTCTAGACTTGCGAAGCTCCGTTAATTTGTCTCTCAACATGGCTGCAGGAACCAGAAGATAATTACAAATGATCCCAAAGTTTAAAAGCATTGTGTTGTAACAAAAAAAAAAATTGCAAGGAGTCGTTGTTGGTGATTACTCACTGAATGAGTGTGTAAAAGGAAAAAGCAGTTAGATTTGCTATTAATGTTTACCTGCATCATTGTACCTCTCCTCTTTGACAGCTATATCCATATTCCTCACAAGATTAAGTTCCTCGGCAACTGAATCTGGACCTTCTGAGGCACTGAACAAGATATGCCTCATTCTTAAGAGTTACAACAAAACAGATGATAGTGATGAGAAGGACTAAGTAAGCAAAACGAATACCTGTCAAGGTATACATCATAAGTAGGTTTTGCATCACGCCCTCTGCCCGTCCCATAACCAATTCTTATAGCATCTGCCAAGACAATTTCTTTACTTACATATATTGGAGCCTGCAAAAAACAAAGTTCAATGTACAACAGCTTCATAAAAACAGTTATGCTGAAGTTAATGCATGTAATAGACCAAGTAGAATAAGTCAATTTTGGTGCAAACATTTGAAAAACAAAAGCATGCAGTCAAGGAAGCATGTGTTTGTCCAGATTAGACTACTGTTTTAAAAAGTTTCCCAGTGGAACCCTAATTTGTGCAAGTAATAAAAATAAACCAAGAACCTCTAATTTATATATATTGACATTTTCACAGCAGATATATACCTTGCATCTATTTGCTACATTGATGGCATCTGAGGGTCGCACATCCAGACTAATAATATCATTTTTCCCTGGCTGCAAAAAAGTATTTAGCTTGGCATAAAATAAAACGAAATTCAAAATATTAATCTCAAAGATACCGACAAGAAACAATTCAGAAGCTTTTAATCACCTTACTAAGAGACAACTTCGCAAAGTAAGTATTCACCACTCTTTCAGTAATTCTTACCATATTTACCTGAAATGCACATAACAAAAATGTGTTTCAATTAAACTGAATGGTGTTACACCAAACTTATTTGCCATATTAAAGAAAAGAACCAAGATTCCATGCACTGTTTCAACACTAACAATCAAAAATGATAAAAACATAATTATTCTGTTGAGAGGTACAAGTGTCTTTTATAAATATGCAACTAGAAGATGCAGCTACTGAAGTACATCAAACACAAAATACAATCCATAAGTCAGACTTAAATGCACAAGAAAATTAGCTCCATACTTCATAACCAAGTTCATCCACAAGATTTTTCACGAACTGGAACTGATCCGGGCAATCCTGCAGCAAAACCAAGATCAGAAACCAGCACAATCTAAATAGCAAAAGAAGCAAAACATTGAATAATTAAAACATTACCCCATTATCTTCACCCAACAATGCATCTAAAATTTTTTCAACAGCAAACTCCCCTGCAGCAAAATACAATAAAGTCACCATCACTCATATTCAAATCTCTCCAATACAATTGAAATATACGAATCCCATTGTGCCAGGATTTATGGATATATATACCTACAATAATCGGAAGCAAGAAATCTCCATCACAAGAAATCTTGAGAAAAATGGTGGGACTTTGAAATCGACGAAGAAAATGTTGCCCAATTGAAGTGACATCATCTCTCGAAATCTTAGCTCGGAAAGGAAACGGAAGCAATTTATTAGAAATAGAACTAGAACTCGAACTCTGCCAATTGATATTTTCTAGAAACCCTTGCCTTCGCATACGATAATGCAACACAGTTTCTACATTAATTCAACAAAAATAAGAACAATACAATTCAGTTATTCATCATCCAATGAAATACTGGTGTTAAAATAAATCAGAAACTAATAATCATTCAATTCACTAACAATTAAAATCAATAAAAACAATTAATTCACGATACCTGGTACAAGGAGGGAGGCTGGGAGAAAGTCGTGATCGTGATGATCGGCGTGACTGGAGGATCGGACAACGAAGCTTCGGCGAGAAGATTTACAAGAAAGGAGGACAGATTGAGGATAACGACACCGTTTCTTGGCCGTTCTGAAACATAATTGAACCCCAATAGATAAAGAACAGCAAGTGACGTAGGTTTTGGATTGATCCAAAAAAGTTGGATTGAAACCGGAAAGTGTACGGACATTGGACTGAGCAGCTCCATTCATTGTTAGTAATTGATCTGAAATAAAAGAGAGACTGAGGCTGAACTAAATCTTAAATCAACCGACAAAGAGAGAGATGAAAATGATAACGAGGAAGGTAGTTGGAAGTGGAGAGACGAACACAATCAATCTCCAATATTTGTTTGTTTGCTCATTAATTCAGTTTTATTATATTAACATAATCACGTGATTATTTTTTTTTTTTTAATTTTGGGTAAACCCGGTAATTATATAATAATATTATGAATTAAATTAATGATAAATGTAGTAAAATTTTCTTCGATTTCTTTGAATAGAGCTTACGGAAGTAAAATAAAATGAATTTTCTTTAAACAGAGCTGAGGAAAATAAAAAAAAATAAAAAATATTTGATGACAAATCTATTTATTGTCTGATTAAAAAAAGAAAAATACTATATTTATAAACCTCTAATATGATGTCACTAGTCAATTCATTATGGATTCCATCCGTGTATTTATTAACTAACCAATAATAAAATGTACAAACATTATTATTTAACAAAAGCCAAAAAACATGTTACCACCCAAAGTTTGCCGTAATTACAATTTACTACCAAAAAAAAAAAAAAATCATAAACAGTAAAATGAATTGAAATTGGACTGTTAAAAGATATCAATAATACTATGCTTACTCGCAAATTTACTAACCACTTTACTCACCTTTATTAAAATTACATATGATATTCGTACTATATTTATAGTACTCGTACTATATTTTATATTTACAAAGGTTAATAAGATGAGTAGTAAGTTCGTGAGTAAGAATATCTTTTCGTCAGCAAGGCGCTGACCACCTGCTTTACCTTTCCAGGGTAAGCTGAAAAGTTGTTTCCATTGCGGGTCAAACAATAAAAGCAATTCATTTTCTACTAGTTTGATAGTCTGTTGTCTTGCTCAAAAAATGAGATGAGAAGCTAATGAATAAAACAGATTATATTCATTGGGTAGATTGACCAATTAATAATACAAGGATTATACCGGCCCAAGATTCAATTGATAAGACATATACAAAAACTACTTATAATGGTGATTGGGTGATAGATTTTACAGTAAAAGAGCAGGCTGTGGAATGCACATTCTTCTTACTTGCCTTGTCGGTTACTTGTAAGCTCGAGTTCGCCATTGGAAGGATCATCTGACATACATACATTCCATCGTGCGATGCTCAGTTTTTAAGTGATTTTTGATGATGCTGAATCTAATACTACTACTGGGCTGAACAGTCAGTTTGGCAATTGTAACACTAATGGGATGGATTTTATGTCGGAGCAGTCAACGGCGTTTGGAAGCTGCTTCAACAGCTTGATTAATTCGTAAGTTCTTGTGTCTTTACCGGAGTACAGGCATAGATCAAGTGGGGTTAAACCCTCCTGCGTCAAAGAAAAAAGATTAAAAGATCTGACACCTGCATGCAACTATGTAACGGCAATTAAGCATTTTATGAAATCTCAGACGAAACATCAGCGGAAACATTGCACATCAAACAGCCAAAACATCAGCCGGAAAGAACTTGCTGAAGTACTAAAAATGTCATACCAGTAACCAAAGAATGCCTCTGAAATCTCAATCCTATATTTATATATAATAAAAAAGAGTCCCAATGTTTGGTAAACTTATGGACAGGTATCACTTTCATATAATTTTGATAAACGATCCTTAAAAGAAATACGTGAATCAACTTATATTTACCACGCGTACTTTAGTAAGTTTGAAAGAACGGAAATGACTCTTCTAGTTTTCAAGGTCGTGGTTGTCTATCATGAATCTGGAGCTTACTATTATAATGATTATGTAATAATGTAAATCACATCATAAAAGTGCAACCTCTAGGTTCCATGATCTGGTTATGGGTGAACTAACAAAGACTTTAAGCACCTATACACAACAAGGTCTTAGTATATAGTAGGGAAAGTTGACGTTAATTGCTTAATTCTTACCTGGTTTTTCAATGTTTTATCAGCTCCTTTAATCAATAACAGTTTCACTATATCTGTCCTACGGGCTTGAACAGCAAGATGTAAAGGTGTCCATCCATCCTGAAAAGTGCAAATAAGAATATTCCCCAGCAGAACAGATATAAAATAAAAATGCAAAGGAACAATAGGCAATTGTCGAACATACATTGTCTTTAAGATTTAGATCAACATTGTATAACAAAAGAATTTTGATTGCTGGACTTGATGCTGTTTGAACAGCATAATGCAGTAAAATGGCCCCATTCTGTAGCAGCAAGAAAACATAAAATGTATCAACTTACTAACCAATTGAATGACCAAATATACTAAGTGGTGTAAATGCATTAAGCTGAACAAACAGAAGTTTACAATAAACACCATTACCAAGATATTAATGAGCCTAAATCAAGTTAAAATAAGGAAATGCGGAAACAAAAAAACCAACAAAGTATGTAGGAAAAGATGATTAGCCATCAAGATGAAGATGAAAATAATAGAATTGATGAAGAAGTTAGTCCTACAAAGAAATAATGGAAGAATATCAAGAAAAGATATACATGACTAAGGTCCCAATACAGAGAATTTCAGATAACAAGCAATCTCAAATTTTAAGTTCAGCAAAAAGTAAGCCTTTGTGAATAGAAGCCTTTCACAAAGAAGACAAGATATGACTGGCACCAACAATAATTTGAGGCTAAATATACTCTTTACATGGATAACATATATTCGTATATGGTCCAAGGCCAAATAATTTCAACTCACATCATCACGAACAAAAGTATTCGCTGATTCTCTCAACAGATAGTTGGTAACTGCCTGCTTCTTCCCAATGATAGCTTTGTAAATTGCAGTCAAGCCATCCTGAAAAAATGTTGGAAGCCAAAATTGAAAAATTTATTTTAAAAAAAAGAAGGGCTTAAAATAGCGGCTAAATGTAATATCAAGTGACATTTCCTTCATTTAGATAAACATTCTGACGTATTTAACCAGAAAGTGAAAGTGAGAAAAACAAAGGCACCGTATCATATCTAGTCAAAAAGTGGTCAATTTATATACCTTATCCACAGCATTGATGTCAACATTATGTTTCAATAAAGCATCAACAAGGTAGAACTCTCCAGATGCAGCGAGGGTTTGAAGAGGTAGCCATTTTTTCTGAAAAGATTTCATCAAAAGTTACAAACAGATGACAACATCAAGTCCATTAAAACAAACCACAAGGATTATTCTACTTAAATGGTTAGTACTTGAAGCCAATAGTACACTGTTACAGATAACATAAGACCCATTATAACTGCTTAAAAAGTCCACTTAAGTTTTTTGCAAGGCGCTTTTTTGCATGATTTCTTCAGAGTAAGGTCCAGGGTTCAAGCACATTAACGCACAGATACAATCTAGGATCAGAAACATTGTTGCAGTAGATTCATACTCATTTGAACCCCATATTTTTTATTAAAAAATCCTGGTTTTTATTAGTTAAAAAGAGGAAAGTACTTGGGTGCTAGTCTACATAATTTTTGGATCAATCTAGCAATGGTATGTTACTAAAAATAACATTATGTACAATTCATATGAGAAAAGAAAATTGAAGAAGCAGTTATGAAAAGTCCAGCAGAGTTCAGCAGAGCTAACTGCCACTGGTGCTGACCTTGCAAGCTCATAGGATGCAGTTAGCTCCCACTTACTGTTTCCAAAAATCAAAGCTTAAACTAAGGAAACTGTTAACCGAATTCCCCTCCAATTTTGAGTATATAAATAATGCTTTGTAGCACAGTTTTAAATAGCGAAAAAAGTTTGTTCAGTTTTGGAAAATTCCAGCTCTCTTAATTTTTCTTCTAAAACTCTCTCAAAATCCTCACTCCATAGAGTCAGCTTTCCATTCAGTTGAGCCTAAATTCTTCTATTCTGAAAATGTGTCTCGTTTTCATTTCTCCTCTATTTGAGAGTTTGTTCTAGTTATGTTTTCTGATTCTCCAGCAGAAAGTTCTGGCCATTCACCAGCAAATCCTGCAAGTTCTATATCTCCTCTTACTGATCACTATACCGCATTAATACCACTTTCACCACCTGTTTCACCAGTTCCACCACTAGCCTTTGCTTCTCAAGTGAATTCTATACCTTCTATACCTCTTGCTGACCTTCCTATAGCTCCTTCCCTTCTCCCTACTCATCATATGGTTGCAAGAGCCAAAGCTGGCATTTTCAAATCTAACATCTATATGCCAGTTTACCGTCTCCACAGACTTCCAAAGTACCTCAAACTGTTGCTCAAGCTCTCCAGGTTCCAAAGTGAAAAGAACCATGGTAGAAGAATATGAGGCTCTTTTCACAAAAGAGCCAGGAGATTTGTTCCTAGAACTTCAAATATGAAAAGCATTTCTCGAAGGAGGGAAAGGTTTTTCTTTTTATACAATACTTACTATTGATTGGATTTTTTTCTTAATTGTTTTCTTGGTCTATTTGAACGGATTATGTCCTATCTTTCTTCTATAATTTATTTTAGCTTTTGTGTTCAGGTTGCTTCATGTTTTCTTGTTGTGGAACCCCGTACACGCATCTCTCGAGGTTTTGCTTTTGTCACAATGGACACTGTTGAGGATGCCACCCGTTGCATTATCTCAACCAGTCAGTTCTCAAGGGGCGATATATCACTGTAGAGAGGGTAATGTGATTTCACCCTTGGTGGTAAACTTAACCAGTTTTGATTGGTTATCTTTCTTCTTAACTTGGAGGTTTTCTGGTTATATTCAGAACACGTTGCATCAGCTATGTTGGCAGCAATCAAAGATGATGAGTTCATCCATGTCAACTATAGTGAAACAGCTTGATCAACGGCCAGCTTAAACAGCTTTTCAAATGCATGTGATCAACTAAACATAGAAACTAGTTTGCCCAACAACTATACAACCTCAGCATTCACTTTCAACTCTATCAACTAATCAACGGACATTAGCAACAAGTTTCTAATCAGGATTTTATGGTATTTCATACCTGTATTCATTTAGTGGGCGATAGTTGTGTGTCTAGATATTTTGTTATTCCCTCCTCGGTAGCTAGGCTATTCTCCCATATTTGGAATTTTCCTAATGAAGATTTTTCATTTTGTTTTTGAGGATGACTTATCAAATGTTACTTGTGGAAATGATGCCTGATCGTGTTCCTTACCATTACTCAGTCGTTATTTAAAGTAAAATTTTATAATGGATAATTTTATAGAGGTGATTTTTTTTTTTATCTTTCAGTCTCGGAGGAAACGTCCTAGAACTCCAACACCCGGACACTATCTTGGGCTGAAAAGTAGTAGGGACTATGGTCATGGTAAGTATAATATGTTTATGATATTCCATCCTTGGAATGATTCATTGGTTCAATGGGCATCCTAACTAAATTGTTTACTGGTAAATTTGCTTCTTGCATTTGTGAAAGGTTCTCGTGGTGATCGTGGTAGTGGGTATCGTTCTAGCCGTGATGATTATGGGTATCGTAGGTCTCCTAGGCGCTCACCATATTGAGGAGGTCGTGATTATTCTCCTGTGCACTCTCCTCACGGTGGAAGATCTAGGAGGGACAGATCTAGGTCGCTGCCTCATTCCCCTTACGGTAGCCCAGCAAGGAGGTACTCAAGCGGTTCTAGGTGATGCTATTTGTTAATTTTTCATGTGCTCTTTCAAGGGATTGATGAAACGTTTGAAATTGAATGTATTGACGTATTGAGTCTAGGTTGGGACTAGAACTAAGGAGACTCAAATGGATGTTTGGGATGGCTTTGTTCTCTAGGGCAGTGACGTTTCTTAATCCTGTAGCTTTTTGTGCTGCTCGTGCTGGGGAGCTTTGCTATACCAGTTGAATTCATACTTCATGACCCAGATACGATTGTTATGAATGTAGATCATAATGTTTGTGGCGTTTACTTATTATGAATGTAGCTCATAGAACTTCTGGTGTTTGCTTATTATGAGTAGATTATAATGTTTGTGGTATTTACTTCAATGTTCTGAAAACCGGACCGGACCAGACCGATCGATCGGTAATGGGCGGCATATCTGGTCCGGTATCCTTTAAAAACCGTTAATTTTATTCAAACCAGATTGGATTGCGGTTGGACCGTTGGAATAGTGCCGAATCGCTGTCCAATCGCAGCTCAATCCCGCCGAATTCTGGCATCGTTCGAGGGAGAAAACATCACCATTAGACTTGACGGCATCTCCACGACAAAACCCAGCCATTTTCAGTGGCCGTCATCTAGCCTTCGTTGCTCATCGTCCACCTAAAGTTCACGCGACCGTCAGACTTCTTTTGTTGATTCCAGTGATTTTCGGCGCCGATGGAACTCCTTAGCACCACCATCAGATTCGCTGGCAACTATACATCAAAAGCCCCATGATTCCAAACCTTGATTAGCCGTCGATCATCGCTGCCACCACCATCACCAGTCTCTTTGCATGATAGGGGTGTATTAGACAGATTTCAAACTTAAGGGAGTATTATAGAGGTGTTTTTGATGAATTTCAAACATTTAGGGACTAAAAATAATTTTATAGATTACGGTCCAACCGACCGATCCAACTGATCAAACCGGTCAAACCGGAAACCTAACCCTTGAACAGGTCATAGTCCGGTCCGGTTTTCAGAATATTGATTTACTTGCTTCGCATCCCATTATCATGCATACGGCGATGGTTGCATCTCAAATTGTCAGTGCTGTAGAGAAGGATTTTGTTGCTGGTGTGTGAATCAAATTGCTTATCAGTGCATTTCGTCCAATCGTATGGAACCCAATTATATGTTACATTCATTAGTTATACGTTGATTGTATCAACGTGAAATTTGTAATATCAGAGTATCGTTTCACTGGTACATTAATGTGAAACTTGTAAAATTTGCTAAAAGCATGAAGACTTGAATACGTGAGGATTAAGAGAACATTACCTATAGCGAAGATTTTAAAACTTGAACTGCATATTACACACGAAATAATTGAACACAAGATAATATTGTCACAAGTTTTAGCCCATATCCACTGAAATAAGGGAAAAAGAAATAAAATTGTTCATCGGGTATTCAATAAATTTTGAGAATTGGTTAAGGTGTACGAGAACTGGTCTGAACACTCCCGTTACCCAATAAAAAAAAGGTTCATCACATTTTTAGGGTCAGTCTGGTTAAGAAAACAAAAAATATGTGGAATTATTGTAAGTGACCATATGAGATTAAAATTTATGTGTTAAAGCTGGCCCAATTAAACTTACTCGAGGCCCAACATTACTTACTGACTTTATTTGCCTTTGATTACAACACAAAGTGGTAAACAATCTCCTTGCAGTAACGGGGGAAGAACTTAACAATGTCAGTGTCACTCCCAACTCTACTGAACCCCTACTGTAACCCCAAACTCTCTTATCTTCTTCCTCACTCTTTTCTTTCATTTTCCCACAAGCTTTCTTCTTCACCACAGAACTTTAATTTCCGTACAAAAAGACTCTACTCCCTCTTCCCTTCTGAATCTTCTTCTTACCTTCTTCAAAACGACAGCCTCGAACTTGAAGACCGTGTTATCGGCGACTGTTTAGTCTTCGAGGAAGGCGTGTTTGAGGACCCTTACCTTCAAAACGATGCCAGCCTTAGCAAAAACTCCGACTCAGACAAACCTAAACGGAAAAACAAGAAAAAATCNACCTACATAAAATGAATTTGATTTTGAGAAGCTACCTAAATCCTTTATAAAACTGATTATAAAATAATTAGCTTTATTCATAATCAGATAAAAGATTAGTGTACCAAACACTTTTGATATCTTTACAATCCTAAACAATTCTTAGGAAATCTCAAGTTTCATAATGACTTAGTAACAAATTCTTAGGAAATCTCAAATAGTTAATTCATGATTAATTTATTATTAGTAACAATCATGAGCTCCTCTTTATTAAGCACTAATAGTAAAAAAACATACCATCAAACTATTCTGCACTATTGTTTTAAATAATTACAGAAATAATAATAATAAAAAATCTTAGTTTTCAACCTTTGATTTACTATAATTTAATGGTTGTGAATGGAAAAGCTATAAGTGGTTATTTCATGTGTCATTTCAATACCTTTTAAACGTTAAATTCTAATTTATGAATGACTATTAATTAGTTTCTCCAACCGAGTTAAAATAGAAGTTATTATAGCGTGGTTTATAAAAAATTATTTAAGTCTCTCGATAATTTATTATATATCAAATCTTCAATTGCACTAAAGAGTTTAAGCTAGAACAAATGTGGTTTATTGCATGATAATTAGGCAGTTGCTACAAGTCGTTTTACTGCAGCTACATGTCGTTTGGATACAGGCTAATTTCTTGCTGTATTTCGTTTATTTACTTTTATATTATTCTTTTATTCTTTGTAAATCATCTCTGTAATTAGCTAGTCTTTTATTCTGTAACTGCTTTCTGTTAGTTTGTTAGAATAGAGTGCTTATATTAGTTGCCTTTTGTAATAGTCTGATAGAACAATATACACAATATTCACCTTTTTCTAGACTTCTGTTATTCGCCCTTTTTCCTTCTCTGCTTTACCATCTCACATGGTATCAGAGCCTAAACACCAACTCCATGGAAGATCCTCTCGAAAGTTCAGCCGATTCATCCTCAACTCACGCCGAACAATCCTTCGGCAACCCACCCGACCCTTGTGCCATTAATCTGGCTCGTTACCTGAACCTCAGTGATCTCGGTAATCCCTTCCGGCTAGATAACGGCGACAATCCTGCTGTTATTCTCGTCACCGATTTGTTCACCACAGATAATTACATCACTTGGTCGCGTGCTATGCGACGGGCCCTTCATGCCAAAAATAAATCAGGGTTTATCTCTGGAGATATCCCTAAACCAATCGACCCTACAGACCCTCTCCTTGAGCTCTGGGAGCGTTGCAACGACATGGTAGTGTCGTGGATTCAAAACTCCATCAGCTCTTCAATCAAATCCAGCATGGTGTTCGTTGATGATGCACGCGACATATGGCTTGATCTTCAAACCCGATTCTCTCATCAAAATGGTCCTCGGATTTTCCGGCTAAAGAAAACCTTAGCCAGCCTTGTTCAAGACGCAGACTCTGTCAGTATCTATTATGGTAAGCGTAAAACTCTTTGGGATGAGCTTTCCATTTACGATCCAATCCCTATGTGTACTTGTGGAATTGCGAAAACTCTTCTGGATAGATATCAACGTGACTCTGTTTTTCAATTTCTTATGGGTTTACATGATACCTATTCTAATGTACGTGACCAAATCATGATGTTAGACCCTCTCCCACCTGTAAGCAAGATTTTCTCCCTCATCCAACAACAAGAGCGACAACACCAGCTTCTTCCCCCTAACCCATCCCCTGACTCAATGGCCTTAGCCATCAAACGACCTTTCATCCAACCTGCTAAGCCATACACTCCGACCAAATTTCCCCCTAAGAAAGACCGTGCCTATTATACCCATTGTAAGATTTCTGGTCACATTTGAGACCTGTTTTAAAGCTAGAAATGCAGAAGCCCCTATATGTTCTCACTGCAATCTGTCTGGTCACACCATGAAGAGGTGCTACAAATTGCATGGCTATCCACCGAGCCATAAGTTCTTCAACAAAAACACCAGTTCTGCCGCTCTTGTTACACAGAATACAATGTCTAATGCTTCTGACCTTGATGAGGTTAGTGATGGAGGAGTGGGTTTAACTCAAGCTCAATATCAGCAACTACTAGCTTTACTTCAACCAAGGACACCATCTGCCACTGCTCAATCTCCTCCTCATCAAATTCAGTCTAACTTCACTTCTGCCACCTTACCTAATTCGCAACTTAATCTCTCTGGTATTTCTTTTTGTCTCTCTACATGCACACACTCTCCACTTCACTCAACTAATGTTCCTTGGATTATTGATATAGGTGCAACCGACCACATGGTCTGCTGCACCTCTTTGCTCACCACCATCACTGCTCATGTTAATTATTCTGTTAAAATGCCAAATGGTACTAAGGCCCCTGTCACCCACGTTGGCACTGTCCACCTCACTCCATCCATATCTCTACATGAAGTTTTGTGCATACCATCTTTTCAGTTCAATTTAATTTCTGCAAAAAAATTAACTGCATCTCTCACTTTTTGTCTAGTTTCTTTTCTGATTGTTGTCTTATTCAGGACCTTTTATCTTGGACAACGATTGGACAGGGTGAAGTAAGGAATGGCCTCTATCACTCCATGAAGACTGCAGTCTCTCCTTCCTTTTTAGCTAATAAACTTTCCACTCTCTCCACTGCCGTTTTTACTGGTTCAGCTTCCAGTTTCAACAAATTAGATGTTATTGACCTATGGCATTGTCGCCTAGGTCATCCTTCCTTTACATGTATCAATCTGATCATAGATCCCATTGTAAAGAAAAATGTTTCATCTATTAATACAAAACCTTGCTGCATTTTCCATTGGCTAAGCTCCATAGATTGCCTTTTCCTCACAGTCAACATAAGACCTTTAAACCCTTTGAAATTATACACTGTGACCTATGGGGACCATGCTCCACTATTGCATATGATGGTTCCAAATTTATTCTAACCATAATTGATGACTTCACTAGAACCACTTGGTTATAAATTTTGCAAACCAAATCTGAAACCCGAAACTGTCTCATTTCTTTTTCTAACATGATTGAAAATCAATTTGACCTTAAAATCAAAATTTTAAGAAGTGACAATGGAAGTGAATTCCAAATGACAGATTTTTTTAACACCAAAGGAATCATACATCAAAGAAGTTGTGTTGCCACCCCCACAACAAAATGGCATTGTGGAACGAAAACACCAACACTTACTTAATGTAGCCCGAGCTTTAAAAATACAAGATGGTCTTCCTCTTGAATATTGGAGTGATTGTGTTTTGACAGCCACTTATTTAATCAATAGGACCCTTAGTCCCCTTCTTCAAAACAAGACCCCTTATGAACTTTTGTTTAATTCCAAACCCATTTATGCACATATGAAAATTTTTGGTTCACTTTGTTTTACAACCACACTTCCTCATGGGAGGAAAAAGTTTGATCCCCGGGGTCGCATGTGTATATTTCTTGGCTATCCCTTTGGCATCAAGGGCTATAAAGTTCTTGACCTTAACACCAAATCCATTTTTATATCACGGATGTTGTCTTCCATGAGACTATATTCCCCTTCCACTCCTTTCCTTCCAACCCTCCCCTCTCATCCCAAAATGACTTTGTCTTTACTAAACCACTTCCCGACCTGCTTGACTTTCCGCAGATAGCCCCCAACACTCATCCCCTGCCACCACTAACAAATTTTGGGCAGTCCATTTCCTCTCCAGAACATGCAGCCACTCTATCACCCTCCCCTCCTTCCCCAAATAACACTACATCTTCCCCTTCTAATCCACCCCTCCGCAGGTCAACAAGAGTAAGGAGAGCTCCTCAGTACCTTCAAGAATTTCACTGTCAACAGGCATCACTCCCTGCTTCCTCACCATTGTTGTCCAAGCTGGAAGGCACTATTTCAGGTAACAATTTTTCACTAGCACATTTCCTCATATACCAGAAATTTTCTTCTTCTTTTACTGCTTTTTCCACTTCTATTTCCACCATCACTGACCCACAAACATACAAGCAAGCCCTAAAGGACCCTGGCTGGTGTCAAGCTATGAATTCTGAACTGCAAGCTTTAGAGCAGAACCACACTTGGCTCAGCACTGATCTTCCTCCTGGAAAACAAGCCATTGACTGTAAATATGTGTACAAAACCAAGTTCAATTTTGATGGAACTGTTGAGCGATTAAAAGTGAGGCTTGTCGCCAAAGGGTTCATCCAGCAAGAGGGTATTGACTACACGAAGACATTTTCTCCGGTTGTTAAATTAGTCACTATCCGGGTATTATTTTCAGTGGCAGCTGTTCAAGGATGGTTTGTCTATCAATTTGATGTCAATAACGCTTTTCTCCACGGTGATTTAGTAGAAGAAATTTATATGCGTAAACCCCCCGGATACACCAAAGGAGGACCCCACCAAGTGTGCAAATTGCTTAAGAGCCTATATGGCCTTAAGCAAGCTTCAAGACAATGGTATTCCAAATTCTCTTCCTCTCTTATTGCTTTTGGATTTCATCAATCTAAAGCTGATTATAGTNGGGTCGCATGTGTATATTTCTTGGCTATCCCTTTGGCATCAAGGGTTATAAGGTTCTTGACCTTAACACCAAATCCATTTTTATATCACGGGATGTTGTCTTCCATGAGACTATATTCCCCTTCCACTCCCTTCCTTCCAACCCTCCCCTCTCATCCCAAAATGACTTTGTCTTTACTAAACCACTTCCCGATTTGCTTGACTTTCCGCAGATAGCCCCCAACACTCATCCCCTGCCACCACTAACAAATTTTGGGCAGTCCATTTCCTCTCCAAAACATGCAGCCACTCTATCACCCTCCCCTCCTTCCCCAAATAACACTACATCTTCCCCTTCTAATCCACCCATCCGCAGGTCAACAAGGGTAAGGAGAGCTCCTCAGTACCTTCAAGAATTTCACTATCAACAGGCATCACTCCTTACTTCCTCACCATTGTTGTCCAAGCTGGAAGGCACTATTTCAGGTAACAATTTTTCACTAGCACATTTCCTCACATACCAGAAATTTTCTTCTTCTTTTACTGCTTTTTCCACTTCTATTTCCACCATCACTGACCCACAAACATACAAACAAGCCCTAAAGGACCCTGGCTAGTGTCAAGCTATGAATTCTGAACTGCAAGCTTTAGAGCAGAATCACACTTGGCTCATCACTGATCTTCCTCCTGGAAGACAAGCCATTGACTGTAAATATGTGTACAAAACCAAGTTCAATTCTGACGGAACTGTTGAGCTATTAAAAGTGAGGCTTGTCGCCAAAAGGTTCATCCAGCAAGAGGGTATTGACTATACGGAGACATTTTCTCCGGTTGTTAAATTAGTCACTGTCCGGGTATTATTTTCAGTGGCAGCTGTTCAAGGATGGTTTGTCTATCAATTTGATGTCAATAACGCTTTTCTCCACAGTGATTTAGAAGAAGAAATTTATATGCGTAAACCCCCCGGATACACCAAAGGAGGACCCCACCAAGTGTGCAAATTGCTTAAGAGCCTATATGGCCTTAAGCAAGCTTCAAGACAATGGTATTCCAAATTCTCTTCCTCTCTTATTGCTTTTGGATTTCATCAATCTAAAGCTGATTATAGTCTCTTCACTAAATTGGATGGCACTTCATTTACTGCATTGCTTGTCTATGTTGACGATATTATTGTGGCTGGAAATTTCCCTTCTTCTATTGCTTCCCTTAAAACCTTCCTCAATACCCAATTCAAAATTAAAGACCTTGGAACTTTGTGTTATTTTCTTGGGTTGGAGGTTGCCCGCTCATCTAACGGCATCCATCTATGCCAAAGAAAGTACGCTTTGGATATCTTAGCTAATTCGGGTACACTTGGGAGCAAACCTCTCAAAATACCCCTTGACCAGGACTTTAAAATCAGCAAGACAACGGGTGTTCCTCTGGCTGATCCAAGTCCCTACCGTCGACTCATTGGGCGTCTCTTGTACTTAACAATCACTAGACCTGATATATGCAATGCTACCCAGTTATTGAGTCAATTTATGGATCATCCCACCTCTACACACATGGCCACTGCACACAAAGTATTGAGATACATCAAAGCTGCCCCCGACCAAGGTATTTTATTGTCCTCTAAATCTCGGCTACAACTTAAGGCCTTCTGTGACTCCGATTGGGCCTCTTGTCCCGACACTCGTCACTCCGTCATGGGTTATTGCATCTTCTTGGGTGACTCACTTGTTTCTTGGAAAACCAAGAAGCAATTAGTGGTGTCTCGCTCTTCGGCTGAAGCCGAATATTGCTCCATGGCCTCTACTTGTTGTGAACTCACTTGGTTGAGGTTTTTGCTCACTGATCTCCAGATTTCTCATCCTCAACCTGCTCTACTTTATTGTGACAATCAGGCAGCCTTACACATAGCTGCCAATCCGGTCTTCCATGAGCGAACTAAACACATTGAGTTGGATTGTCACCTAGTTCGCTACAAGATTCAAGAAGGTAGCATCACCACTTCTCATGTCTCTTCTCACAGCCAGCCAGCAGATATTTTTACCAAAGCCCTGCCTTCATTACTTCTTCAGTCACATTTATCCAAGATGGGAATAGTAAAACTCTATTCTCCATCTTGCGGGGGGCTATTGCATGATAAGGCAGCTGCTACAAGTCATTTTACTGCAGCTACATGTCGTTTGGATACAGGCTAATTTCTTGCTGTATTTCGTTTATTTACTTTTATATTATTCTTTTATTCTTTGTAAATCCTCTCTGTAATTAGCTAGTCTTTTATTCTGTAACTGCTTTCTGTTAGTTTGTTAGAATAGAGTGCTTATATTAGTTGCCTATTGTAATAGTCTGATAGAACAATATACACAATATTCACCTTTTTCCAGACTTCTGTTATTCGCCCTTTTTCCTTCTCAGCTTTACAATCTCACATGGTTCATATATTATATATGATCCTAACATCATGGTTTATTAGTTTTGTTAGAATTTAATGAAGTTTAATTAGAAGGTATCATTAATTATTCTTTCTTTAATCTTTTGTTTCTACATTAATTATATTCAAAATTTAACTTTTTTCTATGGAGATAGAGGGCTATCTGGTCCAACGTGGAGTAGGGGACCTGGTGCAGTGGGTGGAAGACGTATGATTGGGATTGGTGGAAATGGATTTGGGCAAGGCATTGGTGGGGCCCCTCCTTTGATGCATCCTCACTCAATCGGATTTGGTCCGGGTTTCAATGCAGCTACAGGGCGGATGGGCAATTATGCGAGCTTTCTTGGTGCTCTATCGCCTCCATTTTCAGGCGAATCCAGCTCAAGGTATTTAAATAAGATATATTTTTTCTTTACTGCAAATAATTTAAATAATGCTCTCTCCATCTCTACACTAAAAAGTTTTTATGTCTTTTATGCTTATGACTTATCTCTATACTAATTTCTCATATACTTATGACGTATTTCTGAAATAGTTTCTGCTGCTGTCAAATATAATTTATATATATGTTCAAACCTGAGTTTCTTATTGAGTAAAATGCAAATTTTTAATTCATGATTAATGCTATTAGGGTTAATGCCTAGACCAAGGAACTCCCTAAACCTCTCAATTATCAGAAACTACCAACAGACCCCCTTGCCATCTATTTTGGTTGTTAACTCTAACTTGGTGAGGTAAAATCGACATTTATAGTTTAAACTTTAAAATAATCATTAAATTGTATCGAATACTAACCATTTCTCTTATAAATTTAAAAAGGAAAACTAAAATATCTTAAAATAATAAAAAAAATTCTAAAAGTTGAAAAAAAATAGTACTCTAAGACGTAAATAGAAAATCTGAAAAAAATTTAAACATAAGAAAAACTAACTGAATAACTAGAAAAATAAAAACCTCTAAAAATAATAAACTAAAAAAATTTTATAATTTTTTTGAAACTAAACCTGAGTAAATTTATGAATTTTTTTTTTTTTTTCTCTACTCTAGTGCTAAAGTCAGCTAGACTCTAGTTCTAGAGTTGACTGGACTCTAGTGGCTCGAGCACTAAGGTGGTTAACTGCTAGAGTGAAGAGGGTAAAAGTTACAAGAAATTGGATGAAATGTCTTATCTATTAAGCCAATTAAAAAGACGTCACTTTTTTATTTTTCCTCATTTGCAATAATGAATTAGCTACATGCATACTTTATTGTAATTGATTTTTTAAACAACTTTATGACTAAGCCATGTACCTTAAAATAAAATTAGGCACAAATAGACAAAAATACACCATCAAACTATCCGCCGTGTCATGATGGATTGCGACGTTGCAAGATTGCAACACTGTTTTGTCACAGCAGACTGCAACAATCGTGGTCTATAGATTTTGTAACTTAAATTTATATATTTTTTGAAAAATATATATTATTTATATGATTTAACAAATAATATTTCTTAAAGATTTTTATAAACTTTTTTGCATTAATTTTAAGTCCTATTGTGGTTAGCTTTTTGCTTTCTAAAGAATTAAAAAAAAAAAATGCAGATTTAGGGACAAATCAGATATTTCAGTGGTCAAAGGGAGTCAAACATCCATTTCACGTTAATATCTAACAGTAAAAGGTTTATTTTGTAGTTTCTGATAATTGTGGGGCCTAAGAAGTTTCTTGAGTTTGAGGGGTTTAGTAGGATTAACCCGTGTTATTATTAGTAACTACTAACTACCATGAGCTGACTTTTTTACTTTTCTTCAAACTCTTTTGGCAATGTTGATATATAGACATGCATATTTTATTTTAAAAGATTTTTTTTTTTTCAAATAACCAAACTACCATGAACTGACTTTTTTCCTTTTCTTCAAACTCTTTTGGCAACATTGATATATAGACATGCATATTTTATTTTAAAAGATTTTTTTTTTTCAAATAACCATTTTCTTTTATATATATATATATATATGAATAAACTCTATATAGTCATAAAAAATTATATTCTCAATTTAAGATAGTTATAACTAAGAATAAACTCCACATTATAATAAGTTGTAATTTTTCTAATTCCCGTCTTAAGGAAAGTTGTCTCTACATAATAATAATTATCTGTATATTGCAAAAAAATGTATGGTATGTTACTTTAAAGGTTTAAGATAAAATAAAATATTTATCTAAAATTGTTTAGGACAATAATTTATGCTTTAGAGTTGTTATTATATCTTTTAATTTACAGGTACATTACTCGCTAGCATGTGCATTTTTTTGTTAAAGCCAAAACAGTTCTAGATTCTCAAGCATGTTTAGAGTTTCTTGACATGAAACTTTTTGTATTTCCGTACTATCATCCTCATAATTATTTCATTTCTCTTCTTGTTTAATTGTAGAAATGATTTTCTCTTTTGTTAAAACATACATGACTTGTTACTCATTTAGATGATTAAAGAAGACATTAATATTCATTCGATTAATATAATGAAGTTGTCGAATCTGATAACTCAATTCTATAATGACTCTTTGATTCTCCTCATCCACTTCAATTGTAACTTGCAATTCATCGACTTTGGAGGTCCTAATTTTGTAATGCTTAAAACAATTGACAATTGTCTGTAGTTTCACATCAATTGTCATACAGCAACTGCATTTACAATTTTATCAAGGACAGTTATCTTTGTTGGTTTCAAAACACGATCTTCTATCTGTTTCAAAAGTAGACAATTGATGCGCTGAATTGAAACCCTAATATTATTAAAACATGAATTGAAATTCTAATATTGTACTACTAAAACATGAATTATGAAATAAGATTTTTTTTAACTACATATCTATTAAATCATAACCTTCTTATAGTAATAAAATCAATTAAACCTCCCATTATGAATATAAAAAGGTTTTATTATATATATATTAACTCACTTTGGATAACTGATTATATATGAGAAAACCACTTAAAATGCCCTTTTGCTTTTGACAAGTTACCATATGACATTTTTTAATTGTTTTAGTAGATCGGTCTTTTCATCTACTTTTATTATATTTTTATCCCCTTATAACTTTTATACCTTTACTCTAGCAACTCTAGCACTAAAGTGAGTCTAGCACTGTCACTGGAGGTTTTTTTTTTTTTTTTTTTTTTAAATGTATTCTCCAAGTCAATGTTAGAAATTAAATATCAAAATTTCTTTAAGCTAACAAATAAATTAACTAATTATATTTCATTAACAAAATTAAAAATTAAAATATATTGTTTTACAAAGGAATAGTAAATGTATATAAGAGTTATTTTAATTTTCTAAAATTATGAAATTAAAAAAAAAAAAAATTTAAAAAGTTTTACACTAGTGCTAAAGTTATATATATATATATAGTTTTTACAAAGGAATAGTAAATGGCCATCCAAATATCTAAAGACTAGAAGGTGGATTTTGATTATATTAATTCTTTTTATAATTTAAAGTTTTGAAATTTTGAGTGTTTTAGGAGAATCTTTAGAATCAACCTACAAATATGAGAATATAAGTAATCTGGTAAATTATAATCAAATAATTGATTCAATCCTAGATTATTATATATTCCAAATCATCTAAAATGCTTTAATGTACATGTAATCGTTTACTAGTTGTTTTATTTAAAATATGATTGGCTCTATATAGAGAGCATAATTTGATTATATTGATTCTTTCTTCTGAAAAATTTGAATGTAGGGAGAATTCTGAGTTAGGGCAAAGTAAGGTGATGAGTGAAGTGGAAGAGCAAGTTATGAACAATAAAATTGTTAATAGTGGTTATAATAAGATAGATGGTGTTGGTGTTGGTGGTGTTGCTGTAGGAGGTATTGTGCAGCAACGGCATGCTGATGGTGGTGGTGTAGGGAATGAGAGTAGGATGAGACATGAAAGAGGGAATGGTCATCACATTGTTGTTGGGAATGCTGGTGGTTATGGAAGAGGCAATATGCAAGGGATGGGAAATAGAGAGCTAGCTGATCCAATGTGGAGTAGGGGAACTGGTGCAGTGGGTGGAAGAGGTATGATCGGGATTGGTAGAAATGGATTTGGGCAAGGCATTGGTGGGGACCCTCCTTTGATGCATCCTCACTCAATCGGATTTGGTCCGGGGTTCGGTGCACCTATGGGGAGGATGGGCAGTTATGGGGGCTTCCTTGGTGATCCATCGCCTCCATTTTCAGGCAAATCCAGCTCAAGGTATTTAAATAAGATATACTTTTTCTTTACTGCATATAATTTAAATTATGCTCTCTCCATATCTACAATAATTTTTTATTTCTTTTATGCTTATGACTTATCTCTGCACTAATTTCTTTTATGCTTATGACGTATTTCTGAAATAGTTTCTTCTGCTCATAAATATCATTTATTTATATGTTCATATGACTTAGGAAACCTGAGTTTCTTATTGAGTAAAATGCTATTTTTTAATTCATGTACATTTAAATAAAATTAGGCACAAATAGGCAAAAACATACCATCAAATCATACTGTACTATTGTTGTAAATAATAATAATAAAAATAAATCTTAATTTTCAACCTTTGATTTACTACAATAATGGTTGTGAATGGGGAAGTTATAAGTAGTTATTTCACGTATCATCTCAACACCTTTTAATTCTGATTTATGAATGGCTATTAATTAGTGTCTCCAACTGAGTTAAAATAAAAATTATTTTAGTCTCTCTCGATAATTTATTATATATTAAATCTTCAATTGCTCTAAATAATCTAACTAGAATTAATGTGGTACATATTATATATAATCCCAACATGATGATTTATTAATTTTGTTAGAATTTAATGAAGTTTAATTAGAAGGTATCATTAATTATTCTTCCTTTAATCTTTTGTTTTTACATTTGATTATATTCAAAATTTAAGTTTTTGGGAAAAAAAATGACCATCAAAATATTTATTCTTTTTATAATCTAAAGATTTAGAAAGAATCTTTAGAATCAACATATGAATGTGAAAATAAAGTAATCTTGGAAATCATAAATATATAATTTTCTTTTCAATCCTAAAAGTTATTTATGTTTGATCAACTGAACATACATGTTTTAATGTACCTGTACGTATTTCTTCTATATATTGATTGTTTGATCATTATTTTTTATATGCTTTTGTTGTTTCACCATATTATCTTTTTCGATGTGGCAAGGTCTGGATTGCATCTGTTACTACCTGACGAAGTGGAAGAATTGAGTCCTATTGCAAATGAATTCAACCCAAGCGCAAATGAATCTAGTAGATTTTCTCTTGATTTGAATGAACTCCCTCAAAATTTTGTCGAACCAACAATGGATGTGATTGCCACAACTCCACCGAGCCTTGTGGACAATGATGGCGCAGGACCTAGTGGAAGTGGCTGCTTTTATGATGAAGATGAACAACAGCCTAATGAATTTCAATTCTTTTGAAGGGCAAAGCCAATATCTTATGCTTTTGTTTAATGAATATATTGGTAAGTCCGGATCTCAATTTCTGAGCCAAAGGCATCTGATTTTGGTCTCAATTTCTATGTCATGTTCTTTAATATTGAATAAGGTCAGAAGCTGAATGATATTTTCGTTTCAGGAATGTAGTGGTAAGGATATGCCGCTTGGATTCATGCAACATTTTTTGGTAACAACAAAACTATAATCCAGAGAATTAGCAAAGATATTGTTTATTTTTATTTTGCTATTGTTTGCAAAAACTATCTCATCAACTCATTCAAATTATTGCTTCCAACCTTTATTCATACTTTGGATAATCTAAAACCCAATAAATTATTTTGAAAAGAAGTTATCACAATTTTACAAGTGAAATTGAAAAACTTAATTTTATTTGTTCAGTATGACTTTTTGGTGTAAACCAGTTAAGAACTGCAACCAATATATGCTTTCAGTTTTGATCTTTGCTAATATATTTATACTTAAATATAGAAAATCATGATGCATAACTAACTGACACACCTTGGTTTCGAGTTTTGGTTCAGAAGAAATTCTTGTACTGACTTTTTGCATAATGTGACACACCTAAGAAGATGAATGTGTTAAGACATGAAATTAGACACACCTAAGAAGATGAATGTGTTAAGACATGAAATTAGACACACCTAAGAAGATGAATGTGTTAAGACATGAAATTAATAAAGGGGAACATGCATCAATGGTGATACTAGAGCACAGGCAAGGCTCTTATTCTTACGAGTTTTTCTATAGAAACTAGTATAAAAACGAGATACGTATACTGAGTGGAGCTTTTGGAAACACTCTTCAATGGCTAAAGTTGGGGAGTTAAAAGCTGCAAAGCTATAAAGTCCTTGAGCTTTCCTAGGTTTGACTATCTGACAAACTTGAGTGTAGAACCCAGTATCTTGTTCTCTTAAATAAATGTAGCTGATTTCTTAAATCAATGTTTTGGAGAGCCCGGATAGCCTAACTTTAGTATCAGCTAGGGTGGACCGATGAGACCTATGGCTTCTGGGAGAATTTCAAAGCACCTGCTAGTTAAGATTCAATTGTTTCATATCTTGAAAGCCATTTATCTCGAAGGCCAATTAAAGATGGTGAGCAATTATTGGAAAAATCTTATTGTTTCAGGCTGTTTTTCTTCTCCATCTTTTGTTTATTGCACAGTAAAATCAACTCCTCTGCAGTTCTTTTTTCTTTTGTTGTCTAGGCTAGTATTATATATAATTTGGTTGTGACCATTAGTATACACGAAAATAGGAAAAGCGATGACAGGGAAGCAGTAATCAATAAAATAATTTGTTAAAATGCATTCACTGTGCAAAAGATTTGCTTAACTTAGTTTTCAAGTTTTGATTTATTAATATATAAATATATGAAACGCTCTTTAGCATTACCTTGTGAACCTCCTGGGTGTACTTGCATTTTCTTGGACTGTAGCTATATTATTACGACTGAAGGTATTCATTAGAAGTTAGCAAGTTAATATTCCAATTTAGATGGTAATATATATTCTTGCCAAAATTAGGTGAGGTAGACGTTTAATAGGAATATCAGGCTATGAAAACAAGCCTTTAGGCAGATGCATTCAAGTCTACCATGCAGTTATTGGCTATGTTTATGGTTAATGTTGAACTTGCCAGAGGGAAGGGTCTTTATAGAAGGGAGAGGAAACAGCTTACACAGTCCACAACTGATATTTTCAGGTTAGTACCATTTGCATTTTTCATTATAGCTCCTTTAATGGAGTTCTTGGTATCAGTATTCCTCAAATTATTCCTAACATGTTGCATAAGCGTCAACCTTCCATGACAAGATGAAAGAAGCGGCAGTGGTTGGAATTATCACTGTTGCATAAGTCGTATTCATCCTGAGTCTTCTTAGCAGTTGTAGCTACTAAATGTTTATGACGTGTTTACGACTCTATTAATTGACTGGCATAGCCTCAGTTCGAGCACATTCAAATAGGAGTAAAATTAGAAATACATTCATTGAAATTCTGTATCCTTTAAGTTTTTCACTGAATTTCTATCTAGGAGAATTTTGTTTCAACTATAATTTTAACTTGTAGGAGGCACTAAATAAAAGGTTGAATGCAACAATATAATAGGCAAAATTTCTTTAAGATACTGTAAAAAAATGGCAAAAGAAGTCCCCAACTCATGAAATGGAAATTGGAGAAGCCAGAAGATCTGGATGAGTTTAGTTTATGAACAAGTTAATAATTTGTCTTTCCTTTTCCTAACAAGGGAAGTGGGCTTACTCTATGTTTTAGCTGTTTTGTGCTGGCAATGATTTAGTTTAGGTTCTGCCTTTGAACAGGTTAAACCATGAGCCGATTTGTTGAATGATGAAATCTTAGGCTTTGCAGCTTTGGCAAGCTGTTCATTGATGAGCATACTTTGGAGAACATTAGCAGGTTGATTTTGTAAAATCATTTCTCCATTTTTTGGGTTATTCTGGCCATTTAATTTATTACCCATTAGCAGGGTGTGGAGTCACTTTCAGACGCAGAGCTTTGACAAGCCCGTAGAGATGGAGGATTCTATTATTTTCAGTGGATGGATGAAATTCGGCAACAGGTTAATGCTTAATCATATATGTCATATATCTTCTTATATATACTAATAATGCAAGCTCTGTATCAGAAGTCTCTTTCCTAGTTTCCTCCATAAATGGTTGTGGCATCCACAATCCCACTCTTCAATTCCAAAAGTCAGCCCTGAGCCTTTAACCGAATGATGACCTTGAATCTTTGATCTATTAGTATTTAGATACGAAACAAGAAAGACAGTTGTCTAATAGAACATATCATTGACAGTAAACCTAACTCCTGAAACTTCTGTAACTTCCACTACTCCCTTTTGCCGAAAGCAAATTCTGGAAATTGTAATTGGTTTAAGGTTTTATTTCATTTTTCTTTGCATATAATATAGATGAAAAATTCATGTGTCTCGGCCTCTAATTCAGTATTTCTCTTTGCGTGATTGGCTGGATTTGTTGTTTCCATCACTCTGTACTATCTTTGCTTTTGATTCTTTCAAAGTAATGTTAGTCAGTGTTTCAGGACAGAGGATCTAATTAAAAATGGATGAGGAAGAACTTACATCCAGGTGCTGTCTGGTCAGAATCTGCAGCAGCAGAAGCGCCATTCCTACTGCTTAGTAAAAGCAGGACAAGGAAATTCAAAGAATAATCAACAATTTTGTATAGATCCTTATATCTGTGCATTAACATATATTAGATACACGGATTTGTGATATACATTTATTTTGCAATGTCTAGTTTGAAATGTATATGTAATCAATGTGATTCTGCATTTCTTATTTGGTTGCGAAGTGTGAAGGAATGTTGGATTTGGGCTTGCGCTAAATATAACACCCATGAGTGCGCTTAGTGCAACACATTTGAACTACACAATTAATTGGATTGCAGTTATTAGCAGTTTATAGGCAATTTTCTAATCTCTCTGTATATTAATATGATGTGTTTTAATGGGTTTACCATGCTTGAAGTTAAGAGTGCCAAACAATACCACCATGAAGAATAGACTGAATTGTTTTCTTTATCAATTTAATTTAATTTTTTATTAAATTATAAAGTAATTATATAATTGTCTGATTCTTTTATTAATTTTTTTTTTTAAAAAAAAGGGTTAATGGATAAATGAGTTAACCAAACACCAGCGGGTTCAACCCAAGATTAGTTATTAACTCAACCCATTTAAATTGTGATAAGCAAATCCAACCCACTAGATGAAAGAGAAATTGTTATCCTGGAAGTTGAATAAATAATTAAATAATTAAATAATTGTAATATAATATTAATGTAGCTATTAATGAGCATTCTATACAGCTTACATTTAATAGATAATGTATAAAAAGACTTTTGGTTTTAAATTTTAATAGATAATGGGTTTCTAAATAATCCTCACAAGCATCCCATGTGATCACTCTTGTAATATGAAAATCTATCAGTCAACTTCAGTTGTTCAAGTGTCACAAGCTACCAACCAGTAGTAGTGGAGTAGTAATGGTCTGTTTTAAATCACCATCATATTAATTATTTTTATAGCATTAATATATTATTATTTACAATTCTTGATTTCGTCCAAGTCTTACTTAGTCCTAGTGATAGAGTTGGGCATTTGGGACCGGGCCTAAAAGGCCAGCTCTAAAAACCGGTCCTAGGAGGCCTGGTCCCAAAACGGGACCAGGCCTAAGGAGGAGGGCCCGGGCCCTCCTCCAAGGCCCGGGTCCCAAGCCTGGGCCCAAACCTTTTTTTGTCTTTTATCAATTTAATCCTTTGTAAAATTACATTAAACCCCCTAAATAAGTATAAATTCAAGACTAAAATGAAATTTTATAAAATTTATTAAAAAAAAAAAAAAAATTAACCGTTGGCTGCCAATGGTAACTGACACCAACGGTTATTTTATATAATATAAATTTTTTTTTTCATTTCCTTCCCCCCCCCCAAAAAAAAACTACACTATAAATAACCCTAAAACCTTTAATTTTTTTCACACCAATCAATCTCTCATTCTTTCATTCTCTCAATCTCTCTACTCCAAATCTCCAATCAATTTCTCATTCAATTTATATTTATAATTTATTTATATTATTCAAATTTTTTTCTATTTTTCAATATCATCATAATTTCATATTATTATTTAATTTCTTTTCATTTTAATTATTTATTATTTTATCATAAATTTATAATGTCTTCCCCAAATGAGTTTTACGTTCCATCCACCGAAGAAATTGAAGCCTTCAATCCATTTTCACCATTTCCTCCAGAGGATGCAGCTGTAATTCCACAACCACATTCGGCCGGGACGAGGTGTAGCCAAACACATGTGAGCTGCGAGTCAACGGGCACGGACATAGCCCAACCCCCCCGACCGTCAAAGAGGGTCGTGTCCGATGTCTGGCGATACTTCACCAAATCAAAACGGCCAAAGACAAATGGGGAGGGGGAAGAATCGTGTGAGATATGTAATTTATGTGGAACCATTATTGGGGCTGAGAAGGGGACTTCGACGATGCGACGACACGTAGAGAAGAAGCATCCCCAAATAAATGCATCTTCAAGCGGATCAGGTAGACAAATTCAAACTCAACTTAATTTTAATCCACAATCCTCAACTCTCTCAACATGGCAATACAATACACATGTTGCACGAGAGGAAATAGCAAGATATATAGTTGCTACGGACTCTCCCATTTGTTTATCTGAAAATCCTTTTTTTGTTAATATGGTTAAAACTGCATTTTGTCCAGCATATACCCCTGTTAGTAGAACTACAAGTAGAAGAGATATACTAAAACTTTATAACAAAATAAATAATAAACTTAAAAACGAATTTCAAAATTTTAGGAATATATCTATTGCACTTACATCAGACATATGGGCTTGTAGATCAAAAACCGATTTTTTAACTGTTACAGTACATTTCTTAGATCATAATTGGGGTTTACAACAAAAATTGATAGGTTTTAAACCATTATATGAAAAACATAGTGCTGAAACTATTTATTTTACGATTCTTGAAGTTTTGCAAGAATATTTATTAACTGATAGAGTTGTAGCGCTAACGCTTGATAATGCAGCTGCTAACACCGCGGCAATATCTTTATTTGAAAAGAAATTGGATCCGCTTGGTGAAGGCAAATTTTATCACCAGAGATGTGCTTGTCACATCATCAATTTGATAGTTAAAGCAGGTTTAGATGCTATACATTCAAAGATGGAGAGGGTGCGTAGAGCTATCGGATTTATCGTCGGCGGTAGCAATAAAAGATGGCAGGAGTACGTCAAATATTGTAAGCAAGAGGACCCACCGGTTCGACCTTTGAAGTTATGTACAGACATGCCTATCCGTTGGAACTCTACCTACTTGATGTTGGAAAAAGCTTTGCCAACCGCGAAACAAATTACAGATTTCGTCAACCGGAAGAACTATCCAGAGGAAGTTGTCAACTATGATGATTGGGCGGTTTGTGAACTTTTTTATTCATTTCTTAAAATTTTTTATGATGCTACTAATACATTAAGTGGTATTTATTATCCAACTACTAATTTAGTGTTAGATATTTTAGTTCAAATTGCTAAAACTTTTGATCAATATAGATATGATAACATTTTTAGTGAAATTGTTTCAAGTATGGAAGAAAAATATAAGAGATATTGGTTAGATATTCCATTCTTATATGGATTAGGCCTTTTTCTAGATCCTAGGTTTAAATTATCCGTAGTTAACGGTGTAATTACTGAGTTAGGCCATTATTTAGGACATGATTATACGTCTTATTTGACTGACTTTAAACACAAATTGGATAGGCTTTTTTCTTTATATGAGAACAGATACAATGGAAGTAGAAGTGGAAGTGGAAGTGGAACGTCTAGGAGAGGCGATCAGGACCTTGATGTAGCCCCCCCTCAATGGTCGAGCAAGTGGGCGTATGTGGGACGTGGCGGAAGCTCCAGCTCTAGCTCCAGCTCGTACATACATAGACCAAATGAGATGACTCGCTACCTACAGGTGGACTTGACCTTTATGACGATGAAGGAGCAACTTGACATGGATATTCTTCAATGGTGGAACCAACAAGAAAGTCAATTCCCCATTATATCCCAAATGGCACGTGACATTTTATCTGTGCCGGTTTCTACAATTGCATCCGAGTCAACATTTTCAACGAGTGGTCGGATTGTTGAAGACAGAAGATGTTCTTTAACCGATGAGATGATTGAAGTGATAACGTGTTTACGGGATTGGACTCATGCAGAAAGAAGACTACAACAGCACCCTGAAGATCCCGAACTACTCGAACTCTTTAGGAATACAGATTTGAATAATGTAACTAGTGTTGACGATGAAATTGAAGATGAATAATTTAATAAAAAAAATTTTTAATTGTTTATTTGTGAAGCGTGAATGTGTGAAATGTGAATATTATATTTATGTTAAAAATTAAAATTAACTATTAATTTATTATTTTTTAAAATTAATTAAATTTTTAGAAACTTACTAATCAACCCCTAAAAAATACTAAAAACCCCCTATAAAATTTCGTTTTGCCCCCAAAATATAAAAAAAATTGAGGGGGGAAAATAAAATTTTTCAAACCCCATGGGACCAGTCCCGGCCAGGCCTAAGGCCTGGTCCGGGTCCTGATTTTTTTCATGGGCCTGGGACTAGTCCCAAACGGGCCTAGGCCTGGGCCTGCAAGGGACCGGTCCCTTGCCCAGGTATCTACCAGTATAAATTAATACTTGAAAACTCATAAAAATCTTTTTTTCAAGGGTCAATTGAAATCTGATTTCTTCTTAATTGATTTAGTAGATAAAACCCTTCATCTAATTTATTTTCACTTTTATCCTCTTCACTCTAGCTGCTGGGAAAGCTAGTCTGGCACTCGGTGGCTTCACTTTAGCGCTAGAGTTCAATTGACACTAGCACTGGAGTTAAAGAATTTCAAAATTTTAATTTTATTTCTTTTCTTTTTTTTCTAATATTCCTTTTTTTTTTTTTTATTTTTTTCTTATAAAGCTAATATTCCTTTTTTCAAAAAACATTCTATTTTATTTCTTATTTTTTTTTATTAAATATAATTACTTAATTTTTTTTGGTTAATTTAGAGGAATTTTAATATTTAATTTCTATTGCCAATTTGGAGAATAATTAAAAAAAAAAAATTCTAATGCTCGAGTGGAGCAACTCCAACGTTGAGTCATGCGGACTATGCTGAGTTGTTAAGAGTGAAGATATGAAAATTGAGGAGCGATAAGACTGGAACAAAAGTGGGTAAAAGATTTTATCTACTAAATCTATTGCATGGGATTTTTCCACCAAGCTCGGGCTACCACAAGGATGTAGCTCGACTCAGAATAAGCTCGACTCCAACAATTGTTCGATCTAGCATAAACTCGTCGAGATTTAGCTCGACCCAGCACAAGCTAGTCGCGAACAATCAATATGATCATCAAACCAATTCCTAGATAGCTCCAGATCCCATATATCTCGGGAGGAATAAGATTGACCACAATCATAATGCCCAATCACAAGAATATCGGAGTTAAATTTCAAATAAATTGTAATCTCTTTATTTTCGTTCTTTCCTTTGTACAAACATTGTATATAAACCCCCTCAATGATGAAAAAATGGTTACAAAATTTTCATAGAACTCTTATTGTAAGCTCTCACAACAAATACAATAATAGTGGACGTAGGCTCAAGAGTTTATCTCACCGAACCACTTTAAAAATCTCTTTGCTATTTACTTTATTGCATTCATTACTTGTTCAACGTTTATTATCCGTAATCACACACACACCAGTTTCGATTCCACCAAGGTTGATCGAATCACTTTAGTTAGTGCAAATTTTTGTATCAACAAAATCAATTAAAAAAATGTCAATTTGTAATTTGTAAAAAAAAAAAAAAAATGGAAGTAGTTTTCCCATTGCCTTATGTGGTCATTCATCCTATCAATAAAGTAATACTATACATATAATATTTCTCATAGAACATGATGTGACAAAAGATAATTTGATAAAAGTTTATTTTTAATTTAACATCAGTCAATTATCTTTTATTACATCATGTTATATAAAAATATTGTATGCATAATATTATATCTATCAATATTGTATTTTCAAGCATTAAATTTATTAAATAGTCCAAAAAGTCAAGGTAATACATAGAAGAGTAATGTTACACATCTCTAAAATGACATCTCAAATGTTGTGTCATCGATGTTGACATACCATTTAACACATCATTAATATATTTATAAGTTAATATCATATATGATGACACATAATTTGAGATATAATTTTTGGAAGAGTAATGCTATTTGGATCAATTCATTGGGATCAAAAACTTTTTTGGGAAAATAAATTTATAAATTTACCCTTTAATAACATAAAATTAGTTTTTGGCTCTTGAACTCTACTTGTTAGAGGGAAAACAATTTACACTATTGATATTTAAAAGGATGAGAGATAAATAATTATTACGTCAATGTACGAATTACCTTATTGTAATAATTAATTTATTGGAAAGTTGAAAAGTAGGATTTAATTTATTATAATAATTAAATTGCTTAAAAAAAAAATGTAAAGGTATCCGTTTTATCTCCTGAATAATACTACACATATAATATTATGTGGCAAAAGATGATTGGATAAAAGTTTAATTTTAATTTAAAATCAGCAAATCATATTTTGCCACATAATATTGTATGAGAAATGTTGTATGTGTAGTATTACTCTTATCTCCCAAAGTTGCAAGTGTAATCCCTTATTGCAAGTACATGCTTTTTTCTTGTGTCAGACCTTTGTCACCCAAAGTTGCAAATGTAATCCCTTATTGCAAGTGTACGTTTGCAACACATTGATTTTTAACACATTTTCATACAAAGGCACACCCTTTTATCTCATTTTTGCCAACAAATGAATATGTTAGTTCATATTGTGATAAAATAGCTGTTGGATAAAAAAATATTTTTTGTAATTGATCTGAATGTTGTGTGGATAAAATAGATAGAACTGGATAAAAAATGTTTTATATATATTGATATGAATGTTGTGTGGATAAAAAAGAGAAAGTTGGATAAAAAAATGTTTTATGTATATTGATCTGAATGTTGTGTGGATAAAATAGAGAGGGTTGTAAAAAAAAAAAAATTTCCATATATCAATGTTTTATGTCTATGTATTCTAAATATTGATAACAAAGTATTTTTTTTTTCTTAAATACTCTTAATCACCTTAAATTATGATTATATATATATATTATGTGTGTAAAGTCCAGTATAGAATGTTTTAATATATATATATTTATACAAGTAATCAAGTATAAAGTCTTGTATAGAATGAGTATGCCATGTCATTATGATAAAAGTCATTTTCTCTGTAGTTGTTTAATAAAATTAGATTGTATTAATTTTAAAAATGAATAAAAATATTAATATATTTATTGATCTCTATTCAGAAAATATGACGCATCCTTTTGCATAGATAGTCGACTATCTATGCAATGAATGGTGGGCTACGGGCTATGCGTTGCTCCACCACTGTATTATTCAAGTGTTCATATATTTATTGCTCTCTATTCAGAGAATGTTAATAGATTTTGTATAAGAGATTTTTTTATCTATGCATAGACAACTTAAAATTCGATTAAGCCAATCATTGTAATCCAAGTGTTCATATTTCGTTTGGTATGGTTTTTTTTTCAATTAATAAGTGTTAATTTTCGTGTTGGAAGGAAAACATTATTCATTGTTCGATTTGGAAGGGAACTATGGAATCCAGAGAGCGAAACACGATATTGAAAGCAATTTTCGGCAACAATGAATATATTGTTTGAAATTGAATTTTTATCACAAATGTCTTGATTATAATTAAACTTATAATTGTTGGCATGAGTCATCATATAATTAAATTAAAGTATTGGATTTTGGTAACAAATCCAATGTTTCCAATGCTTTGAAAATATCTCATTGAAATTTGATTTTTAGACTTAATGATGAGAGAGAGAATTAAATGAAATTTGAAAATTATTCTCTCTCTCACCGTTAAATCATTTTTTTTACTTTTTAATTCAATAAGGAGAAATAGATATTTTTATACATAGATCACCCTGTGAAAAGTCAAATATATCCCTCTTTTATTGGGATCAGTTGATCCAACAAGCACTTTTCTTTTTGGAATATAATATGTTAGGAGCGGTGAACGCGGGTCTAAAAGAGCAAGAAATCCGCCAGGGTCTGAGGATTATTATTAGAGAATTAAACTATTATTTGGGGTATTGTCAAGGCTATTAGTTGGGGTTTCCCATAAATAAAATTAAGGGTGTGTTTGGCTCCCTATTTTTATCCATATTCCCAATCCTATTCTCCAAATAATGTTTGGCACATTATTCCAGAAATATTATCCTATTTTTCAATTACTTTTAGACCCCATAAGGTTATTAATTTCACTAAATACCCCCTGAAAAAAGTTTAAAAATTAAAAAAAACACCCCCATTAACCCAACTTGTCAGATTCTGGCAACCACCGTCGGCGATAGCCGGAATCTGTACAACGGCCTAACTTCCGACCAGAAATGGCCGGAAGTTTACCGATCTGGCCTTTTCCGGCTAGATCCACCACGGATCTGGCCGGAAAAGGCCAGATCCAGCCATCAGCGACGGCCAAAGAAATGGCTGTCGCTGACGGCCAAAGATGGCCGTCGTTTTGGCCTTTTTCGACCGTCGATGGCCATAACAGGCCGTAGATCTGGCCTTTTCCGGCCAGATCCGTGCTGGATCTGGTCGGAAAAGGCCATAATGCCGCATTACGGCACAGATCTGACCGGTCTGTGCGATAACAAAATTTTTTGGCTAGATTCCAGCGCTAGTGGCCGGAATCTGGCACTGCAGATGGCGGGGGTGTTTTGGTCATTTTATATATTAGGGTCTTTAATTAAATTAGTAAACCTAAGAGCTTTTTCATAAATTTTTAAAATTTACCTCGTTATACTCCCCTATCCAACAACCCAATACTATCCCCAAAATCCTATCCAAAATACTAAACCAAACGCACCCTAAACTATTATTTCAAGTATTATCAAGGCTATTAGTTGGGGTTTCCCATAAATAAAAATAAGCTATTATTTGGGTATTGTCAAGGCTATTAGTTGGGGTTTTCCATAAATAAATGTTTATTGGTATTGTTAATAGAGGCGTTTGGTTCAAGGAATGTTAGATTATTGGGAATGTAGGATTACTGAAATCTTATATTACCTTGACGATTACTAAGAATCTTTAAAAAAATGAGTTTGGTTAGTTGGTGGGTATGTTATATTAATATGTTTGGTTAGGGAGAATAAATTGGTAAGTATGTTATTTAAATTACTAAATTGCCATCTTTTTAAATATTAATATAATATTATTTTTATTATTAATTTTTGAATAATTTTTTTAACCCCCAATATTTTAGATTTAGCTAAAACACTACCGTTTATATAAAACTTTAATTTATAACAAAATCACCCCCACCCCCTACTGCCACCGCAAACCACCGTCGGAAGTCTCCGAAAGTCGCCGTGAGTAGCTCACCGTGATCACAAGGCTCCAGTATGGTCGTTTCTGGCCATATTAATGGCTGAAAACGGCCATATCAGGCCGGATCTGGCCGAAAATGACCAGATCTATTTTAGCCATTTTCAGCCAGATCCATTAGCCACAGCCTTGGCCATTATCGGCAAGATCTGGGCGATAAAGGCCAATTAACGGCCAAACCCACAACCTAACCTGATATGGCTGTTTTTGGTCATCAATATGGCTAGAAACAACCATATCGGGGCCTCCCGGTCACAGTGGGCTGCTCACAACGACTGCAGGTGACTTCTGTTGACTTCCCGCGGCAGCAACATGTGGGTGGGGGTGGTGGGTTGGGTAAGCTGAAATTTGTTTTGATTTCAAGGGTAATTTTGTCAAAAAAATTAATTAAATGGAGTAAAATGGTAAAAGCAAGATTCATGTAAATAAATTTAAAAATAAGGGCATTATTGTCCTAAAATTTATTAATAAGGGATAGAATTGTAAAAAAAAAAGATTACCCAAGTAATCTTACCATACCTAAGAAAATGGAGATAATTAGATTACCTCTAATATTACCAATAGTAGTCACTATTGGTATTTGAAGATTGTCAGAATCTTATATTACTTGGCAGATCAAACATGATAATCAAGTAATATAAGATGACTTAACTCCAGTAATCCCATATAACCGCCAACCAAACGGTCCTATAGAGTCATGTGGTGGCTATATAAGACAACAATGTATTTGTGAGATTCCAAGAAAAATAATATTAAATTCTTCAAGTCCCAAACTTCTATTCTCTTCTCACTCCCCTTCTCTTATGTTTCTATTTTAATCCCAACTGATTACGCCCCTAACATAATATGTTTTGAGATATATTTTTTGGATAAGGATTGTGCAACATGCTAAACTTGGGGTATATCACGCACTATCGAGCATTCTGCATTAGCCGTTTAGCACGCAATAAACCCCTCTGGAGTGGTGTAAAAAGTTGACCGTTTGAGAAGGGTTTATATATGTAAGGTTAATTTTGGGTTTCGATGAAAATAATGATTATAGAATGTAAAACTTTTCAAATTATGAAATTCAATAAAGCTACGGACACCGAAAAATTTGCATTGAAAATCTGTACCGGCCTACGTGTACCAGCCGCCTGATTTTTTTATTAATTTTTTTTCTAATGAACGGTCGTTCACTCACATGGACTCCCGTCCATATTATATGGACGGGAGTCCATATACCGGGGACGGGCGTCCCCATTTAAAGGACGCCCGTCCATAAGTAAAATACAATAAAAAAATTTACAAAACATTAGGGACTGCCATTCATCCGTGATGAACGATCGTCCCTTCATTTTGGACGGGCGTCCGCAAATAAGGGACGCCCGTCCTTAACCATGAAAATAAAAAAAAAATTGGGGACGGCCGTCCCTAAATTTTGGACGGCCGTCCCTTAAAAAAAAGACGAAAGAGTAATTTTTCCTGAATAAACTTTTACAACTAAGAGACGAAAGAGTAAAGACCCCAGCCTTCATCATGTTCCATGGAATATGTAGAAAAGGTTTCACTTCATTGTTTGTACAAGATTTTATCCTCAGTACATATAGAAATACAGCATCTACAAATAATTATCAAGGCATCCGAATTGCATAAGAAGACGTCAAAATTTTTATCTAGTGTGAAAATTTGCATGTGCTTATCAGAGTTACATGCAGTTGGAAACTCAATCTCTTTCTGCAAAAAGTTCATACTTATTCTACCTTAACAGGCCATTACCTAAATTTATCCACTGATCATGTACCATGCAAGTAATGAATCAGCAAAATCCCTAATAATGAACAGCAATAAAACACTGCCACAACTATTAATTATTTTCCAAGTTTTATAAGTGACTTGTCCCCTTAATACTTCTCCAGACTATCTATGACCATGAATTTCCTAGGGGACCTACAACAACATGGATTTAGTCCTGTTAAACATACTGGAGCTCATTTAAGAGAATACATACCCAGTCAACCATGCTATCGTCATCAAAGGAAGGATTTCTATCAGAAGGCCGAAACCCAGTAATCAACTCCAGTAGCAGAACCCCATAGGAGAAGACATCTGATTTTTCAGTGAGCTTCCCAGATGCAGCATACTCCGGAGCCAAGTAACTGCATTTTAAATTATCTGATATTAGAGCGGCTATTCCTAAGCATTGTTGAGTTAAGAATCCATGGAGATCAATGAGCTATGTTGTGAGAGATGTTGCTGTGGTTTTTGGCTTGGCGAAGAAGAAGAAGAAGAAGAGTGAAGAAGAAGGTGTGTTTTTTTTTTTTTTAAAGTATGGATCTAATGGACGCCCGTCCAAACTTAAGGGACGGCCGTCTAAAATCCCCAAATTTTTTTTCTATTTTCATATTTTGGTTAAGGACGGACGTCCCTTATTTGCAGACGCTCGTCCAAAATTAAGGGACGGCCGTCCATAACGGATGAACGGCTATTCCTAATTTTTATAAAAAAAATTTATTCCATTTTACTCATCGACGGGCGCCCATTAAATGGGGACACCCGTCCCTGGTATATGTACCCCGTCCATATAATATGAATGGACGTCCATGTGAGTGAACGGCCGTCCAAATTTGATGGACGACCGTTCACTAGAAAAAAATTGTTAAAAAAATCAGAGGCGTGTTACACGTAGGTCGGTACACAATTTCGGTGCAAATTTTTCAGTGTTCATAGCTTTATTGTATATTTGTATGAAATTAGGATTATTTAATATAATTTCTTGTAAATTAATTAATTTGGTTGGTTCAAATACGTCACTTACTCTAAACGATCTATATATTGTAGAATAAACTGATTTTCAACTTCAAGAGTCATGATTATAGTTACATAAAATAAAATTTATTAACTAATTAATAAATTTAAATCAAATCCCTCCTATTATATCATCAAAATTAGCTAACATCCATATAAAAATCTTCATTTACTATAATGAAACAAAATTATAGAAAATCAAATCCAATCCTCAGCAAACAAAAAATTCCAGAAAATAACAAAGAAAAACCCACAATCATCAAAACCCAGTTTTAAGAAACATCCAATTGAGATAATTAATCTATTGCACCTCTCAACCAGCTCAGCCACCTTCACCCTAAATTAAATAGACATGGCCACGCTGACAGCCAATTGCAGTGACATGGCTTTTCTTCTTCTTTACCACAGGTTGATAGGTTGTGTTGCAAGTGGGGAGAGTTGCCGTCTCAACATTGTTGAGCTTTGTAGGGTGGAGTAGGGGTGTTAAAAAAAAATGCAAAAACTGAACCGAAAAACCGGTTAATCGAAACCGGTTTTTTGAACCGGGTTTATTCGCTCTATATAATATATATATATATATATATATATATAATTAAATAAAAAATTAGATATTATATATTAAATAAAAAATAATAATATTTTTAATATATTGTTAGTAGTGGTCAATGGATATGTATGAATGTTTAATTTTTATTTGGATATGTATTGTTTATATTTACAATTTAAAATGAAAAAATAAGTTTTATAAAAAAAAGAGAAAACTAGTTAACCGAAAAACCGGTTTTCCCTCCAAATTGGTTCGGTTTAGGAATTTTTCCAAATCGAAAAACCGGTTCGGTTCAAAAAAGCAGTTAACCGAACACTCGTAAGGTGGAGGATTTGGTTTTGGAGTTGGGTGTTCTTGATCTTGGGTGGAGTCTTTTGTCAGAGTTTGAGATGAAAGGTGGCAAAAGTGGCAGAAGATTGCCGAAGAATGCCTACAGAAGAAGCTTGATAAAGTGGTAGAAATGAAGGCCAAAGAATATCAAGCAAAGAGAGAAGTTTTTTTTATAATTGTATATACTGTAATGACCACATCAGCCAATTTATACAATGGCTGTGAATACAATAATGGAAAGTAAATAATACAGTAAAGGAAATACAATAAAGTATTAATTACAAAATATTACAACAATTAATAGAATAAATGTAAATTAAAAAAGGCTTGATCTTAGCATGAATATCAGCACGTTTTTGTATTTTATCACTCCCCCTCAAGCTGGTGGTTTGTATATGTCCAAAACCCCAAGCTTGCATAATAGATAAGAGTATTGACGGCTACACAAAGGCTTAGTGAAGATGTCTGCTGGTTGTTCTGAAGTCTGTATGTGCATGGTCTTGATGATCTCCTCTTGAATCTTTTCCCTGACAAAATGACAGTCAATCTCAATGTGTTTGGTCCTTTCATGAAAAAATGGATTTGCGATGATATCATTTGCTGCTTTATTATTGCAGTATAAAGTGATTGGTTTCCCTTTTTGTACCCCTAAGTCCTCTAGCAATATGAGGATCCAACCAATTTCACAAGTTGTTTTCGCCATGGCTCTGTATTCTGCTTCAGCTAATGAAAGAGATATCGTTGACTGCCTTTTTGTTTTCCATGATATGAGAGATCCTCCAAACTTAATGCAGAATCCTGTAATAGATTTTTTGTTCATAAGGCATTTACCCCAATCTAAATCACAATATGCCATGATGTCTAAATTCCCACCTTGAGGTAAAAGGAGTCCTAGGCCAGGACATCCTTTTAAATACTTAAGAACCTTGATCGTTGCATTCATATGAGACTGTTTTGGACCATGCATGAATTGACTCAATATGTGAATCGTATAACTTATATTAGGTCTTGTCACAGTGAGATAAATGAGTCTCCCTACGAGTCTCTGATAAGGTGATTGGTCTTGTAACAGAGGATCTTCTTCTGCAAATTTTATTTCATGGTCATAGTGTTGGGATGTGAGTTTAATGTTTTGCTCCACAGGTATGATGTTGGGTTTGCAGGCAGAAAGGCCGAAATGGGACACAAGCTCTAAAACATATTTCCTTTGGCTCAGAGAAATACTTGTCGAGGAACGTGCAATCTCAATGCCCAAGAAATACTTTGGCTCCCCTAGGTTTTTTTATACATAAATGTTTATTAAGATGCTCTTTTAGGGTATGAATGCCATTCTCATCGTTGCAAGTAATTAGAATGTCATCTACATAAATAATAAGAGCAATGAAGGTGGTACCTTTGTTCCAAGTGAAAAAGGAGTAGTCATGTTTTGATTTAGTGAATCCCATGTTTGTTAAGGCTTCTACGAATTTTCTGTTCCATTGGCGGGATGCTTGTTTTAAACCATACAAGGACTTGAGTAGATGACATACCATATTCTTCCCCTATCTACGAAGTCCGAGAGGAAGATCCATGCAGATCTCCTCATGAAGATCTCCATGTAGAAAGGCATTATTAACGTCCATTTGGTGAAGAGGCAAGTCTTGGATGGTAGTAATGGATAAGAAGGCTCGAACAGTGACATGTTTGGCTATCAGGGAAAAGGTGTCTTGATAATCAAAGCCTTCTCTTTGAGTAAAACCTTTTGCAATGAGACGGGCTTTGTATCACTTAATAGATCCATCAGAATGGTGCTTGATTTTGTAAACTCATTTGCAACCAATCGGCTCTCTATGAGGAGGGCATGGAATAAGGTCCCAGGTGTGATTTTGAGATAGAGCATTGAGTTTATTGGCCATGGCTTAGCGTCAGTGAGCATGGGAAACAACATCAGAATAGCATGTAGGTTTCTGTTGGGCTAATATCTGACTGATACAGATCCTGTGGGTAGGAGATAGTCTATTATAAGTAACATAATTGGAAACAGGATAACGGGTACCTGTTTTTCCCTGAATGGTAGGACAGTCATAGTCTTCGGTACAAATAGGTGGACGAGTGGCCCTGGTGGATCGTCTCGGAGGAGGAGCAGGGATTATGGGAACAGTGTCCAAAGGTGGAGGTGAACTAGTGTGCTATTCTTTTGGAGAAGAATCAGGAGGCCCTGGATCATATTCTGATGATGTCATCGAGGATCTTTGATCTTGAAGGAGATGCATGGTGTAATAGAACCTTGAAGGAGTGTCATCGGATAGATCCATCAAGATAGGAGGAGACTGGAAAGATTGATCAGAAGTGGTCCTATCTATAAATGGAAAAAAGTCTTCATGGAAAACCACAACTCTTGAAACCAGAAATTTCCTTAAAGTGAGATCATATAATCGATAACCCTTCTAATGCACTGGATACCCCATAAATACACACTGAGTAACCTGTGGAGAAAATTTATCATGTCCCCCCAAATTTGTAGAATAACATAAACACCCAAAAACTCTCAGATGATCAATAATGGGTGGTTTACCGAAGAGAAACTCATAAGTTGTCTTTCCATGGAGAACCCGACTTGGCATTCGATTGATCAGGTAGGTGGCTGTAACCACACATTCGCCCCAAAAGGTGAGTGGAATGTTGGCTTGGTGTTTTAAGGCACAACCAACTTCTAGGAGGTGTCTATGTTTTCGTTCAACTATCCCATTTTGTTGAGCGGTATAGACATAGGAACTGTCATGGATAATACCAAGAGAAGAAAACAAGGTGGAACAATGTGTGTTAAAGAATTCCCAGACATTATCGGTTCTAATTTGTTGAACCAAAAAATCAAATTGGGTTTTGACCATGTATAAAAAGTGTTTAACGTGAGTGATTGTCTGTGTTTTAGATTGCATGAGATAGATCCAAGTTCCCCTAGAATAATCATCAACAATGGTTAGAAAAAATCTAGATCAATCATGATTAGGTGTGTGATATGGACCCCATATGTCCATATGGGCTAGGGAAAAGATGCATGTGGTGGAAGGTGTGTGTTTGGGAAACATTGTGTATGACTGTTTTGCAAGACGACAATTAGGTTGTGGAACAGAGGCATTATGCCCTAGACGCTAATGCAAAATAATTGAAGTTTTATTAAAATTAATATTACATAAGGAAACTTTATTTTTAGTAATACAAGACTGAGAAGTTTTTGTATTAGAATCACCTATCTAGTGATAAAGACCATGGTGGACTTTACCCGAGACCATCAGACTCCCAGTTGAACGGTCCTGAAACTCACATTTGTTAGGAAATAATTTTAAAACACAATCATTATCTTAACACAATTTAGAGACAAATATAAGGTTGAAACAGAAATTAGGAACGAAGAAGACATTACGAAGGACTAAGTGCTTGTTAAGATGGACTGTCCCTAATTGTGTGGCTGGGGCATCTGTACCATTGGGCATACGAACTGATGTATGTGTTATAGTGGAGGTGTAGGAAAAATGTTCGGGATGGCAAACTATGTGGTCATTGGCCCCTGAATCAATTGTTCAAATATCTTTTTTAGTAATATTTGAACAAAAAATTGTACCTGCGTAAGTCGTGGTATTGGCTTGTGGGGTTGAATTGAGCAACTACAGGATCTGTTGATATTGTTTTGGACTAAACATAAGGGTTGGAGTGCTATTCCCAGAAGTGATAAGGTTACTTAGTTGATTGGCAGTAGCGACATGTGTCCCGCATGTGGTTTCTTCGTTTGCAATAATCGCAATAGCAATTTTTATTGGACTTGGATGGCCCATGAGATGGATTAAAAGATGTGACTGGGCTAGTTGGAGCAATTGGGCCAACAATGAAATTTGGGCCAGTGCCATTAGTGAGCCCGAAAGAGCTCATTGATTTTGAGCCATTGGATTGGGAGGCCTGATCTGGACCGTTCATCTTGCCATATAAATTAAACTCATCTTCTCCATTTTGCCCTAGCCTCTTTTTATTGTCGCCATTTTTGCTCTCCTGTCGGAGCTATGCAAAGACGGCAAAAGTTGCAGCGTCGTTACCGATTTGTAAGTCAGATGAGGCCGATCTTTGGCTCTATTCTCTCACTGCCAATTGGTAGGTGTGTCGGAGGGATGGCGCCGGCGATGTCGCAAGCATTTGCGTTCGAAACTACATGAAGCTATCATTCAACCCGATCAGAAATTGAATCAGCCTTTCTTGATCCTTAATGCGCTTGATCTGTTGAAGAATCGATGATGGCCCTTTAATCGGTTCTTCAACAGCGTCGAGTTTATTCCAAATAGCCGAAAGGCAATTGAAATATGTGGTGACTGGCAGGTTGTGCTGACAGATTTCAAGAAGAGATTTGCACAAAGTAAAGATCTTTGTGAGATCCAATCGGCCATACATCTCACCGATGTTGGCCCACATTTCCTGGACATTCTCAGTTTGGGGCAAGCCGACATCAATCTCTGGCCCAGGTGGCGTAGTTTTGGGTTACGACTAGAGGCTGCTTAACGAGTACAAGCTCCGATCCATCAGAAACTGGTGATAAAAGGGCATCCCTTGGTTCTGATCAACCGGTGGCGGTTGGAAGAATCTAGAAGACCGGGTAGGGATTTTGACCCGTCGGGTTAGGGCTTTGACCCATGAACCCGAATGGATATGGGTTGGCTTGGAAATTGGATTTGTTGGTAATTGGGCTCGGTTTGATGGGTTGGATCTAATTGGGTGTTTGGGCCTGTTGGATGAGTTGGGTTGGTTTGATTGTTTGGGCTGGTTGGATGAGTTGGGCCAGTTGGGTTTGTGGTTGTGGACTCTGAGCCTGGTTCTATGGGTGTTTTTGTTGGGTCCATTTAGTGGTGGTGGAGAATAATCTAATCCTATTGCCTTGTTTTGCAGGTTTAGGAAAACAGTGGCTTATAAAAGATTTTGGGCTGAAGCAAAGAAATGCTCTGATACCATGTTAGAGTTTGAGATGAAAGGTGACAAAAGAGGCAGAAGATTGTCGAAGAATGCCTACGGAAGAAGCTTGATAAAGTGGCAGAAATGAAGGCCAAAGAATATCAAGCAGAGAGAGAAAAATTTTTTAATTGTTATCTTGTAATGAGTACATCAGCCAAATTATACAATGGTTGTGAATACAATAATGGCAAGTAAATAATACAGTAAAGGAAGTACAATAAAATATTAATTACAAAATATTACAACAATTGATAGAATAAATGTAAATTAAAAAAAGGCTTGATCTCAGCATGAATATCAGCATGTTCCCATATTTCATGTCTTTTATACTAAATTATTTTTCTAATTTTCGACTTATTTTGAAAATTCAAATATTCTAAATATTTTGTTGTATTAAAATTTTGGCTTTTAAATTCTTTCAGTTGTGTAATGACTTATTTGCTCGTTTATTTTAAGATCTTGGTGTTAGAAATCGGTGTAGCGAGGAGGTAGTTGCAGAAATTGGAAACATGAGGGGAGGTTTTTGAGGGTTTCTGAAAGCATGTGGCGGTAATTGGAAAGCATTGAAACCTCATGAGAAATAATGATAAACCTAGACAAAATGCAAAGCCGACCATTTCGAAGAAATATCAGAGAAAGAATGGACATATTGAATTCAATTCGATTGTTTCGAATCGTGAGAGACTCTCTTGAGAGCGATTTGTTCATTAGAAGGAAGGACGCCTCTATAAACGTTTCCAAAACCTCCTTTCCAATAAGCTCTTTGTCCTTGAAACCTTTGGTTGGTTTATAGAGATTCTTATAGGGGAACCTCTGAGGACCATATTTCCTTTCCCAGTCTTCACATACTTCTTCATATTTCTTTTTCCATACAATATAAGCAGCTACAGTGCTATTATCAACAACACAGGCACTGCTACTACAATCAAAACAATCATCAGTAGTCCAGGCTTCTTACTTGCTTTCCCGTGCGCAGGAACAGGAGGAAGCTTGGAGAAATCAAGGTTTTGTGCTTGTCCGCTTCTGTTGAAGCTCCATCCTAGAATATAATGGTAACTTGTAATTGTGCCAGTTGCTGCTGAGAAACCGACATGCATAGAGTCCAAGAGAACTTCAGAAAAATTGAGGGGTGTTGACATGAGAGGTCTTTCTGGTTTTGCGATTCGAATAGGAGAGAGAGTCACATTGAGTAATTTTTCAGCACCATCGTAGTCTATCCAAACCTGTATTGGATCTCCACTCATGAGCACCAAGCTTTTGTTCTTCCCTTCTTCATTCAAATAATAAGTTGCTGAAGCAGATTCATACGAAATCAAGCCGTTTACATCAATTCCCACATGGTTTCCATCTGTCATAAAATTCAGGGCTTTTTACAGTATCAACCTCGACCGCTACGATGTGGTTTGTAGACAGGCCATCGTTAGTAGTGTTGAAGAGCCCCAAATATGAAGCTTCAGTAGCTTGGCTGAAGTCCATCGAAGGTGAGATGACAAAAGCCATGCCATGGCCACCAATATTAACCGATTCAGGAACTATGGCAAAAACAAAATTCGTGGAAAAGGAAAGAGGTTCAGGGGAAGATGTGTTGAATTTGATTGGGAATGGATAAAAAGCATGACCTGCTTGCCTCTCAGAAGTGTTGGTTAGCTGCAATAGACCATTGGGGTGGTTATTTAGATTGCATCCAGTTGTAGATTGGCTTCACGGAAACCATTATTGTAGATGAACTCGTTTTCATATTGAGATGAGCACAAGCAAATAAAGGATAAACTGAAAAGCATCCAAACGTAAACTGATCTAAGAGCTGCAGCCATCACTAAAAAAAGGTGAAAAATATGTCTTTTGTGGAGAGGAAAAAGGTGTTGCTGCTAGTTTGATTCTTTCAAATTTCTGGGAGATGAATATTTGTTTAAAGTAAACTGAAATGTTGATGTATGTCTATGATACTGTAGTCTTGGAATGCAAGAACATTGGAGAAAATGTCAACCTGCTAACTCAGGATTTCAGTTCAAGGGTCTAAACTGGAATCACATCGCTTAATGAATTCTAGAAGAAGTAAAAATTGATCTTCTAACCACCACTGGGTGACTTAACAGTCAATTATGACTCTTGGGTGTATTACTTAAAAGGTTTTGAGTTCGATCTACCTGAGTTACTAATATTGGTGACCACTGAGGGGATTTATCCGGCTGTCAACTTTAGGGTCTCAAGAGATTAGTTGAGGTACGCGCAAACTGACTCGGACACCTCCAATCACAAAAAAAAACAAAAAAAAGAATAAATAATTGATCTTCTGCCAACAAATACTAACAACCAATATAAGTCAATTTTTTCATTTTTCATGACTATCCAAGTATATAAAGAAACGAATTTGACCAATTTGTAGATATCCTATTCTTCAACCACTTGGTCGAAAACAAACCATATCTTTGTTATATGCTAATCCAGTATCTTGCTTTTTCGGATGTTATTCAAGTATTATTAATTTTAAAGAGTCGGGGATGTCAATCATTTAAAACTTATCTCTATTCAAGCCTATGTATAATCCATGATGACGGGAATTAGACAGCTCACCACATTTCTTGTACATCTTGACAGCAACAATTTTGAATCTAGGGTCTTGATAGCTGCGTATTTACAGTTTTAGCATGAAGTTTAGGTAGAGTATTGCAAGGCGGAAGTGGTTACTGAAAGTAAAACCTGACGGCTCCATGTGCCGCAGAGCTGTTCAATGCCTCTACAGGTGCACCGAAAATGAAAGTTTGGATGTTGTGTATCTTTTCTTAATAATATTATTTGCAAGTCAATATTAGAAGTCAGCCAGCCTTGCTTCTATAGGTTGGAACTTTCAAAGATGGTGGCTTTTGTATAAATTGGATTCAACGCAAATGCTTCTCCCATTTTTGTTCCGATGAGACTGAGATTGTTAGGTGATGTTAGAATCAAACATAAGGAAATTATGGATTACTTTGTGCTTCAGATCTCATTTACATTAGCAGAATATCTCCAACACTTTATTTATTTCAAATATGCAGAATATAATGAGTAGAGATGTCAGACAAAATTTAATCTTTTTGTATTGAATTATTAATTTAATCAAACTCCTTTTGCATACAACTACTACAACACAGATATTTCTTGATTCTCAGTAATGGAGTCATAGTATTTTCATGGTTATATAAGAGCTACCTATTCTGACATTGGTATGGAGCCGTTTGCATTCCGGTAATCAATTAATATAAAATTCTATAAACACATTTGAATGCGTGAATGCATTACAGAGATAAGGAAACATTTACATCCTATTATTGGAAGTTTCATCTAAAACTTCTCTTTTCTAATTACACTCGCTAAAGAGACAAATCAATTGTATACATGCCAAAGAGAAACTAACTAGAGGATCGCCCCTGTTCCTTGCATTAGTTAAGGTACCAAAATGTTGATGGATAAATGTCATGTCCTACCAAGAGTCCTTTTGCATAAAACTACTACAACATACATATTTCTTGATTCTGAGTTATGGGGTCACAACATTTTCATGGTTATAAAAGAGCTATCTATTCTGACATTGATACGGAGCCATTTGCATTCCAATAATGGCAAACTAGAACATAAAAATGATGTCTATGAAACAGAAAACCAGATTATTTTACAGAATACTTCGTTAAGTTTAATTAGAACACAAGTAATGTTAACAGTTATCAAAATGCACAGAAGTTACATAGGCAGAAAATATCTTACTTAGCCATTGCATTTATTTTCTCCATTCCGCAGCCATGAATGGACCAAAGATCAAGCCATTGCATAAGAAATTCTTGATTCAGCGACCTACTGTGAGGATTGAATCATTTGTAGATGTTGTGTAAGAAGAACTACTTCCCACCAGTGAATGAAATGACACAACATTGTCAGGAGGTTCGTTACGCGTTGTGAATTCACCAATGACAATGCTACCAGGTGGTGTATTTGGTAACATCACACCACCATCCAGATACTGTATCATCTGCTTCATGCTAGGCCTAGTTTCTGGGTTAGAGTTTGTTGATGCAGTGATATTTTCCTGGAAATGCAGCAGAATTTCAGTTTGTTTTTTGAAAGGTCTTTGGCGCCAAAAAGCTCTCTGTTTTTGCATTGCAACCTGATGTGTTTGAGTAATCGAAAGTGCACTTTGATTGTATCCTGGTTGAGTAGTTGAAAGTGCACGACTTGGTACTTATGGGACTATTGGGATGATCTTTTGATTCCGTTAAGAGATGCTCATTCACCATTAATCATCAATTACGCGAAGGGAATAGCACAGCGGATTTCCTCGCTAGACGAGGCGAGGAAGGTAATAATAATACTTTTTTGGATTTTAACTCTTTGCCTCATAAGTTGAAAGGCATTCTTCGGTTGGATAAGGCGGGTTTGCCTCAGTTTAGATGGTAACTTGACCTTTTGGGTTTTTCTTTGGTTTAGGCTTGTGTGTTTTGTTTTGGTTTGTGTTGATTTTTCTTTATAATTTTGATTTTGGGAGGGTTCTATTAATCCCAGGTATCCTGCTTGTTACCACGGTTTTCCTCCGCCACAAGTGAGACCTTTTAATAAATTGGGAGGAAGTCAAAAAAAAAAAAAAAAAAAAACCTGATGTGTTTGAGCAGTTGAATTTGATGTATTTTAGTGATGTGTTTTGGTATGATCAGCTATGATTAAGACTTGTATTTGAAAGGCATTGTACATTTATTAGTTGTAAGTCTTAGTTTGAATTCAAATATGTAAAAAAATCCCTGCAAAGTTGGTGTAACAGTGGATATTTTTGGGCTGTCTTTTGTTGTATAAATTGGAAGATTAATGAAATATTAGTGAGAAGGTTAGCAAGAACCTTCTCTCAATTCAGTTTCTTTACTTCTTTCCTTAGTATTCTCTGGCTAAAACACCAACAAATGGTATCAGAGCTAGCTTAAGAACCTGAAACCTCTCCCTCTTCCTCACACGATCAACTCTTCATCTCATTTCCAAGAATGTCTCTATTACAGACCTCTTACCTGAACTGATGGCTTCTCAATTAGCCTTGCTGTCACTTCCAGTCTTCAATGGTGAACAATATCACATGTGGACTGTCAAAATGAAGGCATTCCTCCTAGGCCAAGATTTGTGGTAGTATGTGGAAGAAAATAGACAGCTAACATAGCTGGGACCAAATCCAACTCTGAATCAGATCAGAATTTATGAAGAAGAAGCTGCTAAGGCTCCAAGAGCCTTGTCCCATATCTATGCTATTGTAACAGACCTTGTATTCACAAGGATAATGGCATGTGAAACTGCAAAAGAGGCTTGGGACAAGTTGAGGGAGGAATTCATGGGAAGTGACACTACAAGGAACATGAAGGTGGTGAGCTTAAAAAGGGAGTTTGATGTTGAGAATGCAAGAATCTAAGAAGGTAAAGGAGTATATTGACAGGCTGATGAGTGTAGTCAACAAAATCAGATTGCTTGGAATGGAGATTACAGATAGGTGAATTGTTAAGAAGGTCTTGGTGAGTTTGCTCTAAAGGTTTGAGTCCAAAATTTCCTCTCTTGAGGACTCAAAGGACATGTCTCAGATTACACTTACTGAGTTAGTTCATGCCTTGCAAGCACAAGAGCAAAGAAGACTCTTGAGACAAGAAGACACAAGTGAGGGTGCAATGATGGCAACTCATAAAGGCAAGCCTACACAAGGAAGCAATATGAGGTATGCTAGAGATAAAAAGGGGAAAGAAAAAAGTAATGGTCAGTGGGGAAAACCAGGTGGGATGAAGGAGTATCCACCTTGCTCTCACTACAAGAAGAAAGGCCATTCCGAGAAGAGGTGCTAGTTCAGGCTAGAGATACAATGCAAGGCCTACAAGCAGTCTGGTCACATAGAAAAGGTCTACAAGAACAAGGGAAGTCAGCCACCACAGCAAGCACAAGTTGGAGAAGATCAACAGCAAAGCCAAAAGACTGAACACCTCTTTGTGGCATCTTGCTACGCAACTCAGATCAGCAGCAAAACTTGACTGATTGACAGTGGTTGCACCAACCACATGGCTGCAAACCTGCAAAAATTCATCAAGCTAGACAAGTCATACAGCTCTAGAGTTAAGATTGGGAATGATGATTTTGTAGAGGTTAAAGGGATAGGTGATGTTGCTGTCCAAACACAATCAGGTATTAAAATCATCCCTAATGTTTTGTATGTACCCGAGATTAGCCAAAACTTACTTAGTGCTAGACAAATGCTAGAGAGGGATTATTCTCTACATTTCCAAAATCATTCTTGTGTTATATTAGATGGCAATGGAAATGAATTGATGAGTGTGAAAATGTTGGGAAAAAGCTTCTTGGTTGAGTGGAAACTTTGAACTGCAGTAATCTGTTAAAATGATCTTGTAGGCCAAAATCATGTCATATTCAAAGAAGGAAATTCACAAATTACTTTTTCTTGTTTTCCCCGTCAAAATTACCATTGGATAAAAAAAAAATTGATGTGAATTATGCTGAATTCAATGACAGGACTAACAAGAGCATAATAATATCTTCTAGTAGAAATTCTTCCTTGTGATTGATAAAAAAGAAGTTATGTTGCTCATCTTGTGTAAGGGTGTACAAAAAAAATCCGATATCCGGTATCTAATCTAGATCCGTTCCGCTTTGAAAAAACCGGGTATCCGAAAATCCGAATCTGATTCGGATCAAGTATATAGGAAGATCCAGATTTTCGAATTGGATCAAGACTCTTGTGCTTCCAAGATTTAAGGATTCTGATTTTGATTTGTTTTATTGTTTGAACTTTGAATAATGCAATTATACTAACCAACAATGGGTTGGCCAAGTGGTAAAGGCTTGGGGTCAACGGGTTTGCTTCCCCTGTGATCTCAGGTTCGAATCACAAGAACGGTTGTTAATATTGTTCGCCATGGACCGTAAGGCTTGTCCTGTTTCAGAAGCCTTGTTTGGGGACGAGTGACTAGTTGAAATATGCATAAGTTAGCCCATACATCCCCAGTAATAATAAAAAAATAAAAAAATAAAAAATAATGCAACTATTCCTCTTTTGTTTTCACTATGGGTTGAAGTTTCAATACAAACAAATTCAAGAAATCAATACAAACAAATTCAAGAAATCTTAAATCACCATTGACTCTGAGTTGGCATGCAGCCTGCATCGAACTTTGATTCAACTCTTAAAACACGTGTATGACCAGAGCCATATTTTAGCATAGAAATTTGGTACAACCGTAGAAGTGAAATTTGGGATGTCTACTTCAATTCCTCTCCATGGGCAAATAGCTACTCTCCAAAGCTCTAAAGAGATGATATTTACATTTCTATAGCCCATTCACCTGTATTATTGAATGGTGTTTTAAAGAGATGATATTTACCCAATAAATAGGCATGAACGACAGGTTCGTTATTACTAAGAATATCTAAAGGCCCAAAGTGCAGTGCATCTCTCCCCGGTTCCAAATTCCATTATCAAACAGATGCCCGCATTTGCATTCAATGAAACGAATTCATTGCTTCCTCATGATAGCCACGTCAAGCGTAGGCCCGGGCCGCCCGGCCCCAATAAGCTTTGTTTAAGGAATTTTAACAAACAGTTTTTGAGCATAAAATATATTATAGTGTGACATTTCGTATAGAAGGATGCGAGCTTCGAGTTGGAAGAACATATTGTGACATTTCGTATAGAAGGATGCGAGCTCCGACTTGGAGGGAAGTGGGCCATTGATGCTTTGCATCGAGTATCTTTCTTTAGGGCAAAGATATGAACGACAAATCGTCCTCACAAAGGCACAAGAAGTCGACCTAGAAATGAATGAGATGTCGTTCGCAGCAGTTAAACAAAGACAGCATGCCGTTTCTAAGTAGAACGATGTGAATTGGCCACTTGCTTTGCATTTTATATTAGCCATTAAACTGGGTGTTTTTTTTTTTTTTTTTTCCCCAGAAATGCAGGGTACTGAACTGGCGTATCTGAGAGGATGGAAATTATGGTTGGCGTAATCCTGAGATGCTGAGATCTAAACTCCAAGATGATATCATGAGGTTAGTATATGATCTTAGTTAGAAAAAGTCATTGTAATGCTACACATCTTAATTGATATTCCAAATTTTGTATTCTAAGTGATGCTGTATCTTGTATTGCTAATTCATAGTATAGACAAGTCACTTCAAATGAGATTTTCAAACCACTGCTTGAGATTCGTAATTTCATTCATATTATTTTCCATGAGTACGGATTTAAAGTGAAAAAACAAAAAGAGAGACGAAGAAAGAAACCATGAGACCTTAACCAAGGCAAAAGAGATTCTTTATGAACAAAAAAGGATCATGCATATGAGATTAAACTTACAACTCTTTTTATTTGTTTTGTCTTTTGCAGCTTTATGACCCTTGATTAGGCACAAGCACTTTTCTACTGTTAATGTCAATTTCCATAGTCTGGGCTTGCATGAATCTTGGACTAAGTAGTCACCTTTTAGATAAAACACATGTACATGAAACTCCAAAACGGTAGTTGATTCAACGACCTTCTATGAGAATTGATTCAACAGTTGACATGGTGTGAGAAGAACCACTTTCCAGCAATCCAGAAAAAGTCACTGGAACATTAGAAGCTTCATTACTTGCGGTGAATGCAGCAATCAAAGGGCTATCAGGTGTTATATGTGGTAATATGACATCACCATCCAAATACTGCATCACTTGCCTCATGCTAGGCCTACCTGCTGGGTTTGGATGTGAACAAAACATGCCTAGTTTCAGAACTAACTCCATTTGCTCCTCTGCATAAAGACCTTCCAATCTTGGATCAGTAGCATCAAGAATATTTCCTCTTTTCCAGCAATCAATGACCCAATCAACCAAATTTAGGTTTCCAGGCTCTATAGGCATAGGCTTCCTCCCACAAGCTACCTCAAGCATACAAGCCCCAAAAGCAAACACATCTGTGCTTGTAGTAGCCTTTCCAGTCCTAAGAAGCTCTGGAGCCAGATAACCCAAAGTTCCTATCAGGTTTGTGGTTTTTGGATTGCTACCATGATCATAGAACCTAGCAAGGCCGAAATCCCCTAATTGTCTGCTTAAGTCAAAGTCTAAAAGAATATTACCAGGCTTTATATCTCTATGTAGAACAACTTGCTCCCCATCTTCATGAAGGTAGAGAAGGCCAGAAGCTATTCCTCTGAGAATTCGAAATCGCTGAAACCAATTAAGGCCTGGTCTTGCATTGCTATATAACATATTATCAAGACTTCCGTGAGCCATATAATCATAGACTAATAAAAGTTACTGTCTTCTCCTGCAGTAGCCACGGAGTTGTAACAAGTTCCTATGTCTTAGCCTTCCCATGCTGACTATCTCGGCCACAAATTCTGACATCCCTTGCTTGGAATCATGGGAGACTTTCTTAACTGCAATTTGTTCATTGGAAGAAGGAATGACACCTCGATAAACCTTACCGAATACTCCTTCTCCAATAAGCTGTTTGTCATTAAAACCTCTGGTTGCTTTGTATAGATTCTTATAGGAGAACCTATGAGGACCATATTGTATTTCCCAGTCTTCCAATAATTCTTCATATTTCTTCTTCTGAACAATGTAAACTGTTCCACCAATTCTATAAGCACAACCACTGCTGCTATGAGGGAAGCAATAATCTTTAAAATTCGTTTTGTTGATCCTCTGACAGGAAGTGAAGGAAGCTTTGAAATATCAAGATTTTGTGCTTGTCCACTTTTGTTGAAACTCCATCCAAGAATATACTGGCCACTTACAAGTGCACCTGTTGATGCAGAAAAACCAACATACATAGAGTCCAAGAAAATTTGAGAAAGATCAATGGATGTTGACAAGAGGGGCCTGTTTGGTTTTGGGATTCTGATTGGAGCAAGTGTTACATTGAGTAATTTCTCGGTTTCATCGAAGTCAATCCATATCTGCATTGGATTTCCACTTGCTAGCTCCAAGGGTATGTTCTTCATTTCTTTATCGGAAAAATAAGTTGCTGTAGCAGATTCGTTAGACTCCAGTTTGTTTATGTCAAGTCCCACATGGTTTTCATTTATATCATTAAATTCAACAGTTTGCACAGTATCAAGCTCAACTGCCAAGATGTGGTTTGTTGACAGGCCATCATTTGAAGAATTGAAGAGTCCCAAATATGCGGTCGGCGTACCTTTGCTTAAGTCCAAGGATGGTGAGATGACCAAAGCCATGCCATGGCCACCAAGTTTATTATTATTAGGAGCTGGAACTATTGCAAATACAAAAGTGGTTGAAAAAGAGAGAGATTTATAGGATGATACGTTGAACTTGAATGAAAATGGGTAGAAAGCATGGCCTGTTTTAAGCTGGGTAGCGTTGGTTAGCTGCAGTAGACAATTGGAGAGGATTTCCGCCATGCCATCCAGATGCAGCTTGGATTCGCTGAAGCCATGGTAGATGAACTGGTTTTCATCTTGGGCTGAGATCAAGGAAATCAAGTAGACATTGAAAACTATCCAAAAAAGAAGTGACCTGAGAGCTGCCGCCATTGAGATAAGGAGGTGCTTGCAAAGAGAGATGTTTTGCTCGTTTACTAATCTCTAACTCTTGAGACTTAGTTTTCGTACTCTAAAAAATATGCCTACAGATTCGAATTAAGGTTTATTTTATTTTATTTTTATTTTTAAGCAGACCTTGGCCGGCAGGGTAACACCTGAAGTAACATTTGTTTTTTTTAAGAAAAAAACCCTTATCATCTAGTTGATCAATGATAATGAAAGGAAAAGGACAACTTCTGACTTATATGTTTTCCTAGCTTAGTAAGTGGCACAGTGAAAGCTGATATACTGTCTTACCTCATTGTCAGCATAATACCTTACCAGTGAAATGCAGGTTCAAAGAAGATAATATAGGATGATGATGCATTAATTGGTTATACATGACGCTTTATTTGATATTTAGAATCTCAGTAAGATTTACTTAAACCTGTAGACTTTGTTTAGTTAGTGAATACTAGTTTTTATAGATATATAAAAAGAATAAGAATGGAGACATTAAACATTCTTTTGTTTTCGCCTGTCTTCTGCTTTTAGTTTGAAGATAGTCATTAAGGTTCTTTTTTATTTTTTAATTGGTTAAATGTATTTATGTGCTCTTGTTTTCAATGTGGTGTTGAAGTTTCAAGATGAGACAGGGACAGAGAAACTAGTAATATATCAGTTTTAATTGGCTAATTGTTCTTCAAACCTAATTTATGAATAAAAAATTGCAACGGTCCATTGGAATAGCTGAAGGGCTGAATGATTCTAGGAGTTGATGAATGCCAATACGTCACTGGCAGAAGGTAATATTAACTAGTATTTGCAGTAGTCATATACTCAACAATCATTGATATATAAATATAACCTGTAATATTATAACAACAGCCATGGAACTTCCCAAATATGGCAGGCATCAGCTTAAATTCCAAAGTCTCCTCAACCACCAGCAATGAAGCTTTCGTTGTTTAAAGAATGTAGGCAAGTCAAACATAAAAAGTAAAAAAAAAAAAATTTCCACAAAGCTTGTAACCGCCATCTTTATTAAACTAATGCATCATTTGCAGGAAATCAGGGCTTTGTACAGTGTAAAACCCAACCCAAAAGACGAGATTTGTAGACAGGCCACTTTCAGAAGTGTTGGAGAGTAACTGATCATCTTCCGGCAAAAGGCTAAGTTTTACTCAGTTTAGTGGCTTTGCTAAACCCAAGATATATATTTCAAACAGAATATTGCAAGAAAATACTGGAAACTTATGACCCTTAATTAGTTTTCATTTGAAATCCTAGAAGGGAAGTTAACAATGCAATTAGGCATCCATTTTAGAGAGAAACAGAGTATTGCATAGTGGAAGTGTTACCTGAAAGTAAAACCTGCCGGCACCAGATAATAGTTACGAATGCCGACTTTAACTCACATGTGTTAGATGAAAGAAAATGGGAGTTCATGTAGCCGCATTTTTCTTAAAACTGTAGTTTCTAGTCAACATTTGGAAAGTCAAGTACCCTTTACCTCTTTAGGTTGAACTTCCAAAGATGAATGCCTTTAATAATCTGGAGTTAATGCAACTATCTCCCCTGTTGGTTGGAATTACATATATACACATTATTTTAACTTCAGATTTATATTTTTAACTTGGCTGAATAAACCAAAAAGTTTATCAAACTCAGCAAGTACGTTTGGGGAAAAGTATTGTTCAATGAATAATATATGAAAAGAGACAAAACTGGAGACTGGCGCAGGAAACTTACAAAATTAATCTAATGCCCTTTGTTTAAACCCTACAACACAGTTATTTCTAGACTCTAAGCCATATGTTTACAGCATTTACAAGGGTTATATATCACAGCTTGCTATTTTGATAATGATATGGAGACATACACATTCTGGGTTTCTGTTAAAAGCTAAACTAGAATCGATGTTTATTCGCCAGCAAAACAAGATTATCTTACAGGATAACAAGTCTAAGTCAACAGTGATACAAGTAGTACCAGTTTTACAAATTCACCAGTTAGAGAAACAAAGTATTTCAGAATCTTTGAATATTTCTCTCTATCCTCCAACCATGATATGTCCAAAGGACGCAGCTATTGCATAAAACTCTTGATTCAGCGGCCCAGCACGAGGATTGAATCAACAGTGGACAAGGTGTGGGAAGAAATACTTCCAGGCAAGGAATCAAATGACAAAACAATATCAGGAGCTTCATTCCTCGCTGTTATTGTGCCTACCATGGCGCTATCTGGTGTTATACTGCAATTTTGCTTCACGGTCCAGATACTGCGTCACCTGCTTCATGCTAGGCCTAGTTTCTGGGTTAGAGTGTGAACAAAACAGGCCAAGTTTAAGAACCAACTCCATTTGCTCTTCCACATACATACCTTCCAATCTAGGGTCACTAACATCTAGAAATGCTCCTCCTTTCCAGCAATCAATGGCCCAAGCTAATCTACCAGTCCAGGCTCTGTAGGCCTCCTTCCACAAGCAACCTCAAGCATAAACGCTCCAAAAGCAAATACATCAGTGCTAGTAGTTACTTTTCCAGTCTTAAGCAGCTCTGGAGCTAGATAACCAACAGTGGTGGTTTGTGCATTGCTATCATGATCATGTAATCTAGCAAGCCCAAAATCTCCTAACTTTCCGTTCAGATCGGCATCTAAAAGAACGTTGGCAGCTTTTATGTCTCTATGCAGAACAACCTGTTCCCACTCTTCATGGAGATAAAGAAGATCCGAAGCTACTCCTCTGAGAATCCGGAATCTCTGAAACCAATTAAGGTTTGGTTTTGTATCGCCATATAAGATTTTGTCAAGGCTTCCACTAGGCATATAATCATAGACCAATAGAAGTTCCCCCATACGCCTGCAATAGCCCCGGAGTTGAACCAAATTCCTATGCCTTACCCTTCTCATGCTCACAATCTCGGCCACAAATTGCTTCATCCCTTCGTTTGAGTTATGGTTGATTCTCTTGACTGCGATTTGGACATTAGAAGGAAGAACACCTCTGTACACCTGTCCAACAACCTCTTTTTCTTTGAAACCTTTGGTTGCTTTGTAGAGATTCTTATAGGAGAGCCTATGGGGACCATACTCTTTTTCCCAGTCCTCATATACTTCTTCATATTTTTTCTTCCTCGCAATGTAAACAGCTCCACCAACTGTTATCAGCACAACCGCTAGTGCTACAAGAAACACAGTAATAGTTTGATCTAGGCCCTCATTGGTTTTCTCAGGTGGAGGAAGTGGAGGAGGAGGAGGAAGCTTTGAAATATCAAGCTTTTGTGCTGGTCCACTTTTGTTGAAGCTCCATCCGAGAATATAGTTATCACTTATACGCGTACCAGTTGCTGCAGAGAGACTAACATACATAGACTCCAATAGAACCTCGGAGAGATCGAGATGTTTTGACAGCAGAGGCCTGTTTGGTTTTGGAATTTTCAGTGGAGCTATTGTTACACTGAATAATTTTTCTGTTCCATTACAGTCTATCCAAATCTGAATTGGTTTTCCACTTATTAGCTCAAAAGTTTCATTCTTTTCTTCTTTATTGGAAAAGTAACTTGCTGTAGCAGATTGATTAGAGATGAGGCTGTTCACATCAATTCCAACATGGTTTCCATCTCTGTCATAAAATTCAGGGCTTTGTCCAGTATCAAGCTCAACCGCCAAGATGTGGTTTGTAGGCTGGCCATTGTTTGTTAGATTGAAGAGTCCCAAATATGCACCTGCAACAGCGCCAGTAAAGTTCATAGACGGTGAGATGAAAAAAGCCAAGCCATTGCCTCCAAAATTAACTGCTTTTGAAACCATGGCAAACACGAAAGTTGTGGAAAACGAAAGGGTTTGAGAGGTAGATGAGTTGAATTTCAAAGGAGAAGGGTAGAAAGCATAACCGGTTTTTAGCTCAGAAGTGTTTGTGAGCCGCAATAGACCATTAGGAAGAATCTTTGCCAAGCCACCCAGTTGCAGCTTCGAGTTGTTGAAACCATGGTAGATGAACTGGTTTTCTTCTTGAGCCAAGGCCAAGAACAATGATAAATTGAAGACTATCCACAGATAAAGATATCCTTGAGCTGCAGCCATTTAGAAAATGGATCTGCTTTTTGTAAAGAGAGTTTATTCTTCCTGGTTAGTAGTCTTAGACTCCTAATAGATCAGTTTTCCTTGTCTTAAGATACTCTTGCAACTCAAGGTTAAGCTGTTAAGAGAAAGAGTAATCAAGTTGACCCTGTAAGTTATGGTCAGCTAATGACCTAAATAAATAACCACTTGACATTTCCAATCTTAAAATATGCTCTTCTGTATTCATCGAATTTGTAAAAGAGCTACCCTGGATTTTAAGTGGCATGGTGAAAGAACTTCTTACTTTTATCCTTTGTAAACCTTTTCAATGCAGGATGAATGAAAGCGGATAGACCTTGTTAATGGGAACCTGAGCTCAGATTATCTGTTAAAAAGTCTACTCTATGATAGTTTTGAGAGTGTATGACAGAATTGACAATTGCTTAATTATTCCTTCTACTCGGTTTTTAGTTCTTGTAATATATGAAAGAGAATAAACTGGTAGAAGTCAGCCTGGTTTTTTATTTTTTATTTTTGCCTGTCTTCTGTTTGAAGTTTCTAGTTTGCTGATTAATATTTTCTTTTTTCTTTTTTATTGTTTGAATTTCAAAAATGCAAGAATAAGTTAGAGCCTTTGCTTTCAGCATGGTTTGAAGTTTCAATAAGGCAGAGAGATGGGCAAATATAAAACTAGATACACATCATTCTTCTCACCTAACACACAAACATAAGTTGCAAATATATGTTCATTAAATGAATGATTTCAAGAGGTCTAAGCAGAAGAGATAATAATATATGCAATAATCAAATCGATTGAAATATAGCATAACCTGTCCTCTTCGTGGAATCAGTCTTTAGTTGCATACATCAGGCTCATTAGTCTCCACACCTTATATTGAGATTTCTACACGTGAAACATATCCACGTAAGCTTACATCTCGCCTGACCTTGAGCTATTGCATGCAGCCTTTCTCAAACTTTGATTCAAACTGAGATATGACAGGAGCCACGTATGAAGCTTAATATTTTAGCGAATAATGTTGTAGATTTTCTCAAGTGTAGGAAATCGTGCGAGTAATAAAGTGTATGAATACGGATATCGAATCCGAAGGAATTATTATTATTAATTACCAAATTAAACTATCTTATTACTATTTGATTAATCTAAATTGTATCAAGGAAAATCTAAATTAAATTAACAATTGAAATTAAAAGAAAACTAAAAAGAAAACAACTAAAATAAATCTTTGGGTTTAAAGCAGGATGAGTAGACCTAGGACATTGATTTCACACCGACTTTTATTCATATGTATTGATCACTTATGTTAATTTCATTGAGCTCTTCCTATAGCTCTATTTAAAATATGATTGGCTTTAAAGTAATCCTTATAGAATAAAATAGGTTGATATTTTCTTGAGACATGAATTTTATTGAATTATTTCATATATTAATTTCTTTATCATGATTTTTTATATGCTTTTCTTGTTTCACTACATAACCAATTTTGTATTTGGATGTGAGAAGGTCTGGGTTGCATCTAGTACTACATGAGAAAGAAGTGGAAGAGTTCAATCCAGTTACAAATGAATTCAACACAAGTGCAAAGGAATCCACTAGCTTTATATTTGATTTAATAGAACTCCCTCAAGATTTTGTCGAATCAAAAATGGATGCGGTTGCCACAAGTATACAGAGCCCTGCTGACAATGATGGGGTAGAACCTAGTGGAAGTGGCAGCTTTTATTATGAAGATGAACCACAACCTAAAGAATTCAAATTCTTTTGAAGGGCAAAGCCTATATTGGTAAGTCTGGATCTCAATTTTTAACCTAAATTCACCTGATTTTGCTCTCAATTTTTATGCCATGCTCTTTAATATTCAGTAAGTGCAGAAGCTGAATGATATGCTGCTTGGACTTATGCAACATTTTCTGGTAACAACAAAATTATAATCTTGAATTGTTAATTGTTATTCTAAATATATTCATAGTTACAGAACTATTTAAAATATTAATTATTTATATTTTGCTATTGTTATTATACCATGGATAGTCCAAAACCAGTAAATTATTCTGAGAAAAAATTATCGCAATTTTACCATTGAATCTGAAAAGCTTGATTTTGTTTGGCCAATATGACTTTCTGGTATAAACCAATTAAATAAGAACTAAAGCCAACATTGTTTTGGATTTTGAGCTTTGCTAATTGATGAGAACCTGACCTGCAATTTACCAAATAACGCTAACAAACTAGCAGCAGTTCATAATCAATTCCACAACCAAACAAAGTGAATATCTATATTAATAGTAGTAGAACAGTACATCCGAATAATACATCCAGACTACGTTCAATCAACAATCAGCAAATGAGAATCCCGCAATTAAGCTAAGTACAAAAAGAGAAAACAAAATCATAAGACAGAACTTCGAGGGTCAGTCACCTCCCCTTCCAATCCTTAATCAACTTTTCTGAATGCCTCTCCCTTTTCTCCTCTTCCTCTTTATTCCCTTCTGGCACCTAAGTTTATTCATAACAGAATTTCTCTTCTCTCCACTCCCATCAGGCCACCTGTCCCCATCATAACAAATTCTAACGTCCTGCATGGTAATTATTCCCCTGCTTCTTACCACACTTCTTCCTACGATATACCCTTCCCCTTGGTTGCTCGTCATTACCCTCCCCAAGGAGAGCTACCTTGTCCTCAAGGTGGAAAGAAGGAAACTGGCAGAGAATAGTTTCAAAATCCTCCCAAGTGTTTTCAAAGGGAGGTAGACCTTTCCATTGAATCAGCACCTCCCACTGTCCATTGAGGAGTTTCCTTTTCTTAAGAACAGCTTCAGGTTCAAGTTGTAGAATGAGGTCTTCATTGAGGGCTGCTGGTAGAGGTTGACTATTGGAAATAGGAAAAGTAGCTTTCTTCAGTTGCGAAACATAAAAAACATCATGAATACGTGCTGAAGATGGTAGTGCCAGCCTATATGAGACTGCCCTAATTTTGTCCGTGATAATAAATGGACCATAAAACCGTGGACTGAGTTTCTCATTATATCGACGGGCTAGAGACCTCAATCTGTATGGCTGTAACTTTAACTATACAAAGTCCCCTACCTCAAATGTAACTTCTCGGCGATGGTGGTCCGTAGAAGTCTTCATGGGATGTTAGGCCTTGAGGAGATGGTCTTTTAACTCATTAAGAACATGGTTACGTTGCTGGAGTTGCTCGTCAACTTCGTCAACTAAAGAAGTGTGGTTTGAATAACGCAACACTGTTGGGGCATCACAGCCATAGAGGGCCTTAAAGGGAGACACTCCTGTGGAACAGTTATAAGTAGTGTTGAACCAAAACTCTGCCCATGGAACCCATTTTGGCCATAACTGGGGTTGGCCATTGACAAAGCATCTGAGGTATGTCTCCAAGCAACGGTTTACTACCTCTATCTGACCATCTGTCTGTGGGTGGTATGCAGAACTCATGTGTAATTGGGTCCCTGATTGTTTAAACAGTTCGCTCCAAAAATTGCTCATGAAAACCCTATCCTGATCTGAAACAATGGTACGGGGGAACCCATGCAAGCGAACCACCTATTTGATAAACAAGTCAACAACCACCTTAGTTGTGTAAGGATGTTTGAGAGTTAAGAAATGACTATATTTAGTCAAACGATCCACTACGACCAAAATTGTATCAATCCCCTTTGCTTTCGGAAGCCCCATGATGAAATCCATCGAAACATCTTCCCACACTTGGTTAGAAATAGGCAGTGGCTAAAGCAAACCCGCTGGACTCACGGCGTCATATTTGTTTTGTTGGCAAATAGGGCAAGCAGCCACAAATTCTTTGATATCATGCTTCATTCCCTCCCAAAATACCACGTTTATTAGCTGCTTATATGTCCGAAAGAATCCCGAATGGCCCCCGATGGCGATGCATGGAATTCTTGTAAAATTTTCTAGATGTGAGGTCCAGATTTAGGCAGTACCAATTTGTTATGGTACAGCAGGTGGCGGCCTAGTAATCTGAAAGGATAATGACTATTAGGGTCTATCAGGAGCTGCTACATTATTCCACGTAACTTATCATCACCCTGAATGGCATCTTCCAAACTGTCCAGTCTGGAAAAGTAACCCACGAAAATAGCATGAAGATCTACCTGGTCTGGTATCCGAGAAAGAGCATCTGCTGCCTTGTTCTGAGGGCCTGGTTTATACTGAATGATGAAGTCTAACCCCAACAATTTGATAACCCATTTTTGCTGATTTTCACTCAATAATTTCTGCTCAATGAGGAAGTGAAGACTGTGCTGGTCCGTCCGAATAATAAAACGTCTTCCCAACAAGTAAAGACGCCACTTTTGCACAGACAGCACTATCGCCATTAATTCCCTTTCTTAAACTGACTTCAATTTGGAAGTTAAGGATAAACCTTTGCTGAGTAAAGCAATCAGATGTCCCTCTTGCATCAGCACAGCTCCTAATCCACTTCCGGAAGCATCGGTCTCAATGACAACTTCCTGCGTAAAGTTAGGCATCCAGAGAATAGGTACACTGGCCATGAGTTGTTTTAATTCCTCAAAAGCCCCTTGAGCTGTTGTATTCCACACAAACGAATCTTTCTTTAATAGGGCAGTGAGTGGCAGGGCAATTTTTTCGTAATCTCGAACAACTCAATGATAGTACCTCGTCAATCCCAAAAACCCTCTGAGTGCCCAATGTCTCTCGGTTCCGACCATTTGATAATACTCTCAATCTTTGAAGGATCAACCGACACACCTTGAGCTGAGACCACATGCCCCAAATACTCCAACTGTGATTGCCGAAAATTACATATTTTTTTATTTACCACCAATTGATTGTTTAAGAGGACCTGCAGAGTAATGCTGAGGTGTTTCACATGGTCGCTCATCTCCTTACTATATATCAGTATATCATCAAAGAAAAAAAACTAAAATTTTCTTAAATAAGGCTTGAAGACGTCATTCATCACTGCTTGGAAAGTAGCCAATGCATTGGTGAGACCAAAGGGCATTACTATAAACTCATAGTGCCCCTCATATGTCCGAAAGGCAGTTTTGTGTGTGTCTTCTGGTTTCACTCGGATTTGGTGATAACCTGATTTCAAATCAAGTTTAGAAAACACTGTCGCACCTTCTAACTAATCAAATAATTCGTCAATGGCTAGAATCGGAAATTTGTCCGGAGCGGTCACCTAGTTAATTGCCCTATAATCCACACAGAATCTTCACCCCCCATCCTTCTTCTTTACTAACAAAACTGGGCTCGAGAATAGACTGATACTGGGCTTTATAATTCTCGAAGCGAGCATTTCCTTGACGAGATGCTCTATTTTGTTTTTCTAATAGTAAAGGTACCTATACAGTCGCAGGTTTGGTGGTTGAGCCCCCAAAACTAACAGAATGGCATGGTCTCTAGACCTGGTAGGTGGTAACCCCGGGAGTGACTCGAAAACTCGACTAAAGGTCTGTAACACCTCCATCAACCGATCATCCACATCACCACTGTCATCACACTGTTTTTGAATTTGACCAAACTCTATCAAACACCTGTGTCCCTCACTCTGCAACGCCTTGATCATAGCCTTGAGCGAAACCATGGTTTTGTTCAGAGATGGGTCCCTACGCAGACACACAATCTGATCACCTAGTTTAAACTGCATGGTCTACTTCCTCCAATCTGTGGTTGTCTCCCCTAAAGTTTCCAGTCATGCAATCCCCAAAACAACATCTACACTGCTCATATCAAATGGAAAAAAAAAATTCTGAATAATCATCACTCCTTGTAACTCCATGCAAACATTTCTACATTCTCTCTCACATCTCACGCTATATCCATCACCAACTCTGACCCCAAAAGACTGAGTTCCCACCACGGAAATTCCCAGGCATTCAACCACCTTTGAAGTAATAAAATTGTGGGAAGCCCCACTAACTTAATCAACACAATCAGCTCCTTACCTTGGATTCTTCCTTTGAGTTTCATTGTTTTTGGGCCATGAATCCCCACCATCGAGCTAAGAGAAAGCTCAACTTGTTCCTGTCGTTACTCCATTCCAAATTCGACAAACTCGCCACCACCAATCAGTTCTGGATCATCTTCCTCCTCATCCACTAAAATAATTTGAAATTCCTTCTCCCCACATTTATGCCCAACCGAAAACTAACCATCACATGTGAAGCAAAGACCTTCTCCTTTTTCTTTTGGATCTCTGCGTCTATCATTCGTCAAAATGGAAAGTCTCTTCGCTGGAAGTTTGGTTGTTCATAGGGCCGAAACGATGATAGGGTGTGGTCGCGACTGGAGAAGTGCGTCAACAAGCCTTGTATTGAGGTTTCCGACGATCGTTGACTGAAATGGGAAGATTGGTGTGATTTTAAGGATTCAGATGTGTTAGGAAATTTTGGGTTTAGGCTACTCTCGAATCTGGTTAAGTTGGGGCTATCCAATCGGGTCATGGGTTTGGATCCATGGTTGCTGGACCCATTTGAAGGTCCAGGCCTAGTAAAGCGTGTGGTTTAATTGTTCCCATTTGGGCCTCCTCTATTGCTTGATTTCTCTTCTCAATTCGTTGGGCCAGGTTTATTATTTAAATTAATGACGTGGGCTGAGCTAAACGGACTTCAGCTCTCACTTCAACTTTCAGCCCATTGATAAATGCGGCTTGTAGTATCTCTTCTTTCTCCCCTACCAGAAGTGCAACGACAGCTTCAAATTGACGACGAGACTCCATAACTGAGCCAGTCTACTTCATGGCCATTAATAACTCATACGGGTTGAGCTCTTGAGACCCACTAAATCTTTGAAGTAGTGCCAGCTTAAACATGGCCCATGAACTCGCCAGAGCTCTGGATTCCGTCCACTGGAACCAGTTAATGGCTTCACCCTCCATACAAACAGTTGCTACTGTCAACTTTTCTTCCTCAGTTATTCCATTGAGGTGCCATTTCACTACGGGTTTGGTTACTGTTGCTAGACCCGCTCACCCTATTTGGGTTTTCTTCCTAATGAGATCGAATATTTTTCGATGAACGCATCTCAGTTCTACCTGCTTCTTCCTTATCCTTTCTTCGCACCCATGATTGTATCTAAACCAAACATTCTCGAATGGTACCCATCTCAACTCCCAACTTTGTAACTTCTCTTTCCACATTATCCATTCTAGAATCCATTCTTGTCAAGACCATAACCCAAAACTCAACGCTCTGATACCACTTGATGAGAACATGACCTGCAATTTACCAAATAACGCTAACAAACTAGCCACAGTTCACAATCAATTCCACAACCAAACAAAGTGAATACCTATATTAATAGCAGCAGAACAGTACATCCGAATAATACATCCAGAATACGTTCAATCAACAATCAGCAAATGAGAATCCCGCAATTAAGCGAAGTACAAAAAGAGAAAACAAAATGATAAGACTGAACTTCGAGGGTCAGTCACCTCCCCTTCTAATCCTTAATCAACTTTTCTGAATGCCTTTCCCTTTTTCTCCTCTTCCTCTTTATTCCTTACTGGCACCTAAGTTTACTCATAATAGAATTTCTCTTCTCTCCACTCCCATCAGGCCACTTGTCCCCATCATAACAAATTCTAACCTCCTGCATGGTAATTATTCCCCTGCTTCTTACCACACTTCTTCCTACGGTATACCCTTCCCCTTGGTTGCTCATCACTAATATATTTTGTTTCAGTAGAAAAACTCATGATCCATAATTAACTGTCAGACCTTGACTTTGAGTTTTGATTCAGAAGGAAGATCAATTTGGATGTTGGTTTTCAGGGGAACCCCTGAATCAAGTAAAAAGTGGAATCGCAGTATTGATGATATGAAAAGGGAAGATGCCAAGGCACTGTGACGTACTGCCACTAATCTATATCAACATTGATGCATGCCCAATGTACTAATCTCAGTTCTAGACAAAGTATATTTAGATTTACTCATAAGGAGTATGTGTATTTGGAATTTGGGTATGTGCTTAATGACATGTATTTATGTGGTTACTTTGATGCTTTGATTGATGGCGTTTGCTGAATGAAGCTAAGATTCTGGATGCACCTAATATGAGGGATAAATTTAGTATGAACATCATTGACTGGGCGAAAAGTAACATTCTTGCAATTGCTTTGGGTCCAGAGTTGTATCTTTGGAAATCAAAGAATGGAGAGGTACAAATGTTGTTGGAATCCTTTGGGGACAATGATTGTCCTACGAGTTTGACCTGCTTTTATGCTACTACAATTCTTGTTGTTGGATATATGGACTCCAAACTTCAACTCTGGTATGTTCAGGCTTCAAAACTCTTAAACAGCTTCATGATCATGATCAATTACTCCAGGACTCATAATAAGTTAATTTTAAACATAATTTTATATTTCGTGAATGGAGGTTAGGAATCTGGATGGTCCTCACAGAAAAGTAACAACTTATCATGGAGCGACCTGAATGGTCAAATTTATACTCTAATTGTCAATCATTCATATTCTAACTTTTATATTCTTACCACGCTCTTATTTCGCAAGTGAGAGTGTATAAAAGCACACGCTGAAGAAGTATGTGGACTGAAATGGTCTACTGAAGGCAATCGACTGGCAAGAAGTGGTAATGATAAGCTTGTATACGGGAGCCTTCCAAATGAGTTAAAGCGAATTCTTTTAAGGATTTATTTCAGGTTGGGATGCAGTCAAGGCCCTTGCATGGTCCCTTATTAAGCTAATGCACTTGCCTCTGGGGGAGGCACAGAAGATGAATTTGTTAAAGATATGAAATTTACTAAGGGACATGCATCAGTAGTGATACTGGAACACAGGCCAGTGAAATGGTTTCACTCTTTCTTATGAGTTTTCTATAGAAACTACGACAAAAGAGACATTAATTTCCTGTTGCTCATCAACATCTATACTTGTTCGATGTATGGTATTCGCTTTGTTTATGGCAATTTGATGTTTTATGTTTTACATGTGCAAATATATGGACTGGAGTGGAACAGGCATCACAAGAAGATACTAAGTGGATGTGGCTTGAGTTGCAGAGGAACGAAAACAAGCTATGCTTGTGGAAGTACCCTTCCATGACTAAAGTTGGAGAACTTAAAAGAGTCCTTGAGCAATTTCCCAGGTTTGACTATTTGACAAACTTTAGTTTAGATCCCGCTATATATATTGTATTCTTAAATAAATATAACAGCTACCCAAATCAATGTTTTGTAGAGCCCTGATGGTCTAACGGTGTATCAAGCTATCAGCTGCGACGGATGAGACCTTTTCCTTCTAGAAGATTTTCAAATTGAACCACGAAGATTCAAATGTTTCATATTTTGACAGTCATCTATCTCGAAGGACAACCAGAAGATTCAAATTATTTAATAACCATACTCCATAATTCGCTTTCATTTATTAATTTTCATTATTTGAGAACTATTGAAAACGTTATTTGTTTACGTTTTCTTGCCCACCGTACTTAATAGTTTTTAGAATATTTTCCACCTCTCAATTTTATTACTTATATCAAATGGATCAAAAAGTCAACTTCGTTATCGACATCCGTCATTTTTAGTGGGAAAGTTGTGGAAATGATAGAACTTACAAATCTTTTACCAATTCTTGCCATTGTTCCTTGAAGTATTATAAACTTTATTTATTGGAATTTATTATGGTATGCACTGAATATAAAATACTCCTACCGTCTATTCCAATGCAAATGAGAGACCAAATATTATCACGCTCAATATAGGGGGAACGACTTACACATACCCAAAGTTTGTTGTAAAGAAAAAGTGGTACCCAAAAGATTTGGAAATAACAAACACCCACTTTCCATCATGTTCTGTTTGGAATTTCCGTCTGCTAAAAGACAAAAATGGTGAAAAGACTGGAATACCCACCGATCTTCATTCCCAACGCACGCCAGCAAGGGCCAGTGCCACTGTTTATCACCAAACTTCGCAGAAAAATGCTAAATCCGGTCAAAAAATTGATCAATGACACAAGAGGGTTGTGCAAACGGGCTTGGGGTGAGAATGAAATTACTATATTGTCTTTTAGCAGACAAAATTCCCTAACAGAATATGACAAAAAGTATTTGTTTGTTATTTCCAAACCTTTTGGGTATCAGTCTGTCTTGTTGAAATGTGAAGCTAAAATGTAGCGTATCAATGTAAGTGAAATGCTGCAGTTTTAATGTTAACATGTGAAGCCAAAAAACGCAGCGTATCAATGTAAGTGAACTGTTGCAGATTCAAGTCATCCTGCAATCTTGACTGCAGATTAGAGGCACATCTAAGGGCTAGTATTTCTCCTAAAAGTCAAGGTATAAAAGAAGCAGCTCTCCATTTTAACGCTACAGTACATAACATCACAATAGAGCTCTCTTCTTCTTCGACTCTGTATTTTCACTTTGCTAGGGCTGTTTCAGTTTATTCCAATTCTTGTAATCTTTGTACAATCATTTAGATTGATTAGTGAAGGTGGTGTTTCCTTCATTGGTAGAGAAGCTTAGGAAGTCTTTCTCTTGAGTTTGAAGGTTATGGTAAAAGAGTTGTGTTAGATTAGCAAAGTAAGTTGGGTTGTGTTTGAGATTCTGAAAGTGTACTCTGTAAATGGTATTAATCTTCTTAGTGCAGCAAGCCTTGGTGTTTCAGAGCTCAATGTGGATGTAGCTTGCTCAAATCTAGAGAAGTGAACCACGGTAAAATCTTTTGTGTGTGTTTGGTTGTTTCTTGATTCCTTGTGTGATTGATTGGTAGATTGGTGTTTAGTGTAGTCTCAAATCCTTACATGTCTTTATGCTAAACTTTGGGTTGGTGGAAGTCAATCGGCCCCAGGGCCGGCTTAAGGGGTAGGCAAGTAAGGCACCTGCCTAGGGCCCCCAAAAAATGGGGCCAAAAGCTCAAATTTATTATAAACTTTTTACATATATTCCCACCCAAAGTTTGATAAAATAGCAAGTTTGTACCTCTAGTTTCATATATTCCAGTTTATACCCCTAAATCAACACATTGAATCTCTTTTAACAATGAAAGGCTAAAATAGTAATTTACATATCTCAAATTACTCATCCCCAATTCAATCCCAAAATTTGACATTCACATAAATCATCTCTAGCCCTCTTCTTCTGCCAGTGGTTTGGAGTTGATTTCGGTCGATTTTCTCACTAAAATCGATCGAGATCATCATTTTATCATTTCCCAACCTTGATAGCCCTCGATTTGCTAATTTTTGATGAATCGCGCAACCTAACTCCACCACACGATAGCCATTTCCAGCCTTTTCGACATGTGCCCAACATTATTGGCCTTTCCCAACACCACCATTTTCCTCCCCTCGGCCCTCTCACCAAAACCCCTATCATACCTCATCTGTTTACTCTGCCAATCGTCGACCACCGATACCTTTTGGGCCGTGACTCCTCAACCCTTTTCTTATCAATCTTGGCATTGGAAATCACCCATTTCACCAGCCATCACTTCTCCAACATCTACTCTCCAAAACCCCCCACCAACCTAACCTTGTTAGCCTGCCGATTGCTGTCCACCTCTCCTAGTGATTTTTTATCTCAAAAGGCACAAAAAAAAAAAAAATTTAAAATAATTTTTTTAATATATGCTTATATTATTAGAAGGCCCTAAAGTAACTCTTGCCTATGGTCACAAATGCTGTAGAGACGGCCCTGTTCGGCCCTCAAAATATCCCTAATTGTTTGTTGGACCTTATATAAAAGTTTTTATGATCATTTTAAGATAAAGATTTTTGTAGGGTGGAGTGAACAATATTGCATATATACTTGTTAGGCAATTTGCATGCATGAAGACAGACGTACGCACGTTTATATCTCTTCATATTATGCTCAATAGGATTATTCATGACATGATTATAAAACCCTTCTTTAATTTCATATTTGACAACAATTTAAAATTATTAATTTTATCTTCCCAAAGTAGATTATCACAACTATGTCGGCTAAACTGTCAATCCATTTCTTATGCCAGCTACTTAGATAAGGGTGTTCGATTCCGGGTACCCTGAACTTTTTGAAGAAATAGGAATGGGAACCGAAACCGACGGTTCCTTGAAATTTGGAACCAAAACCGAAACCGACGGTTCCGATTCCTAGGTACCCAGAACAAGAACTTGTAACAACGGTTCCGGTTCCGGTTCCGGTTCTGGTTCTGGGTACCCTGTAAAATTACTAACCCCCCAAAAGTTTTTAAAATGGCAAAAAAACCCTTAAAACCTTACAAATACCCCCCAACCTGGCACTTGTTAACAAAAATAAAATTACAAATTATAAATTCAAAATTACAAACTCCATTACTTTGTAAAGGTAGATTCTCAAAAGTCAAATCAATTTACTTTAATTGTTATGAAATATAAATATAAATGTATTCACATTACTTTTTCTACAAAGGTTTTATTAACCCCCCAAATCTTTAATTTTATTTTATATTAGTCTCAGTTCCTGGTTCTTGATTCCGGTTCCGGTTCCTCACTATAGGAATCGGAACCGGAACCACACAGTAACGGTTCCAAAAATTTGGAACCGGAACATACCCATTGACAACTAGTTCTGGGTAGGAACCAGAACCAAACCGAGACACCCCTAAAGACTAAGGATTAATTAAAAAATCTCAAAATTCAGAGGACGCCCCTGATATTTGCACCCCAAACATTATAAAATCAAAAGCTACATCAAAAAGTGGCTAGTTTTTTCAGCGAGATACTAAACCCATCTGAGAATTTTGAGAGCAACAAAAAGTTATCGAATATGCGAGAGCTGGTTAGAATTACAGTTTTGATCTTATTAATGTGTGGATCAGTTTCATTTTCTTTTCAAGAAGAAACCCAGTTCAAAATAGATGGCAAAGTAATAGAGCTGGAAGAATCAAACTTTGAATCAGCAATCTCAGCCTTTGACTTGATCTTGGTCGATTTTTAAGCTCCCTGGTGCGGCCACTGCAAGCGCCTCACTCCTCAGGTCCCTCCCTATCTTGTCTTTTCAATTTTTTACTAAATTGCCCCTTTAATGTTGGTGAATTTACCTGAAGTGTGATATTTTTTGTTATAAGTGTGAAATTGCGTTGTATTGAATATGTAAAAAGTGTGTTCTTTGAGTTATAAGTGTGGTATTACTATTGTTTGAACTGTTGGTTTTTGCATAGGGTGAATTAAGCTGCGTTTGATGTAGATTTTAAATATAGTTATTTTTCCGGAAATAAGGGATTCAAGAAATGATATGAAAAATGGAATTGGTTGAAATGGATTCAGATGTTTTCGTAATTTTAAACATAATTGCTTTTTTTCTGAATGCAGGTTAGGAAGCTGGATGGTCAACACACAAAAGAAACAACTATGTTATGCAGCCATCGGAATGGTCGCATTTTAACATCAGGAGGCCTTGTTGAATCCATTATCAATCATGGTAGTTTTACTCAATTATTATTTTTTTAATCAATTAATATAAATATATTCTATATATTGATTGTTTGATTATGATCTTTAATATGCTTTTGTCGTTTCACTATGTTATCTTTTTCGATGTGGCAAGGTCTGGATTGCTTCTAGTACTACATGAGAAAGAAGTGGAAGAGTACAGTCCAAGTAGAAATGATATCAATCCAAGTGCAAATGAATCTAGTAGGTTTCCTTCTGATTTGAATGAATTCCCTCAAGATTTTTTTTCGGATGAACAATGGATGTGATTGCCACAACTACGCAGATCCCTGTTGACAACGATGGAGCAGAATCTAGTGGAAGTGATTACTTTGATGAAGATGAAACCTAGTGAAAGTGACTACTTTGATGCAGATGAATTTGAACCTAGCTACTGAAAGTGATCTACTTTTAAAAATGATGAAGATGAATGACTTCCTAAAGAATTGAAATTCTTTTGAAGGGAGAAGCCTATATCTTGTAGTTTCATTTTATATATATATACTGGTAAGTCCATGTCTCAATTTCTAACAGAAATCTACCTTATTTTACTCTGAATTTCTATGAATAAGTGCAGAAGCTGAATGGCACTTTCTCGTAGGAAAAATAATATGTACCAATATAAGGATATGCTGCTTGGATTCATGAAACATTATTTTGGGAACAACAAAACTATAATCCTGAGTGGTTGTTTGTTAGCTTATATTTACTGAGTGGAGCTTTTGGAGACACCGCTCAATGGCTAAAGTTGGGGAGTTAAAGCTGCAAAGCTCTAGAGTCCTTGAGTTTTCCCAGATTCTACTATCTGACAAACTTTAGTGTAGAACCCAGTATCTTGTACTCTTAAATAAATGTAGCTGATTTCTTAAATCAATGTTTTAGAGAGCCTGGATGGCCTAACTTTGGTATCAGCTGGGGTGGACTGATGAGACCCTTGGCTTCTGGGAGAATTTCAAAGCACCTGCTAGTGAAGATTCAATTGTTTTATATCTTGACAGGACAGCCATCTCTCTCGAAGGCCAACTAAAGATGGTGAGCAATTATGGGAAAAATCATTTTGTTTCAGGCTGTTTTTCTTCTCCATTTTTTGTTTATTGCACAGTAATCAACTCCTCTGCAGTTCTTTTTCCTTTTTGTTGTCTAGGCTTGTATTATATATAATTTGGCTGTGACCATTAGTATACGCAAAAACAGAAAAGGCCATCACAGGGAAGCAGTGATCAATAAAATAGTTTGTTATAATGCATTCATTGTGCAAAAGATTTGCTTAACTTAGTTTTCAACTTTTAATTCATTAATATATAAATATATATAAATCTCTTCAGCATTACCTTGTGAACCTTCTGGGTGTACTTGCATTTTCTTGGACTGTGGCTATATTATTACGACTGAAGGTATTCATTAGAAGTCAGCAAGTTAAAATTCCTACATAAACGGTATTATATATAGTTGCCAAAATTAGGTGAGGTAGACGTATAATAGGAATATCAGGCTATGAAAACCTGCCATTAGGCAGATGCATTCAAGTCTACCATGCAGTGTTATTGGTTATGTTTATGGTTACTGTTGAAACTTGCCAGAGGGAAGGGTCTTTTTAGAAGGGAGAGGAAACAGCTTACACAGTCCACAACTGATATTTTCAGGTTAGTACCATTTACATTTTTCATTATAGTTCCTTCAATGGAGTTCTTGCTATCAGTATCCTCAAATTATTCCTAACATGTTGCATAAGTGTCATCCTTCCATGACAAGATGAAAGAAGAGGTAGCGGTTGGAATTATCACCATTGCATAAGTTGTATTCATCCTGAGTCTTCTTAGCAGTTGTAGCTCCTGAATGTTTATATGATCTGTTTACGACTCCGTTAATTGACAGGCATAGCCTCAATTTGAGCACATTCAAATAGGAGTAAAATTAGATATACATTCATTGAAATTCTGTATCCTTTAAGTTTTCACTGAAATTCTATCTAGGAGAATGTTGTTTCAACTATAATCTTAACTTGTAGGAGACAAAGAAATGGCAAAAGAAGTCCCCAACTCATGAAATGGAGATTGGAGAAGATAGAAGATCTGGATGAGTTTAGTTTGTGAACAAGTTAATAATTTGTTTTTCCTTTGCCTAACAAGGGAAGTGGGCCTACTCTATGTTTTAGCTGTTTTGTGCTGGAAATAATTTAGTTTAGGTTCTGCCTCTGAACAGGTTAGACCATGTGCCAATTTGTTGAATGATGAAATTTTGAGGCTTTGCTGCTTTGGCAAGCTGTTCATTGATGAGCATACTTTGGAGAATAGTAGCAGGTTGATTTTGTAAAATCTTTTCTCCATTTTTTTTGGGTTATTCTGGCCATTTAATTTATTACCTACTAGCAGGGTGTGGAGTCGCTTTCAGACGCAGAGCTTTGACAAGCCCGTAGAGATGGAGGATTGGATTATTTTCAGTGGATGGATGAAATTCGGCAACAGGTTAATGCTTAATCATATATGTCAATATATCTTTTATATTTACTAATAATGCAGCTCTGTATGGGAAGTCCCTTCCTAGTTTCCTCCATAAATGGTTGTTGCATCCAAAAGCCCACTTGTCAATTCCACAAGTCAGCCCTGAGCCTTTAACCTAATGATGACCTTGCATCTTTGCTCTATTAGTATTTGGATACGAAACAAGAAATATAGTAGTCTAATTGAACATATCACTGACAGTAAACTTAACTCTTGAAACTTCTGTAACTCTTCCTTTTGCTGAAAGCAAATTCTGGAAATTGTAATTGGTTTAAGGTTCTATTACATTTTTCTTTGCATATAATTTAGATGAAAAATTCATGTGTCTCGGCCTCTAATTCAGTATTTCTCTTTGCAGTTGCGTGATTGGCTGGATTTGTTCTTTCCATCACTCTGTACTATCTTTGCTTTTGATTCTTTCAAAGTTATGTTAGTCATTGTTTCAAGACACAGGATCTAATTAAAAATAGATGAGGAAGAACTTACATCCAGGTGTTGTCTGGTCAGAATCTGCAGCGGCAGTAGCGCCATTCCTACTGCTTAGTAAAAGTAGGGCAAGGAAATTCAAAGAATAATCAAACAAATTTGTATAGATCCTCAAATCTGCGCATTAACTTATATTAGATACACGAATTTGTGATATACATTTCAAACTATTTTGCAATGTCTAGTTTGAAATTTATATGTAATCAATGTAATTCTGCATTTCTTTTTTGGTAGCGAAGTGTGAAGGAATGTTGGATTTGAGCTTGCCCTAAAAATAACAACCATGAGTGCAATTAGTACAACACATCGGAACTACACAAATAATTGGATTGCAGTTATTAGCTCCATTTTGAAAGCTGGACCGGACCAATTGATCTAATCGGTTCGACTGGGACCCGGTTGTGTGTCTGGTTCGAACTAATATAAAACTCGCTATTAATTAAAAATCGTTTAAACCCGTTATCAAACCGGATGAACAGTGCGACCAACCCGGTCGAACCGGACCGCTTGGTAAACCAGGTCAATGTTTAAAATGAAAAAATCCTAAATCTGATTTATTTTTCACGCGACTCCACTTCTCCACTCTCTTCAATCTCTCAACTCTCCAAAATCGCAACTCCCTTCAATAACTGCATTCAGTCTCAATTCAATCTCTCAACCCCATCTCAACTCCACTCTCCCTTGGACTCTGCTTGACGACAGCAATACCTCCCTCACTGGATTTCGACGATAACGCACTTCCCTTCTCCCTTGCTCAACGACGGCAACACCTCCCTCGCTGGATTTTGGTGACGGCGCACCTCTCTTCTCCATTGCTCGATGACGACAACACCTCCCTCGTTGGATTTCAGCAGCGATGCACCTCCCTCGTTGAATTTCAACAGCGATGCACCTCTCTTCTCCTCCCTTCTCCCTTGCTCGACGAAGCCAGCATCTCACTTACTGGATTTTGATGACGACACACCTCCCTTCTCCCTTGCTCGACGACGCGGACGATTACGCCTCCCTCCTTTGCTAGAATCGATGACGACAACAATTCTCTAGCTCAAAATCGACGAAGATGACGCCTCTCTCTTTTGTAAAGATATTTCCACTCTTTTTTTTTTTTTGATGAATCTATTGCTTTTGATGGATAATTTGTTCACTGAATTTGTATGTAAAAAAACACTTGCATTAAAGGTTTTGTTATTAATTATTATGTATTTTATCATTTAATTTGTAATGGATGATGTTTGGATACTTAATTTGTAATGGATGATGTTTGGGGACTTTGGATTGTAGTTTGAGTTTGAATTGGGTAGTAATTATGTTGGTATTCTGAAATTTTCAAAAAAAAAAAAAGATATATTTTTTTTGGCTGTGCTAACATCACTGGTCCAACCGGCCAGTTGGAGCTAGGCCTGCAATCGAACCGAACATGAACGAACGGGTCCGTTCGAAAATCGTTCGATAAGCATGTTCGATTGTTCGTGTTCGTGTTCGTGTTCGAACGAACACAGGATGTGTGTTCGTGTTCGTTCGATTAACAAAAACTCGTTCATGTTCGTTTGCAACTCGTTCGTTTTCGTTCGACTACATGTTCGACTAACTTGTTCGTTCGACTAACTCTTTCGATAATTTGTAAATACTTGTTCGACTAACTCGTTCGATAATTCGTTCGATAATTTGTAAATACCTTTCGACTAACTCGTTCGATAATTTGTAATACCAAAATATTTTAAATGTTTACATATATATTTTGTACAACACCCATAAATTTAGTGGAATGAAAGTCTATTGTAATAAATGATCAATACATATGTGTGATTAATTTGTTTATATATTATATATATTTTGTATCAACACCCATAAATTATAGTGAAATGATGGCCTATTATATATATGATCAATCATATGTGTGATTAATTTGTTATATATAATGTGTAATTGTGTATATACAAAATTATTATCATACATATATTAATCATAGGTTAAATATGTTATGTAATTACCAAAATTAGAGGTTATCATATATTTATTATCATTACATAAATTATCCTAAATATTTTAAATGTTTCTATATATTTTGTATCAACACCCATAAATTTATAGTGGAATGAAAGTCTATTGTAATATTGATCAATATATACGTGTGATTAATTTGTTATACATACATACATATATTATATTGTATCAACACCCATAAATTCATAGTGAAATGTGACCTATTATAATAATGATCAATACATATGTGTGATTAATTTGTTATATATAATGTGTATTTGTGTATATACAAAATTATTACATACATATATTAATCATAGATTAAATATGTTAGAAATTACCAAAATTATGGTTTCTATATTTATTATCATTACATAAATTATCATAATATTTAAATGTTTACATATATATTTTGTATCAACACCCATAAATTTAGAGTAAAATGAAAATCTATTGTAAATATAATCAATACTATGTGTGATTAATTATATATATATATAATATATATATATATATATATATTAATTATATATATATTATATATATAATATATATATATATATATTATTATATATATATATATTATCATTACTGTCTACATATTATTTTGTACCAACACCTATAATTCATAGTGATATGAGAATTTATTGTAATATGTGATCATAACAATGTGTGATTATTTGGTTTAATTAAACTATTATATTATTAAATTTGGTATGCTATACATCACTTGATTATACAATATGTTATATTTATCAATTTACCATACTATATTTATTATTTATTAATTGAAATGTTATCTTATAATATAATTATTGATTACATTTAGAAAAATATGAAGCTATTATGTTATTGGATTACTATATTATTTATCACTTGATTATAATTTATTATGTTATTAAATTTGTCATGCTATGTATCAAGTAATTATTACTTTTTAATTAAAATGCTATATACTTATATATTTAATTATTGATGACTTTGGAAAAAAAAAATCCAAACATATTATATATATAAAAAACAAAAGTATCATAATATTTTATATGATTACCATTAAAAAAATTCATCCAAACTCAATCAAACATAATATAAAAATGGAAATTTTTTTTTTAATTATATAATGAATAACGGTTTTTTCGAACATAAACGAACGAACAATCGAACGATTGTTCGCGAACGGATGAATTAGTCGAACGTATAGTGTTCGCGAACATAATCGAACGAACAACCCCTGTTCGAACTCGATCGAACATATTATCGAACAATTATCGAACTGTTCGTGAACAAATGTTCGCGAACATTATCGAACAGTAATCGAACGAACAACGAACGTTCGCGAACTGTTCGGTTCGTTTGCAGCCCTAGTTGGAGCGGTTGACCCGTGATTCGGGCAGTAAAGTGGGTTGCCTTTTGGTCCGAATTTTAAAACAATAGTTATTAGCAATTTATAGGCAATTTTGTAATCTCTCTATATATTAATATGATTTGTTTTAATGGGTTTACCATGCTAAGTTAAGAGTGCCAAACAATGCCACCATGAAGAATAGACTGAATTGTTTTCTTTATCAATCTAATTTAATTTTTTTTATTAAATTATAAATTAATTATATAAAGTCTGATTCTTTTATTAATTTTTTGAAAAAAAAAATGGGTTAATGGATAAATGAGCTATCCAAACACCAGCGGGTTCAACCCAAGATTAATTATCCACTCAACCCATTTAAATTGTGATAAGCAAATCCAGCCCACTAGATTTTGACATTTTGTATCATCGCGGCTGAAAGAGAAATTGGTATCCTGGAAGTTGAACTAAATAATTAAATAATTGATAATATAATATTAATGTAGCTATTAATGAGCATTCTATACAGTATACAGCTTACATTTAATAGATAATGTATAAAAAGACTTTTGGTTTTATTGGTTTTAAATTTTAATGGGTAATAGGTTTCTAAATAAACAAGAATGCTATAGTTATCAACAGATGTGTATCGAATTTATGCACTGAATAACGTGACACAATTCTGAGCGTTTATTTATTATCAATAAATATTAATCAATGGTCAAGATTTTGTTACGTTATTCGGTGCACAAATTCGATATAAACTTTTCGATAACTCTATCATTTTCCAATAAACAATCCTCACAACATCCCATGCCATCACTCTTGTAATATGAAAATCTATCAGTCAAATTCAGTAGTTCAAGTGTCAAAAGCTACCAACCAGTAGTTTCAATCACCATCATATTAATTATTTTTATAGCATTAACATATTATTATTTACAATTCTTGATTTCGTCCAAAACTCCAAATCTTACTTAGTCCTACCAGTATAAATTAATACTTGAAAATTAATAATTTAAAATTCATAAAAATCTTTTTTTAAGGGTAAATTGAAATCTGATTTCTTCTTAATTGATTTAGTAGATAAAACCGTCCATCCAATTTATTTTCACTTTCATCCTCTTCACTCTAGCAGCTAGGGAAAGCTAGTCTATCACTCGGTGGCTTCACTTTAGGGGGAGCATCTAAAAGGTTTGAAAATAACAAACACCCACTTTCTATATGTTTTGTTAAGAATTTTTATTTGCTAAAAAACAAAAATGGTGAAAAGACTGGAATGTCCACCGATCTTCATTCTCAACGCGCGCTAGCAAGGGCTAATGTCACTGTTCATCACCAAACTTCGCAGAAAAATGCTAAATCCGGTCAAAAAATCGATCGATGACGCAAGAGCGCTGTGAAAACGGGCTTGAAGTGAGAATAGAATTACTATATAATCTTTTAGTAGACAGAAATCCCTAATAAAATATGATAGAAAGTATTTGCTTGTCATTTTCAAACCTTTTGGGTATCAATATGTCTTTATGTCAAACTTTGGGTAGGTGAAAGTCGGCCAAAAAAAATTCAAAACTTTAATTTTATTTCTTATTTTTATAAAGTTAAAATAACTCTTATATACTTTTACTATTCCTCTTTTAAAAACATTCTATTTTATTTCTTATTTTTTTATAAAATGTAATTACTTAATTTTTTTTTATTAACTTAAAGGAATTTTAACATTTAATTTCTAATGTTAATTTTGGAGAATAATTAAAAAAAAAAAAAAATCTAATGCTCGATTGGAGTAACTCTAGCGCTAGAGTCATGCGGACCACACTAGAGTCTAAAGTTGTTAAGAGCGAAAATATGAAAGTTATGGAGAGGTAAAACCGGAACAACAGTGGATAAAAGATTATATCACTAAAGCAATTAAAAAAATGTCAAATTGTAATTTGGAAAAAAAAAAAAAAAAAAAAAAAAAAAAAAAAAAAAAAAAAAAGTTCTTTTAACTAGTTTTCCCATTGATGTATGTGGTCACCCATCCTTAAGTCCAATATCTAGTACAATGAATATTGTTTTTTAAAGGATTATATTCATTAAAATAGTCCAAAGAGTCAAGTTAATACATGGAAGAGTAATGTTACTCATCCGAAAATTGCATCTCAAACATTGTGTCATCATATGTGTGTTAACCAAAGTTGACTCCTAGTAATCAAAGACTCAAAGTGTCAAGTTTTATAAACTTAAGGACTAAGTCGTGATTGTGAGAAATGGTGACGTTTTTTAGTCTTGCTAAAAACATTTCTATTTCTTTCTCTCTCTTTTACACACTACTGTATATATTCAGTTGTTGTGCTGATTTGTGATTCATTCAATCAATTGAAATACAATTCATCTTTTCCAAAACTCTCTATAAATTTCGAAGTTACTTTTAAGTTTCACATGATATCAGAGCTTGAGACTAGCGTCAATGGCCAAGATTCCTAGTTTTGATCAACTTGTAAACAATATGGAGAAAGGAGCTAACAGCCTAACTAATATATACACTTCAGTGTTTCCTTCAAGTCTTCAAGTAGTTAATCCGAAGTTAACAAGAGATAACTATCACAATAATTATTGATTTTGGAGATCTTAGATTTTGTTTGCAGTAGAAGCACATGAACTAGAGGATCATTTGACAGGTTTAATTCCTTGTCTTATACCTCCAATTGATTCTGATAATGATAGTTTCTTTGATCAACTGAAATTTATGTTAAACAAACGGATAATCCTACCTATGTAGCCTGGAAACTTATTGATAAGTTCTTAGGAACTTGGCTCTTAGCTTCAATTTCAAAATGCATGTTTGCACATGTGCCAAAGTGTCAATTTGCTACTAAAATTTGACTTACTCTTGAACATGAGTTCTTGAATAGCTCCAAAGCTAAGGCACTGTACTTGAAAAACTTACTTCAGAACACACAAAAATGAAATCTTCGTTGTTGATGCTCGATTTTGCACCAACGAATTTTTCACGTGTATAATATCAAGTGACTGCTTGATGTACGTGAAAATAGAATATCAGGAAAGTAAAATAGTTGTAGAGGGAGTTTTTAAGTGGTTCGGATGCTAAGATAGCAAGTCCTACGTCCACTGATTTGTATTGATATTGGTGGGTGTCAGGTCGCGGTCGCGAGCTGACTTACAACAGNCTAAGGACATATATCAATACATATTGCAATAATAATGATTTACGCGATATAGAATAAAATGCCTTTTATTGATCAATGAACATTATTACAAAGAGTCAATTCTACAATAATTGATTGGCTCTAGGGCATCTACTCTAACAATATATATATAATATTAACATTTAACAATAATGATAATTTATTTAAATATATGCGAACACATATTTAAACGTAATCTCACCTATTTAATTTTAATATCAAATTAAATAAAGGCTACGACCTCAGCAAATTTAATTACACTGTGAGATTACTAAAATACCCTTTTGCCTAAAAAGACGAAAACACCCTTCTTATAAATTGGTTCTTAAATTATTTTCTATGTGTGTGGCCTACAGGCTCCTTATCATACAGGTAGTGTGTAGTATCGCGATTAACACCAATTAATCGTCTCACTACACACAGACCAAGATTGGCCCCTGGCAAGGCATCATGGCCACCCGATAGATTCGAATTCAGTGAAGCAACTACCTGTCAACGATATGGTTACCATACAATCCAATCATTTCATCATCTGTTATCTCAACGAGACCGAGGCATAGAAATAGTGTCAGCCTCAGTTACTCTCGATATATATGTATTTAGTTACTGGAGCAATGACCGGAATTATAAACTGGATGGAGCAACGACTCAATCCCACTGTGGCCACAGTTTTAGTGTCATTGTCATTTACTGAATTGCGTCGTGAGATAACTTTCCCCGTACCCGGGAGCGCTGAATCCTCTATCGATCCACCATAGTCTTGATACACTCCTTGATATAGCCAATCACTACCGTATTGACAACTCTGAATAGAACTGTGTTGGGCTAGTATCAAACTATACCAATCGGTGCACAAGACGCTTCGATGATCTCAAGTCTAAGGATCACATGCACCACCATTCATTGGAGGATTTGTTCCATAAACAGTGGGGTTAACATCCATATGGAATCCTCTGGTGGGTCAGTCCAGTGAACTTGCCTACAACAAGCACCTATGTGTTGCACCAGGTTGTCAGCAAACAACCTTGACAAGTGAGATCAGTCACTGCCTTTCGATAAGGTCATTCAACACTATGACATCCTTACTGTATTATCTGTGCCCTTACTTTAGAATAATACTAGGGCTATGGACGTTTCTAGAATGGGCACCATATGTGCTCATAGGGTTCTCACTATCAAGATTTGAAACACTTGATACCCTCGTCACGGTTCTACCATTCTAAGGACATATATCAATACATACAATGATGATTTACGCGATATATAATAAAATGCCTTTTATTGATCAATGAACATTGTTACAAAGAGTCAATTCTATAATAATTGATTGGCTCTAGGACACCTACTCTAACAAAGGGGGATCTTGAGCCCAACTTGTGACGATTGGGATGACCCCCGATCCCACCCTGGGGTCTTTGTGGTGTCAATGAAATCAACGGTTATGATGGGCTTTAGGATTCTTGACTGTGGGTTGGGTTAGGGCTTTGGTGGGCTTTAGGATTCTTGATTGTGGGTCGAGTTAGGATTTTTATGGGCTTTAGAGCCTTAGGGTTTTTTTTTTGTTTTTTAGAGTAATTCTACGCCGACAACCTTTTCTCACAAACTTCTCTTACAACCCCGATGTGATAGCTAAGTTGGCGCTATCACATCAACTCCACCACACCGAAGGTACAAAATGATTTTGACTAAACTAAAGAAATGTCCGTTCCTTCACAGGGAATGCCCGTTCCTTACAAAGGAATGGTCGTTCTTCATGAAAGGAATGATTGTTTCTTTCATAAGGAACAATCATTATTTATGAAAGGAATGAACGTTCCTTCATAAGGAACAACATTCTTTAGGAAAGGAATGGCCGTTTCCTCAAGGAATAGTCATTCCTTATGAAGGAGTGGCTATTATTTCATAAGGAATAGTTGTTCCTTTTGAAATAGTGCCTTAGGTGTCTTGAGTGTGGTGGTAGCTGACGTGACAGTGCTAATCTGTTGCTACATTAAGGTTGTAAAAAAAGGTTGTGAGATTAGGTTGTAAACGTAGCATTTTTCTTTTTCTTTTTTAAAGTACATTAACATCTTTTAGAAGTACAAAGGTTTGTTTTTTGATAGAGTAAGATGTTTTAGGTTTATTCGTTTTTAGATAAGTAAAAAGGTAAATCATTTAGCTTTTATTTGAATACAAAAACATCTATTATTACCCATTTGTACATGATTTCACTCAATCTTCCCAGAATTATAATCACATTTGATCAATTGATAGTGAAAATAATAATTATTAAAGTGGTAATTTCTTGACATGTGATTTTCTTTTTTAGAAAAGAAAATGAATAGGAGATTTTCAAGCAAAATTACTGAACAAATTAATTACAAATTATTATTAAATGAAATGACAAATTATAATATGTAGTAAGACTTGTTAGATATAATCCAATACTGTTGATAGTGTGGGGGGTAATCTTATTACCTTGCTAGAGACTGTCATTAAGAAATTACCGGGGTAATATGATTTTTCTTCCCATTTTGCCCTTATTTAAAAACTATTTTGGACACAGTTGCCCTCAAATGTCTACCAAATAACAATTACTTAGCCCCCCTATAATTGAGAAATTAGCTAAAACACCTTAATGACAAAAAGTTTAAAAGTTAACAAAACACCCCGAGCCACCCAAGACCACTGCTAGCCGTGACTCACCACTGTCGGCTATCGACATCAGTCGCCATAATGGTGCACAACAGGCGGGATCTAGCCGATCATGCGCCGGTAAGACCTTTTCTAGGTCGGAAATGGCTAGATCTGACGTTTCTATGGCCATGAAAAGGCCATGGATTTGTGATCCATGGCCATTTCCGGCTTTGTCGGCGCACAGTTGGTCATATACGGCAATTCTGGACAATTCCGTCGACTGTCGACAGCGATCGGTGGTGGTGGCTAGCTGCCGGCAGTGGCTTGGGGTGGGTGGGGGTGATTTTGCTATAAATTAAAGTTTTATATGGCTGGGGTGTTTTAGCAAAATTTCAAATGTAGAGGGTTAAAAGAAATGATTCAAATAATAATAATAAAAAATACTATTATATTAATATTTAAAGAGGAGGACAATTTAGTAAACTATATAACATATCCATCTATTTATCATCCAAACCAAACATATTATTCACTAATTTATTCGAACCAACCAAACACGTTTTCTAAACATTTCCAGTATTCTTCAAGGTGATCTTTCTTTCCGTTAATATAATATACCTCTATAATAAAATATTATATGATCCAAACGCCTCCTTACTATTACTATTTTAACCCCGTCTTTCAAATTTCTCTTTATGAAAGAACTACAAGTTAGTTAAACGTTGGTATTACATTAACATATCTATTTTTTAATTCCACTGAAAAAAAGTTGAAGAAAAAAAAAAAAGAAAAATAGAAAAAACAAGGTAATTAACAATTCTTTTTTAGAAGATCGCTCTTCCACTCCAAATTTGAATACAATTGATCTGATCTCCGTATCTAACCTTGCACCAAATTAAAAAATTGTTTGTAATTAATAAAAATAATTTTTAAGTTATACCAAGTTACCAACTCAACAATAAATTACAAATGAAAGTTCAAAACTTCAAATAAAAAAATATCAATAAGCATAACCTGATAGTTAAAATAGATACAATGGTAATAAAATCAATGATTTCCCTTTCGATAACTTATTTTAATCAATTTCTTCAGAATTATCTAAAATTCACGGGAGTTCTCCATTTGTTAATTTCGATGAATTATAGATTTATGAGTTTACAATTTCATCCTTACCCTAGAAAAGCCCTTACTTTCTTTAGGCTTGAATAGGCCCCCCGGGCTCTCATTGTCAGCCCATTTTTCCTTGACACATTAAAGTTGAAACATTTTGTATCATGAATTTTGAATAAAATGGTACTATAAGAACATATTATTCTTTAACCTTTTAAATTCCTCGTCATAAATTTGTATGGAGCTCTAATGTTTTTGATAATTAAAAAATATATAATTTTTAATAGAGAAAGAAATATGTATTAAATATATAATAATATAAGTTTGCAATTTCTTCTAAAATTATATTTTCTGAATTGAAAACATTTTCTTAGTTTCAATGTTTAGTTGGCCTTTGAAATTAAGAGTGACAAACTACATGAAGTCTTCTTGAGATATATTGAAAAGAAAAGAAGAAAGAAGTCGGTGGCAACATTGGCCCACTTCTTAATTTGGTACAGTACAGGGGCTTCAGTGTCTCTCCTCACCTAGCATAGAAGCAGAGCTGGCAGGGATGTCTTGAGTACTAGGCCTGCAATCGAACCGAACATGAACGAACGGGCCCGTTCGAAAATCATTCGATAAGCATGTTCGATTGTTCGTGTTCGTGTTCGTGTTCGAACGAACACAAGATGTGTGTTCGTGTTCGTTCGATTAACAAAAAGCTCGTTCGTGTTCGTTCGCAACTCGTTCGTGTTCGTTCGACTAACCTGTTCGACTAACTCGTTCGACTAACCTGTTCGACTAACTCGTTCGACTAACCTGTTCGACTAACTCGTTCGACTAACTCGTTCGATAATTTGTAAATACTTGTTCGACTAACTCGTTCGATAATTTGTAAATACCTGTTCAACTAACTCGTTTGATAATTTGTAAATACCTAAATATTTTAAATGTTTATATATATATTTTGTATCAACACCCATAAATTTATAATGGAATGAAAGTCTATTGTAATATATGATCAATACACATGTGTGATTAATTTGTTATACATACATACATATATATATATTGTATCAACACCCATAAATTCATAGTGAAATGATGGCCTATTATAATATATGATCAATACATATGTGTGATTAATTTGTTATATATAATGTGTAATTGTGTATATACAAAATTATTATCATACATATATTAATCATAGGTTAAATATGTTATGTAATTACCAAAATTATAGGTTATCATATATTTATTATCATTACATAAATTATCCTAAATATTTTAAATGTTTACATATATATTTTGTATCAACACCCATAAATTTATAGTGGAATGAAAGTCTATTGTAATATATGATCAATACATACGTGTGATTAATTTGTTATACATACATACATATATATATATTGTATCAACACCCATAAATTCATAGTGAAATGATGGCCTATTATAATATATGATCAATACATATGTGTGATTAATTTGTTATATATAATGTGTAATTGTGTATATACAAAATTATTATCATACATATATTAATCATAGGTTAAATATGTTATGTAATTACCAAAATTATAGGTTATCATATATTTATTATCATTACATAAATTATCCTAAATATTTTAAATGTTTACATATATATTTTGTATCAACACCCATAAATTTAGAGTAAAATGAAAATCTATTGTAATATATGATCAATACATATGTGTGATTAATTATATATATATATATATATATTATCATTACTGTCTACATATTTATTTTGTACCAACACCTATAAATTCATAGTGATATGAGAGTTTATTGTAATATGTGATCAATACAAATGTGTGATTAATTTAGGTTTAATTAAACTATTATATTATTAAATTTGGTATGCTATACATCACTTGATTATACAATATGTTATGTTTATCAATTTACCATACTATATTTATTATTTATTAATTGAAATGCTATCTTATAATATTTAATTATTGATTACATTTAGAAAAATATGAAGCTATTATGTTATTGGATTTACTATATTATTTATCACTTGATTATACAATTTATTATGTTATTAAATTTGTCATGCTATGTATCATAATAATTTATTACTTTTTAATTAAAATGCTATATACTTATATATTTAATTATTGATGACATTTGGAAAAAAAAAAAACAAACATATTATATATATAAAAAAAACAAAAGTATCATAATATTTTATTATTGATTACCATTAAAAAAAAATTCATCCAAACTAAATCAAACATAATATAAAAATGAAAAAAAAAATTAAATTATAATAATGCATAACATGTTTTTCGAACATAAACGAACGAACAATCGAACGATTGTTCGCGAACGGATGAATTAGTCGAACGTATAGTGTTCGCGAACATAATCGAACGAACAACCCCTGTTCGAACTCGATCGAACATATTATCGAACAAATATCGAACTGTTCGCGAACAAATGTTCGCGAACATTATCGAACAGTAATCGAACGAACAACGAACGTTCGCGAACTGTTCGGTTCGTTTGCAGCCCTATTGAGTACCATATTCATCAGCAGTAGAGGGCTTATGTTTGTCATGACGAGTAAAACCCGACATTACACAAGCAGTGGGAGTAGTGAGCAAGTACAAGGCTAATCTTGATAGAGATCATTGAAGTATCATGAAGTGGATTCTTCATTACTTGAAGAGCACTTTTGAGGCTATTTTCTTTTATAACGGTCAAGATCTGTAGTTGCTTCGGTATCTGGATGTTGACCTTGCAAGAATTCGAGATAAAAGAAAGTCTACCACTAGTTTTGTATTCTTTACAACAGGTGGGGCTGTTAGTCGGATGTCCAAGTTATAATCCAAGGTTGAGTTATCTACAACAAAAGTTGAACATATGAAAACTACTGAAGCTTGCAAAGAAGCTGCTTGGCTTAAGAGATTGCTTAATGATTTTCAAGTACGACAAGAATGTAGGGTTTTAATCGAATAAAGTGTAGAATAATAAACAAAAATTTTATTTGAAACCATAATCAATGTTAATAACCATTCAAAACAAGCATATACATAAGATTAAACAAACATTATAATCAAACCTTCGATTGGAGGCTCCTTTGAGTGTTGTAGTAAATGCTACCACTTCAAGAGGAGAAGTGCACGAACAGAATCCACACAAAGACAAGAATCCCCCAACGATCAATTTGCTAATTTGAGAGTGAAGGTTCAAAGAAGAAAACGGGAAGATATTTTTTTAGGAAAATTTCTCTCTACAACTTTAGATTGGGAGGCAAAAATGAGCTAATGAGGAAATAAGGGCTGAGACCCTTTTTTATAGGCAAACCCCAACCCTAATGTCCCTTGTGATTTTACAAGAATACCCCCACTAATATCTATTATTTATAAATAAATAATTAGATTTTACTTAGTACCTAAGAAAAACTTGGTTTGGTATTTTATTATTATTGTTTAATTATATAATAACATTCACTATTTAAAATGTATATACACCAATATATAAATTTAAATAATGATTATTTATTTAAAATATATATACACCAATATATATAAATTAAATCCAATATCAAATTGGACATAGGTGACAACCTTCCAGCAAATTTAATTGCACCGTAAGAATTACTAAAATACCCCTTTGTCCTAAAATGATGAAATTGCCCTTATTCCAATTTTTTTTTTTAATTTGTCTTTTAAGTGTGTAACCTGTAGGCTCCTTATCATATTGAAAGTAGGAAATATCACAATTGACACTCAATCTATTATCTCATTACCCACAGACCAAGATTGACCTCTAGTCAAGCATCATGGTCACTCGATAGATTTGAATTCAGCGTATCAACTGTCTATCAACGGTATGGTTACTATGCAATCGAATCATTTATCAACTATTATCTCATCAAGGTTTGAAGTATATAAATAATGTCATCTTCAAATATACTACCTTGACCTGTTCGTATTCAGTAATTCAAACTAACAACTTAATCGAACTTGAGCACCAACTTAATTCCATTGTGGCCATAATTTTTGCGGTCGTTGTCATTTACCGAATTACTCAGTGAGATAAATTCTCATACCCACAAGAGTGATGAATCATTTGTTGATCCACCATAGCCATAATAACTTCTCAATGTAAGCAATCACTTCCGTACTGATAACCCTAAATAGGATTGCATTAAGTTAGCATCAAACTACACTGATATTTACACACGACACTCTAAGGATCTCAAGTCTAAGGACCATATGCACCACTGTCCGTTAGAGGATATATTCCATAGACATTGGGGTTATCAGCTATATGGAATCCTCTGGAGGGTCAGTCCAGTGAATTTGCCAACCGCAAGCATCCATGTGTTGTACTAAGTTGTCACCGAACAACTTCAACATGTAAGATTTGTTACCATCTTTCGATAGGATCATTCAACGCTATGATAGCCTTACTGTATTATCTGTGCTCTTAGTCAGAATAATACTGGAGCTATGAAAGTTTCTAGAATAGCCACCAAATGTGCTCATAGGGATCTCACAATCAAGACTTATTACTGCTTGATTCCCTCGTCACGGTTCAACCATTCTAAGGGCATATATTATAACATATACGAAATACGATTTACATAACATAGAGATGCCTTTTATTAATATTAGTTATTTACTTCAATTATCAAATTCTAACTTCTAAGTATATCTATAGTAGATTAGTAATTAATTAATAATAGATGATAAATTGATAAACATTACTACATTAGTACATTACTTATTATTGAATTAAGTGATTAGAAAGTTAATTAATTATAACATTACATTATAGTATGGCAACTCATGCCTCATGAGTCATGGTATATTAAGAAAGGTAAGTGTTTAATTAAAGATTCACAAAACACATTAATATTAATATTTAATTTTATTCTTTTGTCACAAATTCACAATTAATGTTAATTTAACTTATGAGCAAATTAAAAAACTTCATTTTCACTCTAGTAATTATAATATTATATAAATTATTTTTATCTATTCATAAGTAATTAAGTATGAATCAAAGTTCAACAAGTATCAAAGATAAATGATTAGTCGTTAATTTTTTAAAATACAAAAATTAGAACCACCTACTAATTGTGTATGAAACTTTTTCAGAAATAATTTAATTATTAGTAATTATATTTTATTTCTGTATTAAAAAAAAAAAAAGATATTATAATGTTAAAGTTTTGAGGGCATGTGATTAAAACTTAAGAGAATTAAAATTGTTTCAATGTTATTAAAAGAATTATTTTTTAATAAAATAATATATTTGATTGAATAAATTTAGTTATTTACTTCAATTATCAAGATCTAAGTATATATATAGTAAATTAGTAATTAATTAATTATATATGATAAATTGATAAACATTAGTAAATTACTTAATAAAATAATTAGAAATTTAATTAATTATAATATTACATTATAGTATGACAACTCATGCCTCATGAGTTTTGGTATATTAAGAAATCATAAAACAAACTTACAGTTAGAGTCAAACTAATTATTTAATTAAAGATTCATAAAACATATTAATATTAATATTTAATTTTATTCTTTTGTCACAAATTCTCAATTAATGTTAATTTTGAGATAGTGTTAAATCCGCTACTTACTTGTTTGCTTTAGTTGTTGTCTCATTCTTCTTTTTCTTATTTCAATAATCATTTGTGTTTTGGTTTTGATTAAGAAATTTTGTGTGAATTGTGATAAATTGATTGAATTCAAGTGTTGCCTAGAGATTAGAGGATCTGTGAGTCACATTGGACACAAATGAATGAGTAATGAAAAGTTGAAAACTACTAAATGCAAGTTTTCTTAATTTGTCAAGGGTATATTTATAAAATTTTAAGGTGTTGATGCGTGTTAATTTATATGCATATTTAGCAGGTGCACTAGTCGCAAAAAATAATAAAGTGATATGTAGAATATCGTTCTCATGAGGATAGTGTTACTAAGTACTGATTTCTCTAGTTTAAGTGCTAATTGAAGCAACAATAAATTGGATTGATGGAATATTAACAACAAAATACAAATTAACAACTAATAAATGACAAAAATGAAATTAAAGCAAAACCCAACAACTAATTAAACAATGCTAAAAAATGCTACGGTGTTGATTTCACTTAGATACGCTAACCCAATTTACAGAATCTATTACCCAAGTTCTTATTCCTTAATTGAAAATCGAATTCCCTATGTTGTTTGGTACTCCTTCTGTAATACCCAAGATATCAAAGGTATGTTCCTAACTCAAAATAGTCATTTAGATGTTAATTTTATATTAAAAAGCATAAAATCTAACTAAGGGCAAAATAGTCAATTTATTTAGAACGGTATGAATCAATTATCCATAGAGAGGCTTAGGGGCAAAATGGTTATTTTGCCTATGGATAAGCATTGAAAAATTCAAGGATGAGTAGGCTTCATTACATTTAATGGCATTAATTAAGTAATAATTATGTCTAGTGTGAAATGACCAAAATGCCCTTATATGAAGAATTAAGGACTTATGAGTTATACAATTAAAATAATTGGGCCAATTGCATAATTTTGGAAAATAAATGAAATATTTTCCTATAAATGAGATGAAATTCGTTCAAGCCAAAGGAGAGAGCCTTTCTTCAACATTTCTTCCATTTTCTCTCAAATCTTCCATGAAACAAGCTTTCTTTCTCTAGGTTTTCAAGGAGTTTTGCATAATTTTTCAAGGAGAACAAGATAGGAGCCTTGGATCTTCAATTTGAAGGGTTTAAGGTAAGGATTAAAAACTTTAGTTTTGATGTGATTTGAAGATTTGAGGTAGATGTTGAGGTATAATGTTATATATGTAGGATTAAGGTGTAAAAGAAGTCAAAGGCAAAGGATTTGTTGGAGGAAGTCTTTAAAAAGGTAAGGAAGAACCTCCCATGACTTTAGGGTTTATGCTAGGGTTTGTAGATTTTTATGAAACCTTAAATTAAGGCTTTAAGGCATAGAATTAGTTGATGGCAAGTGTAGTTGAACTCATTTATTCTACTTATTGCCTTGAATTCATTATACATGAAGTTATTGCTCTTTATGTTTTATGAGTTGTTATGTTTGATTGAAGAAAATGAAGTGTGGATACTGATTGTGGCAAAAATTGTAGTATTGGAGGCCACATGGTGTTGAATGGTTGCTATTAGAAGTGTTGATGTGTTGTTTGCATTAGCTTACAATGTTATAGCAATAATGGATGATTATGGGAATGAGATTTTACACTTCCTTTAAGATGTTAAAGACTATTAAGGGGAGGTTTATTTGATCCATAAGTTAACCTATTGGTTAATGTCAATAGGAATTGATGTGGCATAGTTAATATGAAAATTCGGATTTAATGGGCTTAGGGGTTTTGTTAACCCTGCTTCAGTATTTCGACCATAACTTGAGTTATAAAAATCGAAATGAGATGATTCTTGAAGCATTAGAAAGCTAAGACACAGACCTATAACTTTTATGTTTATGCCAAGAGCCAATTCGTTTGAGAAAAGGATGGAAAATGGCCTGAAGCATAAACTGGTTATTAAAGTTTAAGATTTAACATAATCAATTCTTATGATTATGAATTGATTATTAATGTATTATTGTAATTATGCCATGTACTAATGTTTACCCATTAGTTAGATGATCTTTGAAAGATATACATGGTCATGATGTCAATGCATGATTAATGTTATGAAATGGCATGAAGATGCAATGTAATACATGTTTTAAGATGATGTATGTGAGCAAGAGGTAATGTAAATGGATTGATAATCCATAGATGAATTAAAAGTATTAAGCTCACCAAAATATGTATTTACATGCCATAAGATGTTAGAGATGCAAATAGACATGATAGAGATGCATATAGACACGATGGAAAACGCGTAAGCATATCCTCGTATACCGGTTGAGGAAAGATGAATATATGCTTTAGATGCTAAATAACGCGTAAGCACGCCTCCCGATGATATGAGCTCTAGATGAAATTTGAGGCTAGATGATATGAAGTGCTTAAGATGCTAAGAAAGGTCCGATCGGCTAGACGTTAAATGTTTCATATGCATTTAGTTGCATTACATGAGTTATGATGTTATTTACATCATGAGATGATTTATACTCATGTTAGATGATTTTAGATGTTATGTCATGACATGTGATGTGTGTGTACTATGTTTACATACTTATTTGTATGTGTACACATTGATGTTTATATAGCCATGGGATAAAATGATGAAAAGCATATGAATTAGTAATAAAAGGGGAAGTATCCCTAGATGTAAAAGATAAGTGATGTGTTAATAAATATGTTTAAATAAAGATCAAATAGTACATTCAGAATGAAACGGATCATTCCTTACTGAGGGATTAGCGCTCACCCTTTCATTGTTGATTGCTTTGCAGGTAGACTAGAAGCGAGGGATGCTAGAGACAGCGGGACTACACGTGAGGGGAGATGATTTATTGTCATCTCGATGTTTTTATCTTGATGTAATTAATGTAAATGATAAATATTTGTGAAATACCTTTGGAAGCTTCCACCCTATAAATATGTTTTGATTGTATAATTTCTTAAAGTTTGTAAATTATAAGTTTGGATCCTACGTGAAATTTTATATGCATGTTTTGGATATTATTATTATTATCCTTGCACAGATTTTTTCTAAATACAACTCGTTCTCCAGACATGTATCCTCAGGATTCTCATTGAGGGATATTCAGAGGACACCTGACTGGAGGGGGGTTTTACACCTTCTCAGGTTATGCCACCCCTCCTATTCTTATTAACCTTCCGAACCTAAAAATTGAAGTTTAATAGCTCAAGGTCTCTAAAGCTTTGTGGAATTCTATCTAGATTTCATAGATCGCGTTTATCTATTTCTAATTTTCACTCAATCTATGGTATTTATTCCAAGAGGCACATATCACAAATCACTTCCCAGTCTCATTGTGAACAACACACATTTGAATGGTGATCAAGCATCCAAAAGTCATTAAGCAAAGAGATAAACACTCAATCATGAAATTAAAACTCAAAGTAAATCAATTCATATAAATTTGATTCATTATATCAAGGTTACATGAAACCCTAGCTAAACAACTCAATTCATACTCAGAAACAAAATAAAATAACAAAATCAAGTTGAATCAAGGTTCATCATTGAAGTCCAAATCTTCAACAATCTTCTCCTTCTAGGGGTTGCCTCCCAAATGATGAACCAAGACTCCTTTTCGCTTCCTTTTCATGCCAATTTATACCCCTCTCACTTAAGGACGAAGCCCTACCAAGCTAAAACGCGTCATTTTATTTTTTTCTATCTAACTCAGTTTCGCCGTGGCGAAACTTTTTATTTCCAGCGGCGAATATCGTTTGGGCCAAATGTGAGCACAATAATGTTTGAATCTAGAAAAGTAGTAAACATACGAATTTTATCCCTTTCAATTATTTTTCTACTTGTTCAATAATCATCCCAATATGAGGTCTACATCTCACGTTATGGGCAAAATACTTAAGCAATTCCAAAGACATTTTTCTTCAGTTCGCAACGTGTTGTTCACAACTTCAATCCAAGTTTTCACCTCTTCTAGTCAGAATTGGGAAAAACCCAAAACATGAAAGTTGTAGCTCTACTTCTTATCTTCCATAGCTTCTCCATTCAGGTCATTCCAAGTTGACAATCTCAAGTTATGCAATTTACACTCAAAACCGTCATTTTTGCTCAAAATCGTCATTTTAGGCCTACAAAGTAAAGTTAATAAAATTAAGTATCCATTATGACCCAAAATGTATGAAAATTATCTTAAATCCTATTAAAATTCAAAGCAAAATCATAGGGAAAAATAGGATTATCAGATGTGTATGTCATTTTTTAAACTAATAGGCAGGTAATTGATTTTTTATTGGGTACCCAGGTTAGGAACCGGAACCTATGTTCCAAGATCCGGTTCCAAGAATCAAAGAACCAGAATTGGCCAGTTTCGGTTTTGATTCCTTTTCTTGGGAACCGGCCGATTCTGATTCCCCCAAAAATCATGGGGTACCCAGAACCGCTCACCCCTACGTATGTTGGGTGATCAAAATCTACAAAGCCAGGAGGCTGAATAAAAACATTTTCATCTTGAAGAAATGCATTGTTGACATCCAATTGTCGAAGTGACCATCCATTACTCACTACAATGCTAAGCATAAGTCTTACAGTGGTGGGCTTAATAACATGACTAAGAGTTTCATGGTAATCCACACCCGGCCTTTGATGAAAGCCTTTATCCACAACGCGAGCTTTAAACCTGTCAATGAAACCATTAAAATGCCTTTTAAAATGATAAATGCACTTACAACCAACTAAATTTGTGATACAATGTGGTGGAACTAGCTCCCAAGTTCCATTTCGAACAAGATCATCATACTCTTCAGACATAACTTGACGCCAATTATGATCTTTAAGAGCTTGAGATATGGATGTAGGTTCGGGATTGTTTTAAGAGATTTTGTGGTGTGAAGGTTGAGTTTTTTTATTGGTTTAGTGATGTTGGTTTCAGCACTGGTAGTCATGTGGTGTCAGGTGTAGATTTGGTTTTGTGTTTTAGTAGGTTGATGGGGAGAATTATCTACTGAGTGGTGCTCAATTTCTAAATGTTATGATAGTGGGTCGGGTAACTGTGAAGTATCAATTGACGAAGACATTTCTTGAGGGTGTACTGCAGGTAAAGTGTTAGAAGCCGACTGTGATAGAGTAGGAATAGAAACAATAAGGACAAGGGGAATCCATGTATCAATGGTATTGGAAGTGGGATGTGGGAGATTATTGTGAAGTGAGGTGTAAGGAAAAATTGATTGTACAAACTGAACATGACGAGAAACAAAGGTTTTCAAGATGGATGGTTCAAAACATAAATATGCACTTTGAGAAAAAGAGTACCCAAGAAATACACATGGTTTAGACTTTGGATCCAGTTTGTCAAATGTGTATAAATGAAGCCAAGGATAACACAAACACCCGTTAACCTTTAATTTAGAGTAATTAGGACTTTTGTGGAAAATTAATTCAGAAGGAGATGAAAAATTAAGCATAGTTGTAGGCATCCTATTAATTAAGTAGACAACAGTGGCAAAGGCATGGGACCAGAAAGTAGTTGGAAGAGAAGCATGAGAAAGTAATGTGAGGCCAGTTTCAACAATATGACAGTGTAGTCTTTTAGAGTAGCCATTATGTTCATGTGTATGTGGTAGGGTGGTTAGGTGAGAGATGCTACTTAGAGAAAGATAATCTTTGAGACCTATATATTCTCCCCCATTATCTAAACAAAGAGTGATAATTTTGTGTTTAAAATTTTTTTCTACAATAGCTTTGTAATGTTTGAAAACTTCTTGAACTTTAGATTTTCTTTTTAGTGGGTAAAACCACATGTACTTTTTAAAATGGTCAACGAACATGACATAGTATTTGAACCCATCTTGTGACACAATAGGAGAAGTCCAGACATCGGAAAAGATTATTTCAAGAGGTTGTGTAGAGATGAGAGAGGAAGTGGAGAGGGACAACTTATGACTTTTATTTCTAGGACATGCATTACATGAAAATTCTTTTGTCACAAGAGAAGAAGAATCCAAATGATAACTAGAAATAATGTGTTTCAAAATAGGAAAAGCTAGATGTCCTAAATGATGATGCCAATTTGATGATATAGTTTTGACATGAGAGAAGGCAAGAATTGGAGAAGACAAATATTTTGTAGCCAGTCACTCATACACTCTATCCTTAGTGCTACCCTTTAAGAGAATTGTCCTCGTGCGAAGATCCTTCACGTGAAAAGAGGACGGTAAAAATTCAATAGATGCATTATTAGTAGTACAAAATTGAGAAGTAGAAATTAATTTTTTTTGCATGTTTGGTACGCAAAGAACATCATTCAAAGTAAAGGTAGTGGTAAGTGTTGGAAAAGAGGCAAAACCGATGTGAGAGATGGAGATATTTGTGTCATCGCCAATCATAATATCATCGGAGCCAGTATAAGGTGCATGAACAGATAGGTTGCTCAAGTCTATAGTGACATGGGGAGAAGTTCTATTGTTTAGTAGCCGAGTTGGATTGTTGAAAAGGATGTTTGAAGCATAGTGAGCTTGTGGTTGCCAATGTGTTGTCGAGGTATTGGATGGTAGAGCTCCTGTATTAGATGGTTGGATTGGTACAAGTTGAAACGATAGGTAGTGCTTGGTTGTGTGACTTTGAACTCCACAAATTTGACAAAATCCTTGATGGAGGGCGATTGTTGCGAGGTGGAGCACTTTAATTAGTGGCCATGGGAGATCGGCTAGTGTTGTTTGGACACGAGTGCTAGCCTGTGTTACTTGTAGGGGATGAGTAGGTTGGACACCAGTTGTTATTGTTGGGCTTGTCTGGCCACCAATAGCTGTTGTTTGTATTTGTACTATTTGCTGGATTAGCAATGATTAGGAGATGTACCTCAAATGTTGAGTTGGTTGGAAGAGATGCTTTAAAGGATAGAAGTTTCTCATGGAGCTCATCAAAGGTGATGAAGGTGTCACGAGCTTGAACAGCATGAACAAGCTGTTTGTAGTCATCTCCTAGTCTATCCAAAATCCTTTGTAAGATCTTCTTCATCCATTGGTGCTCCTAGTATGGCCAGTTCATTTGCATGGGCTTTGATAGAGTGAATATATTCAATGACATTCATAATCCCTTTGGTGGGATTTTTGAGAAGGTTCTTGACTTGTTTGACACAACCACGAGATGGTTTGGCATATGTATTGGCAAGAACGGTCCATGTTTCACGAGACATGTTGGCATGAGCAATGAATGAGATAATTGTATGAAAGAGAGAGAGTCGATGAGTGCATTGAGGATTAGTTGATCTTGCCAAATCCAAATATTGTAGGAAGGATTCAGTGTTGCGACATCGTTTGTAGTTAGAGTTTGTGGTGGACATGGTTTGGAGCCATCAATGAACCCAAGAAGATCATAACCAATGAAAAGAGTCTGAAATTAAAGCTTCTAGGAGACATAATTACTACCCATGAGTTTGAGAGGGGCTTGAGCAACAACGTTAATGCTAATTAAAGTATTATTTGGCTCATTGGTGTTGTGAATGGATGGGTTTGGCATTGTTGAAGGAGAGGAATTAGGGGTTGTCATAATGACAAGTGTAGAGGAAAAATAAATAGATAAAAAATTACTGCTTTGATACCGTAAAGGAGATATGTTTGTGGAATTGAATTAATCTTTCTTATTAGAAATGAAACATATAAATAGTACAGATGTATAACAAGAATAAGAACTCACACCTAAAGATCAGGATGAATAAGAGACTCCTATTCCTAAGGAAGACAACAACAAAAACAGATCACTAAGCTGTTTAAACATAAATACAAAATTCAAACAATTCTGCAATCTACCTATTCTACAATCTATCCGTTGCAAATATCTATATATCTATATAATCCTGAAGCCCTTGCAATTTGAACGCCACATATGACTCTATAATGGTTGCAAGCGTCAGCATGTTATTGGTTTAAGCTATAATTGATGCACGTGTTAACATGTTATTGGTCTACGCTATTTGGTATCACTGCATGCATTCAATGTTTTCTAGAAACACTTCACCTTCACATTAAGGGTGCGTTTGGTTCTAGGAATGTTTTGTTGTTGAAAAGGTAGGATTACTAGTGAGATATATTACCTTGAAGATTATGGGGCAATGTTATATCAATATGTTTGGTTAGATTAGTGGGTGTAAATAATTAAGATTTTTGGTTGGGAAGAATACAATATTATCGATAGAAGCTTTTACTGAACTACCCTTCCTTTTTAATATAATAATAACAATAATAATAATAATAATAATAATAATAATAATAATAATAATTTATTATTATTATTATTATTATTATTATTTAGAAAATTCTTTTAACCCCCTATGTAGACGTAAAAATCCACTGGTACGGAAGGAGGGATTGATCCTGTGAGGTTGAGGCCACTAGCAATCTGCTGTATCTGCACACGTAAAGAAACACGCGTGAAGCGACGGAAAACACCGGGGTGGTGTTTGCCGTAGGCATTCCGATGCTCAAGTTAGCAAGGCTGAAAGAGGCTAGTATAGTGAGGGCTAGGGAGTAGAGAGGTTACCAAAAGTCTAGTCGGGGACTGTGACTACGGCTATGAGATGAAGTTCTCAAGCTAGAACTCCGGGGTCTCTAGGTGTAGTGTAATCTGCCTTGTGAGAGGGCTAGCCTCTGTTTAAATAGTGATTATCTGGTCTCCCAATCCTGGTGGGATTGGGAGTTCTCATGGTGATCGGTTCCCTCTCGGGATAAATCTCTTGGTCCCATTACCTTGGCATGAAGAGGAGTCCAGGTATGACTCTGACAAGGACCTTAGAGGAGTTGAAGTTGTAGTGGGCTACTTTACCTGTGTTTGGATAGGCATGTGACCTATGAGTATCCATGGGCTCTGAATTCGTTCATAGGTCCAGGAAGTGAACTGGGACTAGGAGGCTTGTGGTCGGACAGCTTGGGCCGATTGTACTTCGTATCAAATGGGCCTAATCCGAGGGTTTTGGATTGGGCCGCATAGGGACTGGGCCTAGTCTTTCCCTCATTGTTGGACCCTTTTTCTCATTTGGGCCGGGGACGATTTTTGGCCCTAACAGTTTGCCCCCTACTCTCTGAGTTAAGGTTTTCTTAGGTCAGAGAGTAGGAAGCGAAAGGGACGAATTCGGTTGCCCTACCTAAGTGATCGATTATCGGCGCAGCTGTCCAGCTTGATGCGGGCGATTAGTAGTCAAAGGTCGCTTGGCGTCCCCTGCCGATTTGGACCACGCGGTCATCCCATAAAGGAGCGCCCGATCGGTACAAAGGGCTGATGAGCGAGAAATATTCTAGGGCTCACGTGCTCGTTCGGAGTGTCCTGTCGACTGGAGGAATTAGCTAGCATCTCTAAACAGAGGTGTTGGCTCGGTATCCCAGGTCGAGTGAGTTTGATTCGATCTCTAGCTGACGGTTTGTTCGGTCGGAGAGCTCGAGTGATGGAATGGGTGAGATGGACTTAGACGGCTTGCTAGGCCGGACGACTTGTGCTCGGGTTTCCACGTGTCTCTTCACTGGATGCCAAAAAACAGAATAAGATGCTCAAGCCTTGACATGGCTGCCCACTCGCCCGGTATGGAAGGCCGAATAGGCGTGGCCTCCCGCTTTGTTTGTCTGGCGATGTTATACGGGCCGGGCCTTTCAAAGCTAATCGACCCGTCGGGAGGACCTATTGGGCCTGTGAAGCATAAGGGCATGTCGGATCCATTTTGGGAGTTATGCTCTGAGTCGGTCGAGAGGACAGGGCGGTCTAACCGTACGGTGCTACGGTTTCCTAGGTGCCTTGGATCACTACCATGTGTACGGTAGCGATCGGCCCGTCGTTTCGAAGGCAGGAAAACGAAGAGGCATCCTGACCGTTGTGTAGTAGCAAGCCGCCACGTGTTCGCTTCTGTCAGGTTTCTTTTATAAAAACTTACAAATGGACCGTTCGTATTCCATTTGCATTTTTCTTCCATTCTTCTGCAAACTTGTTCTTCTTTCTTTTTCCTTTCTTCTTTTCATTTTCGTTCCAGTTTCTTGAGTAGTGGTGGTTTCCTTCTACAGTTTCTGGGATCGTTTTACTGTAAGTACTGTTCCCTTTCGTCTGTTCTGTTGTTCGTTTGTTTTTGCTGAGGGCGAACGAGGGTAGTGCTGAGTCATCGATTCGGTCGATCGATAGGGACGATATATGTCCTAAAATTCCTCAAGTTGAGTTAGTTGGGATAGGCCGGTCGGTGCTGAAGGGCGAGCGGTTACTGGGGTTTTCATCGTACTATTCGGTCGGGTGAATGGGGCGAGTGGTCTGACACTTAAGGTTTTGGAGAGTTTAGTTATAGAGAACAATCAATTGATTGGGGTCGATCGGATGGGCTGAGATGTCAGATTCATAATCGAGTAATCCGAGCGGGGTTGGGGCGGATGTTAGGAATGAGTATGAACGTGCCCCGACCATAGTGATGATGCCCGAAGGCTCTGTTCCGACGGGCGTACCGACCAATGTTACTGTTGCTGCCATAGGGACTAGTGCTGCTGGTCCGAGTGAATCGAGCAAGCATGGGGAAAGTGGGGAAGACTCTGAAGGTGTTGGTAGTTCACCCTCGTCCAACAGTAACTCTGAGGAGCCGAGCCAACAGGGTAGTGAAATCTTGGCTAGGGATTACCCGTCCGTGCTTAAGGATAGCGACATGTGGCGAATCCAGACTATGTATCGTATTCCGGGTTCGGTGGAGATCCGGGCACCACGGTCTTATGAGCGGGTTGATTGGGAGGTAAAAGGCTGGGTTAGTGTTTATGAGAAGTGGTTCCATGATGGGCTGAGGTTGCCTATTCCTCGCCTCGTCTAGGAGGTGCTGAACCACTTCATGATTGCCCCATCGCTGATCATGCCGAACGGTTGGAGGTTGCTTATGTTAGGAAACGACCCGGTTGCGCAGCAGAAAAACAAAAATTACAACCATGGATCGTTCCTTAGAACCCAAAATAAGGGCACAGAAAATTATAGTTTATATTTTATAAGAATCTGCAGAAAAATAAATCCAAAGGTTTAGATTCATACCCACGTTTGGAGGCTCCACCAATATTGTCTTTGAACGTGTTTGCTACCGATCCAAGTGTAGGATCGAACCGTAGAGGTCCACATAAAGACAATCAACAAGAACCAAGGAGGGATTTGCTAGATCCTCCTTGGCCTTAAGAGATCAAGAAGAAAACAAAAGTGTTTGTTTTTCAATGGAACAGTAAAAGTGGCATGGGAGAGTTTTGGCTGGAGGTTTTTTTTTTCTTTTCAAAATTGAAGAATGAATAAAATAACACACACACACTTTTCCAACTAAAACCTTTTCCTTTTATAGTCTTATTTTAGTTGCCCTATTCCCATATGGAATGGGCTTGGGCTACAACCCAAACACCCCCAAATTTGCCAAACACTCTCAATTAGATATTTTAATTTAATTCATCATTATTTCAATTAAAATCAATTAATATTTAATTAACATTTAACAATAATGATGATTTAATTAAATATGTGCGAACACACATTTAACCGTAATTTCACTTATTTAATTTTTTAACAAATTAAATAAAAGGCTACGACCTCAGCAAATTTAATTGCACTGTGAAATTACCAAAATACCCTTTCGCCTAAAAAGACGAAAACGCCCTTCTTTCTTCTTGGCTCTTAAATTATCTTCTATGTGTGTGACCCATAGGCTCCTCATCATACCGGTAGTGTATAGTATCGCGATTAACACCAATTAATCGTCTCACTAATACACAGACCAAGATTGGCCCCTAGCAAGGCATCATGGCCACCCGATAGATTCGGATTCAGCAAAGTAGCTACCTGTCAACGATATGGTTACCGTACAATACGATCCTTTCATCATACGTTATCTCGACGAGACGAAGGCATAGAAATAGTGTCAACCTTCGGTTACTCTCGATATTATATATTCAGTTTCTGGACCAATGACCCGTATTATAATCTGGATAGAGCAACAACTCAATCCCACTGTGGCCACAGTTTTAGTGTCATTGCCATATACTGAATTGCGCCGTGAGATAACTTCTCCCGTACCCGGGAGTGATGAATCCTTTGTCAATCCACCATAGTCTTGATACACTCCTTGATATAGCCAATCACCACCGTACTGACAGCTCTGAATAGAACTGCGTTAGGCTAGTGTCAAACTGTACCAATCGGTGCACAAGGCGCTCCGGTGATCTCAAGTCTAAGGATCACATGCACCACCATTCGTTAGAGGATTTGTTCCATAGACACTGGGGTTACCATCCATATGGAATCCTCTGGTGGGTCAGTCCAGTGAACTTGCTGCGGTATATCCGCCTACAACAAGCACCCATGTGTTGCACCAGGTTGTCACCAAACAACCTTGACAAGTGAGATCAGTCACTGCCTTTCGACAGGGTCGTTCAACACTATGATAGCCTTACCGTATTATCTGTGCCCTTACTTCAGAATAATACTAGGGCTATGGACGTTTCTAGAATGGCCATCATATGTGCTCATAGGGTTCTCACTATCAAGATTTGAAACACTTGATACCCTCGTCACGGTTCTACCATTCTAAGGACATATATTAATACATATTGCAATAATAATGATTTACGCGATATAGAATAAAATGTCTTTTTATTATTGATTGATGAACATTATTACAAAGAGTTAATTCTACAATAATTGATTGACTCTAGGGCATCTACTCTAACAGCTTATGGCCTTGGAGGATCTCTGTGTACAGAACCAGGTGATGTTTGGGCTGCACGAACTGTTGTACTCGTATTTTCTTAAGGAGAACGACAAAGAGAAGGGTCGATATCTGATTAACCTCAGGCATGATCGGTCTCACCTAGTGACCGACCTCCGTTCTAGTGATAAGAATTGGAAGGATCGGTACTTCTTTGTGCAGGGTCAGGCTGTATTTGAGGAGAGAGGCCAGGGCGATATTCCGAGATGTTGGCGAGCCACTGGTGAGAACCTTTGTCTTTCTTTGTACTTTGTTTACTAAATCTTATTGTGTTTTTTGTTTGCAGAGCTTGAGTACAATCGGGTCGGGCAGAGCGGGGACGGTTTGGACGTGCAGACCCAAAAGGTGCTAGTCATTTCAAATGCGTAGAGGGATTGACGAGTAGTATTGGCGGAGGCCAACCTCAGGACCAGCCATCTCTGGGCCAGAGTAGAGGCGATTCAGCGAGGTATTCATTTCCCTTCATTGAAGCAGACTTGGGATGTGCTTCTAACCCGGTACTGCAATCATACCATTTATGATGAGGCCCGACTGAATCCACTAATAGTTGGAGAGTTTGCGCTTGTAGAGACATTGATGAAGAAGCTGACCGTGCCCAGTGCGAGTGAGTCCATCGCTCGGCGTCAGAAGAAAAGGAGGAGGGAATCCTCGGCTAGAGAGGATAGGAGAATAGAGGATGTACTGGTGAGACCGCCACCGCCACCGCCACCGCCAAGCCGTCAGCCCACTGCTGGAGCAGGGTCATCCCAGATAGAGATCTTGGATGAGGAGATTGAGACTATCACCTTCCGTATTCCAGCTTCTGCGTCGACCTACTTTGACGCATCCTCCATTGGCAAATTGGCTGACTCTTTTCTGTTTTCGGTCGATGAGACCCGTTTGAACCAGATGGGGGCAGTCGCGGCCGCAGACTAGGGGGTGTCCTGCGCTTTCCAGGTAGGGCAATGGTTTTATTTAATCTCGCTCATCACGGTTTATACTAATGATAGTGTTTTGTTGTGCAAGCATTCACGAGCAGTCTGCACCTGAGGAAGTCCATAGTGGCGCAGGAAAAGAGGATATAGGATGTGTCCAAGGCGAACTCCAATCTGCGCCAGAGGGAGGCGACAGCCTAGAAGGCCGAGCAGGAGAGCCAGCAACGTCTAAAGACGGCCGAGGGTGAGTTGGAGAGGCTGAAGAGAGAGTTAGCCAAGAAGACTGCTGAGATTGCGTCCCTGAAGGAGCAATGCCTCTCCATTGCTGATGATGCCATTATTAAGGCGCGGGGGGAGCTCAGGCTCGAGTATAAAGCTGGGAACACTTCCCACTGGAATCCGGATGAGGACATCCAGCTCATGCAGGAGATGCTGGAGGAGGGGGCTGAGCACACGGAGGAGCAGATGCTCGATTTTGCTAGTCAGCCGGGACCATCGGTCATCAGGGACGTGAACGACCAGGCTGCAAGGACAGGCACTAGTGTTGGTGATGGGGTGACCGAGTCGGAGATGGGAGAGATGACTTGCATCGACAACACTTAGCTTTATTTCTGTTCACTCATGTATTTTGGGGCCTACGATGCCCTCTCTTGGCGTGTGTGCCTTTTATTGTATTTCTGAACTAAGCCTCCTGAGGCTATTTATATGTTAAAACCTGCTATTCTGTTTTTGATGATTTCTTGATAGGTGAATGAGTTGTTGACTGCTTCTTTGCTCATAGATGCACTAGGGGTTGAACTCTTATAGTTGTGCTATGACTTTGGTGCGGCCGAGTGGCTGAATTGCGTAGACTCTCTGCTAGGCTGGGTCAATGATTTATCGATTTTTGAAGTGTGTAAGAACTCGTCATTCGGTCTGGCTGTTTGGATGGGTAGCTTCATGAACCGGGCAGGGCCAGTCGACGGTGTACATCTGTGGATCGAGTATGCCGATTCGAAGGTGTGACTTCATGGGTTGAGCAGGGATGACCCGAAGGTGTAATTTCGTGGATTGAGTAAGGTCGATCGAAGGTGTAATTCAGTGGATTGAGCAGGGTCAATCCGAAGGTGTGATAACGTGGATCGAGCAGAGTCGATCCGAAGGTGTGATAACGTGGATCGAGCAGGGTCGATCCGAAGGTGTAATTCTGTGGATCGAGTAGGATCAATCGGAAGGTGTGATTTCGTGGATCGAGCAGGGTCGATTCAAAGGTGTAATTCTGTGGATTGAGCAGGGTCAATCCGAAGGTGTGATTCTGTGGATTGAGCAGGGTCGATCCGAAGGTACGATTCTATGGATCGAGTAGGGTCGATCCGAAGGTGTGATTTCGTGGATCGAGGAGGGTCGATCTGAAGCTGTGATTTCGTGGATCGATCCGGGCCAATCCGAAGGTGTGATTCCGTGGATCGATCCGAGTCGATCCGAAGGTGTGATTCTGTGAATCGAGCAAGGTCGATCCGAAGGTGTGATTCCTGTTAGGAAACGACTCGGTTGCGCAGCGGAAAACAAAAAATTTTTACAACCATGGATCGTTCCTTAGAACCCAAAATCAGGGCATAGAAAATTACAGGTTTTTATTCTATAAGAATCTGCAGAAAAATAAATCCAAAGGTTTAGATTCATACCCACGTTTGGAGGCTCCACCAATGTTGTCCCTGAATATGTTTGCTACCGATCCAAGTGTAGGATCGAACCAAGAAGTCCACACGAAGACAACCACCAAGAACCAAGGAGGGATTTGCTAGATCCTCCTTGGCCTTAAGAAATCAAGAAGAAAATGAGTATTTGATTTTTCAATCAAAAGGGTGATAGTGGCGTGGGAGTGAGTGTATGAGGTGTTGTGTTTTTCTCTTTGTTTTTCAAAAGGCAAAAATTGAATTAATTATCAAATCACACAAACACTATTCCTTTTATAGGCAAACCAAGTTGCCCTATTCCCACATGGAATGGGCTTGGGCTCCAACCCAAACACCCCATATTGCCAAACACTCCCAATTAGATATTTTAATTTAATTCATCATTATCTTAATTAAAATCAATTAATATTTAATTAACATTTAACAGTAATGATGATTTAATTAAATATGTGCGAACACACATTTAACCGTAATTTCACTTATTTAATTTTTTAACAAATTAAATAATAGGCTACGACCTCAGCAAATTTAATTGCACTGTGAAATTACCAAAATACCCTTTTGCCTAAAAAGACGAAAACGCCCTTCTTTCTTCTTGGCTCTTAAATTATCTTCTATGTGTGTGACCCATAGGCTCCTCATCATACCGGTAGTGTATAGTATCGCGATTAACACCAATTAATCGTCTCACTAATACACAGACCAAGATTGGCCCCTAGCAAGGCATCATGGCCACCCGATAGATTCGGATTCAGCAAAGTAGCTACCTGTCAACGATATGGTTACCGTACAATACGATCCTTTCATCATTCGTTATCTCGACGAGACGAAGGCATAGAAATAGTGTCAACCTTCGGTTACTCTCGATATTATATATTCAGTTTCTGGACCAATGACCCGTATTATAATCTGGATAGAGCAACAACTCAATCCCACTGTGGCCACAGTTTTAGTGTCATTGCCATATACTGAATTGCGCCGTGAGATAACTTCTCCCGTACCCGGGAGTGATGAATCCTTTGTCAATCCACCATAGTCTTGATACACTCCTTGATATAGCCAATCACCACCGTACTGACAGCTCTGAATAGAACTGCGTTAGGCTAGTGTCAAACTGTACCAATCGGTGCACAAGGCACTCCGGTGATCTCAAGTCTAAGGATCACATGCACCACCATTCGTTAGAGGATTTGTTCCATAGACACTGGGGTTACCATCCATATGGAATCCTCTGGTGGGTCAGTCCAGTGAACTTGCTGCGGTATATCCGCCTACAACAAGCACCCATGTGTTGCACCAGGTTGTCACCAAACAACCTTGACAAGTGAGATCAGTCACTGCCTTTCGACAGGGTCGTTCAACACTATGATAGCCTTACCGTATTATCTGTGCCCTTACTTCAGAATAATACTGGGGCTACGGACGTTTCTAGAATGGCCACCATATGTGCTCATAGGGTTCTCACTATCAAGATTTGAAACACTTGATACCCTCGTCACGGTTCTACCATTCTAAGGACATATATCAATACATATTGCAATAATAATGATTTACGCGATATAGAATAAAATGCCTTTTATTATTGATTAATGAACATTATCACAAAGAGTCAATTCTACAATAATTGATTGCCTCTAGGGCATCTACTCTAACAATCTCCCACTTGCACTATAGCCAATCATTCATGTATTTAATACCAGCAATCGGTTGGTGGTTGTCAGTCGGGAGTTCGTTGTTTGTGCACTTGAACCCTCACCGTATTGCCTGTTGGATGACGTCTCCCTCTGGTGTAGTCAGTATTAACCCGAGTCCGCCTCCATTCACGTTACTTGATCCATCCACTGAAAGAGTCCACTTGGAGGGTGACCCACTGTCCATACATAATATTTCTTCCTCTGCTCACATGGTGGTGCTTGGGGTGAAATCAGCAATAAAGTCTACCAATGCTTGGGACTTGACGGTAGTGCGAGGCTGGTATGATATGTCGAACTCACTAAGCTCCACTGTCACTGTGTGAGTCGGCCTGATAACTCTGGTTTGTGTAGTATCTTCTTGAGTGGGAAGGAGGTGAGGACGACTATGGGGTGGCACTGGAAGTACGGCCTAAGTTTCCTGGATGCATGAATGAGCGCGAGGGCCAATTTCTCCAGCTGACTGTACCGTGTTTCTGTGTCGAGGAGTGACTTGCTGACATAGTAGACCGGTAGCTGCTTCGTGTCTTCTTCCCGAACTAACACTACTGAGATTGCTGTCTCTGAGACCGCCAGATAAGTGTAAAGTTTCTCCCCATCCACAGGTTTGGAAAGAAGCAGAGGGGAGGTCAAGTACCTTTACAGCTGTTGCAAGGCTTCCTCGCAGGAGGTGGTCCACTCGAACTTGTCGAACTTCTTGAGTGCATGAAAGAAAATGTGGCACTTGTCGACGGATCTGAAGATGAATCGGCTCAAGGCGGATACCCGTCCTGCCAGGCGCTGGACGTCTTTTATGCAAGATGGAGATGGTATACTGAGGACCGTTCTGATCTGGTCGGGGTTGGCTTCTATCCCACGCTGAGTTACCATGTAGCCTAAGAATTTACCCGATGAGACGCTGAATGAACATTTGGCTGGATTCAACTTCATGTCATATTTCCTTAGGACAGCGAACGCCAGGCTGAGGTGGTCAAGATGCTGCTCGGCTATCAGGGACTTGACCAGCATGTCGTCGATGTAAACCTCCATAGTATCCCTGAGGTGTTCGACAAACATCTTGTTAACTAGTCATTGATAGGTAGCCCCGACGTTTTTTAGACTGAATGGCATCACTTTGTAGCAGTAGGTTCCCCTCTCCGTGATGAAGGCTGTCTTTTCTTGGTAGTCTGGGTGCATTAAGATTTGGTTGTAACTTGAGAAAGCGTCCATGAAACTAAGAAGCTCGTGGCCTGCAGTCGCATCAACCATCATGTCGATATGCGGGAACGGGAAAGAATCTTTAGGGCATGCTTTGTTTAAGTCCGTGAAATCGATACAGACTTTCCACTTTCCATTCTTTTTCTTTACCAACATGACATTTGCCAACCATTCGGGGTAGTGGACTTCTCTGATCATACCGTTGCTCAACAGCTTTTCAACCTTCTCATTGACGATCCAGTTGCGCTCTGGTGCGAATTTCCTTCTCCTCAGCTTCACTGGCTGGTGATCTGGATTTACTTTGAGATGGTGGACCATGGCCTCTGGACTTATTCCTGTCATGTCGGCGTGGGACTAGGCGAAACAGTCTTGATTCTGTCTGAGGAATTCTATCAGCTTTTCTCTTGTTTCGAGCCCTAAGTAGGAACCTATCTATGTCTTTCTCTCAGGGTCATCCGGGTGTATCTGCACTTCATCCAACTCTTTCATGGATGGTTGATCTGGCTCGGTCAGAAGGGTTGGATGAGACTGTAGTTGCTATGAAGTGTTACCCTTGCCCTTGAAGGCATTCTTGTAACAATCTCTAGAAGCTTTCGGGTCACCCTTGATTTCTCGTACTCCCAATTTGGTAGGAAACCTGATTGTTTGGTGGAAAGTGGATGGGACTACTGTTAGTAAACGGTCCCGTATCCGCAGCGGAAACAAAAAAATAATATAACAGGATCGTTTACATGAGCCAAGATCAAGGGTATAATTTTACAATTTTATCATAATAAGAATCTGCAGAAATATTAAACATGAGTTAAGAGAAACAAACGCACGTTGGAGGCTCCTCCAAATTTGTCGACGAATGTTTTGCTACCGATCCAAGTGTAGGATCAACTTGCGTAGTCCACCGAAGACAATCTCAAAAAAAACCAAGAGGGATTTGCTAAATCCTCTTTAGCTTTAAGATTAAGAAGAAAAGCAAATCAATTGAAATTGATTTTGGGCCAAAAATTGGTTCTGCCGTGGGAGTGTAAAATGGGGCTGTGTGTTTTGTTTTTCAAAGAAAAAACTCTCAAAGAAAATCACACACTTTTCTTTTTATGTAAAAACAATTTGCCCTAATCCCATACGGAATAGGCTTAGGCTCCAACCCAAACCCCCATGTTGCCAAACACTCCCAATTTGATTTATTTTATTTTCCATCATTTCTTAATAAAAATAATTATATATTTAAATATATATAACATTTAACAATAATGATAATATATTTAAATATGTGCGACACACATTTAAACGTAATTTCACTTATTTAATTTTTCTAACAAATTAAATAGGGCTACGACCTCAGCAAATTTAATTGCACTGATTACCAAAATACCTTTTCACCTTAAAAGACGAAAATGCCCTTCTTTCTTCTTGGATCTTAAATTTTCTTCTAGTGTGTGACCCATAGCTCCTCATCATATCGGCAGTGTATAGTATCGCGATTAACACCAATTAATCGTCTCACTAATACACAAACCAAGATTGGCCCTAGCAAGGCATCATGGCCACCCATAGATTCGGATTCAGCAAAGTAGCTACCTGCAACGATATGGTTCCGTACAATTCGATCCTTTCATCATACGTTATCTCGACGAGACGAAGGCAGAGAATAGTGTCAACCTTGTTACTCTCGATATTATGTATTCAGTTTCTGGACCAATGACCTGTATTATAATCCGGATAGAGCAACAACTCAATCCCACGGTGGCCACAGTTTTACTGTCATTGCCATATACTGAATTACGCCGTGAGATAACTTTCTCCCATACCCGGGAGTGATGAATCCTCTGTCAATCCACCATAGTCTTGATACACTCCTTGATGCAGCCAATCACCACCGTATTGACAGCTCTGAAAAGAACTGCGTTAGGCTAGTGTCAAACTACACCAATCGGTGCACAAGGCGCTCCGGTGATCTCAAGTCTAAGGATCACATGCACCACCATTCGTTAGAGGATTTGTTCCATAGACACTGGGGTTACCATCCATATGGAATCCTCTGGTGGGTCAGTCCAGTGAACTTGTTGCGGTGTAATCGCCTACAGCAAGCACCCATGTGTAGCACCAGGTTGTCACTAAGCAACCTTGACAAGTGAGATCAGTCACTGCCTTTCGACAGGGTCGTTCAACACTATGATAGCCTTACCGTATTATCTATGCCCTTACTTCAGAATAATTGATTGGCTCTAGGGCATCTACTCTAACAACTACTCGCATGTCGTGGATCCAGGGTCGGCCCAAGATGACATTGTAGGGTGAAGGGGCGTCGATCACTAGGAAGACAGTTTGTCTGTTTACTCCACTGACATAGATAGGAAGGAATATCTCTTCGATGGTGTACTTCTACTCAGAACTAAAACCAACCAGTAGGGTCAGCCTTCTGTTGATGTTTTCTTCTTCCAAACCCATAGCTTTCACTACTGCGAGGAACAGAATGTTCGCTGATGACCCTCTGTCTACGAACACCCTCTTGACAAGGATGTTGGCGATCTGGAGAAAGACGATTAGAGCATCATAAAGAGGGGCGGTCTGGGTGATTGGCTCGTTGTCTCCGAACTAAATTACCTGATGGGAGTGTGACCGAGAAACTGGGCGGATTGATTGTATCTCATGGTGGCTGTTAGCCCTGGTGTATCGTTTGGCTGATGAATAACTGACCCCGCTGATTTCTGACCCCCCGGATATGAGTGAGCAGAATCCTTTTGGTGTGGGCTCTCGCGGGGGTGGAGATGTTTCTTTGCTGCTTTTCTGGCTAATGGTGTGCTTTCCTTTATCTGTCAGCAGATCTTGGAGATGTCCCCTCTTTAATAGCGTGGCAACTTCCAAACACAGGGCAATGCAATCTGGGGAGTTATGTCCATGGTCGCTGTGGAATTCACACCATTTGGTCGTGTCTCTCCTTGCTTCGGCGTTGAGCTTGCCTCGCCACCTAACACTAGATCCCATTCCTTTCATGATCGCCACTACTTGGGCTGGTTCGACATTGAGGTTATAGTCTAGTATTTTGTATCGGCTTGGTCCGACCTGTCTATTATCTGTTCTGGGTGGCTGACGGTCATATTGTGGCTTGCGGTCATATGGTTTCCTGACTTTTTTCAAGTAACATGCTGGGGGTTGGTAACGAGTTTCCGTCGGTCTGGCATCTGGCCTCCTATCAGTCCGCCTTGGGTCGTACCTGGCGTGGATTGCTTGATTCATCTCATCTTCTTCTCACCTTATTTGTGTCACTGCTCTGGCCAAGGCGTCTTCCATCGTTGTTCAACCAAGCTTCGTCAATTCTTTGTACAATTCCCCATTTGGGAGGAGGCCTTTCCTAAATGCGTCTACGGCTGTCTCGGGGTTACAGGCAGGAATGGAAATTTTCTCTTTGTTGAATCTGTTGACATACTCTTTCAATGGTTCTCCCCTTTTCTGGTATACTCTGTATAGATCGGCCGACAATTTCTTGAGCTTCTTGCTGCTGGCGAACTGCTTCACGAAGGTGTCAGTGAGTTGTGCGAATGAGTCGATGGAACCATTCAGGAGATTTGTGTACCACTGGAGTACTGGGCCGGCTAAGCTTAAACCGAAGCTCTTACACATGCAAGCTTCCCTCAGCGCTCGGGGTATGGAGATAGTGAACATTCGTTGTTTATACGAGGCTATGTGATCATCCGGGTTGGTTGTGCTGTCATAAGGCTTCACGCTAGGAATAGTAAATTTGTGGGGCATGTCGGCTAGGGCGATTGCATCCGCAAAGGGCGAGTCAGCATAGCAGTGAGGCTTGCTCTTCTTGGTGGGGATCGGCATTCCTGGTATTCGCCTCATCACTGCCTCTACATCAGCCAATCTCTTAGCCAGTATCTGTTCCATAGGAGAGGGGGATACCACTAGGTCATCACGTTTGACTGATTCTGTTGTTGCATTCGCACTCAGTATATTTTGTTGAGTCATTCCACGTGGTGTAGCTTGGTGTATCACCCTTTCGTGTAAATCCTGGTAGCCTAGATCGCCATTAATTCCCTCCAGTGGGATGACTCCCATTGTAACTAATCGGGTGTTTCGTCCTACATGGATGGTCAGGGGGGTTGTTTGGTATTCGTTCGGCCCGTTAGGATGGATGGACTCGAGGGGTATACTTTGGTTTGGATGGTCGTTCAACCCGCGAGGGTGAGCTGAGCCGAATGGTGTTTGTGTAGGGATGGTGGACTGAAGGTGAGGTGGGATGGCAAGGATGGGCTGGTCTTGCTGGAACAGGTTTTCTATCACTTGGGCGTCTTGATCTTGAGGTTGTGATGGATCGGCTGAGCGGGGTTCTATTGGCAGATCTTTTCCTCCCTGAATCAGGATCGAATCGTCTACCACTGACGAACTTAGTTGACGTGACCTTTTATCTGAAGCTGCGAGCCCGTGCTCTAGGGTTTAGAGAGGTTGCATAGATGGAACCGAGACGCGAAACCGATTTGGTGGTACCTGAGAAGGCAGAAGGTCAAGGTCATAAAACTGGCTTACCTTTTCTTTCAAAGACTGGTTCTCGGCCCTGATGGAGGCGTTTTCGATCCAGATGGCAGTGCTCTCAGCTTCCAGTGCGGCTACCTTGTCTGAGTTTTGTTGCATGAGGGCGGTCAAAGCCTCCAGTTTGGCCTCGAGGTCGGGATTTGCGTTGTCAGAATTGTCATCCATGGAAAGTTCCTCTACGTAGCAAGGTTCGTCGAGTCGAATGATTACTAGAGGCCCTACGGTGGGCGCTAAACTTAGACGTAAAAATCTACTGGTACAGAAGGAGGGATTGATCCTGTGAGGTTGAGGCCACTAGCAATCTGCTATACCTGCGCACGTAAAGAAACACGCGTGAAGCGACGAAAACACTAGGGTGGTGTTTGCCGTAGGCACTCTGACGCTCAAGTCAGCAAGGTTGAAAGAGGCTAGTATAGTGAGGGCTAGGGAGTAGAGATGTTACTAGAAGTCTAGTCGGGGACTGTGACTATGGCTATGAGGTGAAGTTCTCAAGCTAGAACTCCGGGGTCTGTAGGTGTAGTGTAATCTGCCTTGTGAGAGGGCTGGCCTCTGTTTAAATAGTGATTGTCTGGTCTACCAATCCTGGTGGGATTGGGAGTTCTCGTGGTGATCGGTTCCTTCTAGGGATAAATCTCCTAGTCCCATTATCCCGGAATGAAGAGGAGTCCAGGTATGACTCTAACAAGGACCTTAGAGGAGTTGAAGTTGTAGTGGGCTACTTTACCTGTGTTTGGATAGGCATGTGACCTATGAGTATCCATGGGCTCTGAATTCGTTCATAGGTCCAGGAAGTGAACTGGGACTAGAAGGCTTGTGATCGGACGGCTTGGGCCGATTGTACTTCGTATCAAATGGGCCTAATCCGGGAGTTTTGGATTGGACCGCAAAGGGACTGGGCCTAGTCTTTCCCTCATTGTTGGACCCGTTTTCTCATTTGGGCTGGGGACGATTTTTGGCCCTAACACCTTATATTTGAGAATTTAGCTAAAACACCTAATAACAAAGTTTAAATTTTTACAATATACCCCTAGTCACCCAAGACCACCGTCGACCCCGGGCACCACTGTAGGTTACTGGCGGTAGTCACCGAAATGGTGCATGATCGGTAAGATTTGGTAGGCTGTGCGCCGTTTTGGCTATTTCCGGCCAAGTAGAAGGCCAAAAATAGCTAGATTGCCTAGATCTGGTCGGAAATGGCCAGATCCATGGCGATAACCACAACTAGATTGAAGGCCAAAAATAGCCAGATCGTTGTGGATCTGGCCGTAAATGATCACAAACAACCAAATCTATTCTGGCCATTTTCGGCCTTTGATATGGCCAGAAACAACCAAATCAGCGAATGACTGGGTATATTTCATCAGTCGTGCATTGATCTGGCGACTATTGCTGGTGGCCGACTATGGTCTTTGGTGGTTGGGGATATTTTGTTAACTTTTAAACTTTTTGTGGCTGGGGTGTTTTAGCTAAATTCTCAAATATAGGGAGTCTGGGTAATTATTATTTGGTAGACATTTAAGGGCAATTTAGTCCAAAATGGCTTTTATTTAAGGGCAAATTTGGGAAAAAAAAGATAACCCCGACAAAAGAAGATTAACACCCTTAGACTAGGTAATTTGATAACCCCCAAAATGATCAACAATATTCATTATTGAGAATGAAACATTCCCAAAATCTTATATTATTGTCAAACCAAAGAAAGGAATGTTTGGAATCAAAGATAGATAACAAGAGTTATCTGCCCACGACCCTAACCAAACACAACCTAAATGTTGGATAAATATAAACACTTCACTTTCATATTTATTGTTTTATGTTTCATTGTTTTTAATGAATTTAGTTTGATTCGTTGATTTTGTCTAATTGAATGTGAAGGGGCGCATTTATATTATTTGTGAAAGGGTATAGATGCATGAATAGATGTGATCATTAATGGATTGATAAGGTGTATTATTGATTTTCGTGAATGTGAAAAGATACATTTTATCAGTTACAATATTCATTACTTTGAATCTTATATATATATATGTCGATATATTAACAGCTTTTTACATGATTTATCTGAAGAAAGAGAGGTAGTCAATTTTTAATTCTTATTTGTGATTGTTTTCTTTTGGTTTTCCAGTTTATTGTTAAACTTTTTATTTTGATTTCATGTAATTATATACTTTGGTTCGAACATAATATTTTTCGTCATAGTTGGAAATTACGTTATGTTGAAGGTAATGTATTCATTTGACTACGCTTCTTTAATTGCTTGGAATTTATTTGCTATTGTATTGTTATATTCCTGTTCAATTGCTTATCATGTTTGCTATATAGTTCTTTTTAAAAAGTTATGTAAGTTATTGTATGGTTTTGACTATTTCATTGTTTTAGTTAGATGGTGAATCGTACATGGTGTGCTGTCATAGGCAACCAAAATTAAAACCTAAAAACATATGTAGTAGTGTGAGTAAGGATCGTTCCCACGGAGAGTGTCTAACCGAATTTTATGTTATGTGAACAAGGCTGGGGGCGTTTGAGTAAAACAGAAACAATTTCAGGAAAAAAACAATTCAAATTAAATTATCAATCAAAATAACAAACCTTGGTCTAAGTCAACATCCACCATCAGAATTATACAATTGATCATCGATGCAAAAATAAATTAATTCATACTTTGAATATTCACCGTTGGAACTATTTCCCTATCTCTCCTTAGTTGTAGTTAATTAGGAAACAAATGATCTAATTAATCTTACTACTAAACAACCCAAGACAAGCGCTAAAGGTTTAATCTAGTGGTAGCCTTAAGAACTAGAGAGATCGATGAAGATGAACAACACAAACACAAACGGTTGTATTTAATTCAGTCGAATGTTCTCCTTAAGATTTAACAATTTCGGGCGCAGCAAATTCTTAACTCTTATTTACTCACAAATTAGAGGGATCAAACAATTACAGATTTGATATCTAATTAAGCAATAGATTGCAACAAATAATAAACTAGTAGGCCTCCTAGTAATTAAATGAATCAATCATGAAAATAGGCACAGAAGAACATCCAATACTCAAAGCATATATTGAACACTAAAAACAGATTAGATCTCACAGTTTTATTGATTCCGAGGCCTCCGTTTCCTTCGACCAAGTTATAAAAGTTTTAGCCGCTCATGGCCATAATCAAAACTTAAAAAGAAATTCCAGAAGAGAAGAAGGAGAGGTGTGTGTAATCCCCTAATCTGATCTCTCTCTCCTCTTAAAGATACCCAATTCAAGTATTTGAATTCTACTAAATCTCCTAAAAATATTCTAATATCTTAAAATAACATTTATCCTAATCTGATTCTGATTAATTGAAAATAAAATAAAGTCCTAAAATAGAATAGGAAAGTGGTGTGTCCAACTGTAACTTGCGTGCAACAGGTCTTCAAATCTTCCAATAGTAAACTGCCTATTTGAATTGCATGACAAGGCGGAATGTTCCAGAACGTCAGCAGTGTAGGTGCGTCAACTTCAAGCCCGATTACAACCTTGATGAAGTGAGTATCTCTCCAAACTCAAACATGAAAGTTGTAGATCTCTTTCTTAGGGTTCCACAGCATTTTGAATCATCTCAATCGGAGCTCGGATGAAAGAGTTATGCCCAGATTACGAAGCAATGTCAAAACTATCCGAATTCAACTAATTAGTTCCGTTTTGCATTTAACGCCTCCATTTGCATCCTAAATCAAAATAGAATAATAATGAGTAATTTAGGCGACAAATAAGTATAAAAGACTAGACATTAAGGGGGGTAAATATGACATTTTGCATTCTCATCAGTACATCCTCCTATAGAATTGTCAGATCAATTTTCCGAACCAGTAATTTTGTAATTCAATTATAACAAGTTATAAGGAGACATACACAAACCATTCTGAACAATTTATTTGTCAATTGTTGTACTTAAAAAATCTATGTGGCGAACAATTATTATCAATGGTTTTGCTGCTATTTGCTGATGCCTATGCCTAACCATTTTTATCATAATGTTGTTGACGATTGTAGTCTATAATTGTAGTCACTTGCTGAACCATTTTGTTTAATTGTAAGAGTCGAGATGCAAAGCTATTTAGATTGTATAGTACAATTACAGTAGACCATTTGCCGAACATTATTTGTTAATAATTGTAATATTGTAATGTCCTTTTTAGTTAATACTATATGAAAAGTTTATTTCATGTTGTTTATCATAATTGCTGCAAGCAAGTTGTTGAACAAAATACGATCAATAAACATATCAAAGGAAGATTGTACTAGAGAATTACAAGAGACCAGATGTCGAACCATTATTGTCAGTAGTAAATTAGCCATAATTTGCTCAATAAAAATCCAATTGATGAGCGGTTTGAAGTTTTAGGAACTAGATAGATAAATGTTTAATTTGATATAATATACACTGAATTTGGATAATTGTAGACCCACTGATGAATCATTCATTTTATCATCACACACATTTTTGTTTCCCTAGTTTCTCGGTTTCCACTAAATAGTCAGTAGTAAATCGGCCATAACGTGCTCAATAAAAATCTAATTGACAAGCGGTTTGAATCTTTGAAAACTAGACAAATAGGCTTTAATTTGATATATTATATGCTGAATTTGGATAACGGTAGATCCACTGCCGAACCATTCATTTTGTCGTCACACACATTTCGGTTTTTCCTGTTTCTCGGTTTCCATTGAACAGTTAGTAGTAAATCTAGTATAACTTTCTCAATAAAAGTCCAATTGACAAATGGTTTGAATATTTGGAAACTAGACAAACACTATTTTAATTTGATATATTATACGCTTAATTTTGATAATTCTAGATCTACTTCCAAACTATTCATTTTATCATCACACACATTTCAGTTTCCCTCGTTTCTCAGTTTCCACTGAATAGTCAGTAGTAAATTTGCTATAACTTGTTCAATAAAAATCCAATTGATGAACGGTTTGAATATTTGGAATCTAGATAGATAGGGATTTAATGTGATATATTGCATGCTGAATTTGGATAACAATAGGCCTACTGATGAACCATTCGTTTTATCATCACATACATTTCGGTTTCCCATGTTTTTTGGTTTCCACTGAAAAGTCAGTAGTAAATTGACCATAACTTACTCAATAAAAATCCAATTGACGAACCGTTTGTTTGGAAACTAGACAGATATGACTTTAATTTGATATATTATACGGTAAATTTGGATAATTGTAGACCCATAGCCAATCCATTCATGTTATCATCACACACATTTCAGTTTCCCCCATTTCCTTGTTTCCACTTAACAGTCAGTAGTAAATTGACCATAATTTGCTCAATAAAAATTCAATTGACGAACGGTTTGAATCTTTGGAAACTAGACAGACATGATTTGATTTGATATATTATATGCTAAATTTGGATAACTGTAGACCCACATCCAAACCATTCATTTTATCATCACACATATTTCGGTTTCTCCTGTTTCTTGATTTTCACTAAACAGTCAGTAGTAAATTGACCATAACTTGTTCAATAAAAATCCAATTGATGAACGGTTTGAATCTTTGGAAACTAGACAGAGAGGGATTTAATTTGATATATTATATGTTGAATTTGGATAACTGTAAACCCATTGTCAAACCATTCATTTTATCATCACACATATTTTAGTTTTCCCAGTTTCTCAGTTTCCACTAAATAGTCAGTAGTAAATCGGCCATTTGAAAACTAGACAGATAGGACTTTAATTTGATATATTATACGCTGAATTTGGATAATTGTAGATCGCTTGTTGAATAATTCATTTTATCATTGCACACATTTTGGTTTCTCTAGTTTCTTAGTTCCCACTAAACATTTAGTAGTAAATGGGTCATAACTTGCTCAATAAAAATCTAATTGATGAGATCTTTGAATATTTGGAAACTAGACAGAGAGAGCTTTAATTTCATATATTATACAATGAATTTGGATAATTGTAGGTCTGCTGTCAAACCATTGATTTTATCATTACACACATTTTGGTTTCTTTTGTTTCTCGATTCCCACTAAATAATCAGTAGTAAATGGGGCATAGCTTGCTCAATAAAAATTCAACTGATGAGTGGTTTGAATATTTGGAAACTAGACAGATGAGGTTTTAATTTTATATATTACACTATGAATTTAGATAACTATAGACCATTCCAATTGTGGTCAAACCACACTTAAAAGAAATGACAAGTTATTTAAAACAATGTATGAAGTGACATCATTTTAAAACTTTAGACATTTTTACGCTAAAAAACGAGACCACACAATAAAATCATAATGTAAAACTGTATATGATTAAAATCTTTAATTTGATAGACCTATACAATGTATGTACCTCAATAGTTGATATCTATCAATTGAAACATCAAATTAATCAAACAAACGTGGTGTCAAAACTAATATCATAAGCAACTTGTACAACGCTAGGGGCTTTCAACTTGTACAAGAATATAGTTTCATCTCCTACATTATCATTCAAATGATGATACTTTTATTTTAAACTTGAAAAAAATAAAGATATGCATTTTATTTGTATCAATAAATAAACACTCTTATCAATCAAATGACAATTTTGTATTAGTAAATGATCAATTTTTGACGCTTTTTAAACGACATATGATACTTTATTCAAAACATATTTTATAAAGGATTATTTGAGTGATAAAAATGCAACTTGAGTTTTTTTAGTTTTTTAAATTAGTGTTCTTATAGTACTCCTTGATAAAGGGTAATCATAGAACTTTGTAGGAATAAGAATTTTTTTTTTTTTTTTGGGAAAAAAAAAGAACTTATAAATAAAGCGTCTAAAAGAATGGTTTCTTTCGTGGGAACTGTATTTTTATTCTTAAAGACAAAGTATATTAAACTAGTCTTAAATCCGTACAAAGAAAAAGAAGAGAAATTCTTTAATTATTATATTCTTTACAGATATTTTTTTTGTCGTTTTTATATTATTTTTAGAATAATATTTATGTTTAAAACAGGTTCAGAATTGAAAACCTTTTCTGAGTTGGCCTTTGAAACAGAGAGTGACAAACTACATGTACATCTTGAAATATATTAAAAAGTGGGTAGCCACTTTTTAATTTGATACAGCGGACAGCCTAAGTTGAGTGTCTTTATCAACTTCCCCTTCTTCTATAAGTTGTTCAATTTCCCTCTCTTATTAATAATAATAAAAAAAGGTTTTTATTTTTTATTTAAGAGATTGTCTACATAAAACTAAAAAAATTTTAGATGTCCTTTTAGTACTGTTAATACTATTATAATATTATGTAATAATTAGACTTAAATTTATTTATTTTTATTGTTGGTAAATTACTTTTATTTTTTATTTATGTTGAAAGTTTAATTTGTTTTTACTTTAATTTAACAAAAGCATGTGAACAGCCCTTTGTCTTTCAATAACACAATAACACATCATTAAGCTTCGTTCACAAGTTATAAATTTTTTCGTTTTTTAGATGATAAGTAATATCTTTTTCTCCTATGTTCACAATCTTGTAACTTACTGAAATAGTTGATTTACTACTGTTAAAATTGTAATTATATGCATAAATAATATGATTTTTGGAAACTTTTTAATCCAAATTTGATATTCCAAATTA